>NC_068283.1:35741209-36341209 GCF_025860055.1 Xyrauchen texanus | reverse complement strand
ACATGTTGTCATAGCAATAGCACTGAATTAGCAGTGCTTTTTTAGAGGAAATATTTCCATGTCCACCAGTAAATTTAACGCAAATTAAAATTTTATTCTAAACAGTCAATAAACAGGATGTCATCCAATTTGCTAATTTAATTTATATGAAAAATAAGAATATCGCAATAAAAACGTGTGAATAAAATTTAAATGGCAGTGTAATGTCTTGTGAACAGTATTAATTTGTTTAAATTATGCGTTGTGTATAGCAAAGCCAAAATACAACGTCCACACATGTGGACGCGGGGTCGTGCAAGGTTAAGAGAACAAAATCGTCACTTATACAGAAATTGGGGTCAAATAGAAATGGATGGAAACCCAGCTAATATGTGAAATATGTCACTTCCTGATTGTGTGTGTGTCGTTGTTTTGGCAGGGTTTACCAGGAAAGTTCCGGAAGCAATTTCAGCAGTTTGAGAGTATTGCAGTAAGTGTTTAATCAATGTAAAAATCTCATATAATTTCTCTTAGAAAACAATGACATTAAATGGAGATCAAATGCAGAATTTTGCTTAAGTATCTTGCTTCAGATTTTTCTCCTGACACCAGTCATCTGGATCTCCATTAGAGTTTCAGCTCTATACTCTTACTGCATTTCATAGCGGTCTCATTTGTTTCTATTTTATTTCTCCCAAAAAAATTAGCAGAAACATCTCAAACAAAGTTGATACTCATATATATATACACTCACCTAAAGGAATATTAGGAACACCATACTAACACTGTGTTTGACCCCCTTTCGCCTTCAGAACTGCCTTAATTCTACGTGGCATTGATTCAACAAGGTGCTGAAAGCATTCTTTAGAAATATTGGCCCATATTGATAGGATAGCATCTTGCAGTTGATGGAGATTTGTGGGATGCACATCCAGGGCACGAAGCTCCTGTTCCACCACATCCCAAAGATGCTCTATTGGGTTGAGATCTGGTGACTGTGGGGGCCATTTTAGTACAGTGAACTCATTGTCATGTTCAAGAAACCAATTTGAAATTATTCGAGCTTTGTGACATGGTGCATTATCCTGCTGGAAGTAGCCATCAGAGGATGGGTACATGGTGGCCATAAAGGGATGGACATGGTCAGAAACAATGCTCAGGTAGGCCGTGGCATTTAAACAATGCCCAATTGGCACTAAGGGGCCTAAAGTGTGCCAAGAAAACATCCCCACACCATTACACCACCACCACCAGCCTGCACAGTGGTAACAAGGCATGATGGATCCATGTTCTCATTCTGTTTATGCCAAATTCTGACTCTACCATCTGAATGTCTCAACATAAATCGAGACTCATCAGACCAGGCAACATTTTTCCAGTCTTCAACTGTCCAATTTTGGTGAGCTCTTGCAAATTGTAGCCTCTTTTTCCTATTTGTAGTGGAGATGAGTGGTACCCGGTGGGGTCTTCTGCTGTTGTAGCCCATCCACCTCAAGGTTGTGCGTGTTGTGGCTTCACAAATGCTTTGCTGCATACCTCGGTTGTAACGAGTGGTTATTTCAGTCAAAGTTGCTCTTCTATCAGCTTGAATCAGTCGGCCCATTCTCCTCAGACCTCTAGCATCAACAAGGCATTTTCGCCCACAGGACTGCCGCATACTGGATGTTTTTCCCTTTTCACACCATTCTTTGTAAACCCTAGAAATGGTTGTGCGTGAAAATCCCAGTAACTGAGCAGATTGTGAAATACTCAGACCGGCCCGTCTGGCACCAACAACCATGCCACCCTCAAAATTGCTTAAATCACCTTTCTTTCCCATTCTGACATTCAGTTTGGAGTTCAGGAGATTGTCTTGACCAGGACCACACCCCTAAATGCATTGAAGCAACTGCCATGTGTGATTGGTTGATTAGATAATTGCATTAATGAGAAATTGAACTGGTGTTCCTAATAATCCTTTAGGTGAGTGTATATATATATATATACAATATAAGAGATGCTAATAATAACTAAAAGGAGTGATTTGTCAATTATATTCACCCTTTGCTATATTGAAAGCACTACAACTATACATTATATGATGTTTTACCTTGTGAATTTCATTATTTGTTTGAAAATTTAAAATCAGATGAATGCTACACACTCCAAAAAAAGATGAGACAGGGGGCAATTTAAGAATAATAAAACTTTTATGAGTTGAAATAACAAGGCGATTTGAAACATTGTAAGGCAATCATGTCATAGTATACAAGGAGCCTCCAAAAACAGCCTAGTCCTTCAAGAGCAAGGATCATTTGAGTCAATTTGCCAACAGATGCTTCAGCAAATAAAACAGCACTATGAGAACAATGTTCCCCAAAGACTAATTGGAAGGATTTTGGGCATTTCACCCTCTACATTGCACAATATAGTTCAAAGATTCAAAGAATCTGGTCAAATCTCGGTGCGTAAAGGACAAGACGAAAACCATTTCTGAATGCGCATGATCTCTGATCCCTCAAACATCACTCTTAAAAAACATCATTCATCTGTAATGGATATCATGAACATGGGCTTGGAATAACTTTTGAACATTTTTGTTAGTCAACATCACTCACCGCTGCCTCCACAGATGCAAGTTAAGATTTTACTATGCAAAGGAGAAGCCCTACATCAACACTGTCCAGAAGCAACTTCTCTGAGCTCAGTCTCATTTTAGATGGAAAGTAGAACAGTGGAACCATGTTTTTTGGTCAGGTGAGTCAAAAAATGTGTTGTGTTATCCGGGCCAAAGAGGAAAATTACCATCCAAGCTGTTATCAGCGTCAAGTCCAAAAGCCAGTGTCTGTATGGGTCAGGGGTGTGCCAGTGCCAGTGGCATGGGTAACTCGCACATCTGTGAGAACACCATGAATGCAGACAGATATGTACAAATTTTGGAGCAACATATACTGCAATCCAGCACCGTCTTTTCTGGGTAAGTCCCTGCATTTTCTAGTTGGACAACTTCAAAACACATACTGCCCAGATTTCTAGTGCATGGTTGTGTAAGCAGAGAGTGTGAGTGTTAGATTGGCCTGCCCACAGTCCTGACCTGTCTCCAATTTTGAAGCACACCATAAGGCAACAAAGACCCTGTACAATTGTGCAGCTAAAGTCATAAATAATGGATGAATGGGGGAAATTTCCACTTTCTAAACTTAACAAACTTATGTCTTCAGTGCCCAAATGCTTAATAAGTATTATTAGATGGTGATGTTTCACAGTGGTAAACACTCGACTGTCCCAACATTTTGGAGTGGGTTGCAATCATCTGATTTTAAATTACTGTACATTTTCAGAAAACAATGAAATTCACAAGGAAAACATCATATAATATTTAGTTGTAGGGCTTTCATTATAGCAAAGAGTGAATATAATTTACAAATCACTCCTTTTTTATTTAATTAGCATTTTTCAAACTGTCCCGACTTTTTCAGAATTATTTTTGATGATAATTTTTGTGTTTGATACAGGACCCATCCAGGAACCACAAGTCTTACAGAGACCTTCTAGCCAGCCTTAGAGCCCCACTCATACCATTCACTCCACTGCTGCTAAAGGGTGAGTCTCACACACACACACACACACACACACACACACACATGTTGTGTTTCCATGTTTTATGGGGACTTTCCATAGACATAATGGTTTTTATACTGTACAAACTTTATATTCTATTCCCTAAACCTAACCCTACCCCTAAACCTAACCCTCACAGAAAACCTTCTGCATTTTTACCTTTTCAAAAAACATAATTTAGTATGATTTATAAGCTGTTTTCCTCATGGGGACCGACAAAATGTCCCCACAAGGTCAAAAATTTCGGGTTTTACTATCCTTATGGGGACATTTGGTCCCCACAAAGTGATAAATACACGCCACACACACACACACACACACACACACACACACACACACACACACACACTCATGTTGGTCTACCTATCATTATGAGGACTTTCCATAGACATAATGACTTTTATACTGTATAAACTATAGATTATATCCCCTAAACCTAACACAACCCCTAAAACTAACACAACCCCTAAACCTAACCCTCACAGAAAACCTTCTGCATTTTTACTTTTTCAATAAAACATTGTTTAGTATGATTTTAAAGCAATTTGAATTATGGGGACACTAGCAATGTCCTCATAAATCACATTTATAGCATAATACCCTTGTAATTACTAATTTGTAACTTACAAAATTGTCCTCGTAAATCACAAAAACACACACACACACACACACACGCACGCACACACACACACACACACACACACACACACACACACACACACACACACACACACACACACATTACAGTAGCACTACAGAGTGGTTTCAGTCTTCCCCCAGCTGTTGTCCATATGTGTTCCTATAAAGTCCCCTCCTGCCGTGGCTGCCTCTTTGCTGTTTGATTCAAAGTCAGTCTAAAAGACCCCGCCTGGTTAATTAAAACCCCTCTGTTTTGCAGCCTCTGTATACAGTGGACTGCTGACCCCCTGCAGGGCCCAACATACACCACTAAACAACACACAGCACACACACACACACACACACACACACACACACACAGTTGCTGCTGCTCATTAAATTTTTTAATATATGTACATATTGTTTTCTGAAATGTACACACACACACACACACACACTTATATAATTACACTGAAGCCTCTAGGCAAACTTAAAAAGTAAACCATAAAAGTAAATGAGATGAACTCACACACAATTTTATACTGAGCTAATGATATTTCTATTCCCTTACCTCTAAACCTAACATCATACAAAACTTTTGCATTTTGCAAATGTATTTACTTGGTCTAAATAAAGATAATTCTATATAAATAATACATAATAATTAAAATAATTATAATTATTATGTATATAACAATTCAGATTGAAATATATTGCATTATTGTGGCAGTGTAAAGCATTGATTGATAACACAAAAAGTGGCTTTAGAAGTCAACATACTACTGTTTCATTTATTCCCATATAACTGAGCATAAGCCTACAGTCCACGACACTCAATTTTGCAATTGAATTCGTCAATCTGCCCTGTTCTCACAGGACGTGTTCTTCTTATGTTTGTTGGCACTATGTTTAATAGTCGTCAATGTACAGTAAGTATGTGCTTGACGGACGCCTTCAGAGCATGTCGCTGGTTTTCAGCATCGATAATGCTGCGTTTTAACTTGTGTCAAATTAAAAGTAGTTGTCGTTGAAAATAGCAACTCGCGATCCCTGCATTCTGTTGTGATCTGTCCGGCTGTCAAGAACACGTAGCGGTGCCTGACTTTCATTCTGTGGCTGTGTTGCTTGTGAGGTTTGTTGAGGTGCGCTGACTGCCCCCTGCTGACTCGTTACAGTTACTGTACTTGGACTTCAAGCTTGAATAATTCTGATGGTAGGAAAATACGTACTTTTATTACAGAATTTACATATTGTTCAAGAGGCATGATTAATTGTTAGTTAATTTTTTTATATAATTAATGGCACTAAATTAAAATGTTACATCGACAGACTTTGTGTTTATCTAGCTATCTAAATTAGGATATACCATAGACTTCTATTGTTTACAAATAAATCCTACCTATAAAAACCATTGTTGCATAGTATAGTAATGTACACGTGTCCTCAACAATGTACACACACACACACACACACACACACACACACACACACACACACACACACACACACACACACACACACACACACATCCATAGGCAGCTGCTCTATTCTATGTGCTGTCTGTTTCCTCTCTCTTTCATGTCTGTTGAGTCTTTCTAGTGTCTGTCTCCTTCCCTGTAGGTGTTCATGACTCAAGCCTGTCAGTTGAGAATCAAACTCTTTGCAGAGCAGTGCTATGTGTTACAGTCTGGAATATAGTGCAGAATAAGTTTCACACAGACTGTTAAAACATAAGCTGTAGAGTTTGGCTATAGAAGGATGAATGCAGGTTTAGTAGTGTTGGGAAGTCAGATATATTTGAGCAAATTGGGTTGATCATATGGTTCCCTTTAGTGAACTTGTTAAAAAAAAGGATTCACTGATCAATTCAAAAAACATTTCCCCTTCCCTTTCCCAATTTGGAATGCCCAATTCCCAATGCGCTCTAAGTCCTCATGGTGGCGTAGTGATTCGCCACAATCCGGATGGCAGAGGACAAATCTCAGTTGCCTCCGCATCTGAGACTGTCAATCCGCACATCTTATCACGTGGCATGTTGAGTATATTACCGTGGTATCCACACACAACTCACCACGTGCCCCACCGAGAGCGAGAACCACATTATAGTGACCACAAGGAGGTTACCACATGTGACTCTACCTTCCCTAGCAACTGGGCCAATTTGGTTGCTTAGGAGACCTGGCTAGAGTCTCTCGGGATTAATTCGATTCATTAATCAAAAGTGTTTCCAGATGTCCATTTTTGCATTTCACATGAGTGATTTAAAAACTAAAAAAGTTTCAGATGAGTGTTTTACAAACAATTTGAATCACGTAAAAATAGTGCGACTCTTTCACGAATCGGATATGGCTTAGATCTGGCATATGAAGTTAATTCTGTTTGCGTTGCTTATACTGGTGTTGAGATTGCACTTGTGCTTTAAAGTATTCTATAAACTTTCTACAAGTGAAATAAATTCAGTATGCAGTATACATGTACTATTTACTGTAATATGCATATTTCGATATTTGATAATATTTGACAATATTTGTCAAACTTGCAGTATGCAACCAGAGCTAATTAGTGCAAACACTACCACCCACAATTATATGTTTATATCTCCAAACATTCAGGAATATCTGGTATAATCTTACTGAAAAGCAATAAAGATGTTATACCACTCATCCGAATGTAGTCATTCATTTTCTGGTGATTCTGAGTCCCCGATGTTTAACATTATTGCAATGTCATGAGACCCCTGGCAAATATGAGAGCGGCTAAAATGAAAGTGTAAATTGGACTGAAGCTGCTGGGATAAAGATGTAGGAATGGTGTTATAAGAAGACAAACGGTGTTGTTTTTGTCTAGAAATGTGCTCTGAGCTGAAATCCCAAAGTCTGTTTGATGGGAACTCACCAGGAGTGCATATGAGTACATTTTCTTTTCTGCCTAAAAATTTGGAATAATACTCTCAAATATGTTACAGATCAACTAAATGATGCGCGGCCATACCAGAGTTTAGAGACTAAAGTAGTGACCTTGAAAGAGCTGGAGAGGTTGTTTGCAATATATTTTTGTAGTGGCAGGGCGAAATGTGACACGTGTTGCATTTTTAATGTTTGGTGATTTGCTAAAACCACATCAGACTTCAGAGAAGCAGGTCAGGAAGTTAGCTATACCCCCTCAAGATTCAAGTTTCTTTATTCACATAGTAAAAAAAAACATAATTTACATTTAGGCATGAGTAATATTTCATACACTTGCATACATATTTAATGCACATACTTTACATATGCAATTTATATAATAAAATCTAATAATAAAGTACAATAAATATATTATAATTGTATTATAGTATTATAAAATATATTATACAATAAAATAAGCAATGAAAGTAAAACAAATTAATTATTAATAAAAAGTTATATATTATAACTTTTATAATATTATTAAATATATAATAATAAATATATAATATAATTAAATAATATTATTAATAATATAGTAATAGTATATTAAAATATAATAATATAATTAATATATAATTATATATTACATATATAATAATCATCTAATATTATTATAATATAATACATATTATTAAATGAAACATTTATTTTGAATAAAATTAAAGTAAAAATAAAATTGTTTAATGTCCTAAATTCAGCATATGCCTCGTAAATGCATTTAGTGTCGCTAACGTTTTCCTTTTGTCTCATGTTACTCCTGCCACTCTTCCTTTCTCCAGTTCTCTCTTTCACTTTTGAATCCATTCTCTCTTCCATCAGACCCGTCCCCGGGATGGATAGACCACCGATCATGACATGACGACTGTTCACTTCACCTTCTCTTTTTTTCTTTATCCTTGCGTGTGAATGTCAAGCTTCAGCTCTGCAAGAAAGATGACGTCTGGCTGAACGAATGATGGCATGACATGTCATTACATAACTGCTCCCTTTATTATGCATTCACTCTCTCTCTCTCTCTCTATCCCTCTCTCTGCAGATCTGACCTTCCTCCATGAGAGCTGTAAGAGTTTCCATGGGGAACTGGTTAATTTCGAAAAGATGGTGAGTTGGCACATATTAAGGAAGTAATGCTCTGCTCACACACACCCACACACGCACTTATGCTGATCTAGCTAAATGAGGACGTACTTTAAACTTATATTGTTTTTATATAAATCTCAATTTGATTTACTAGAGACCCTAACTGTACCTTTAATGAAACCTTTTTAAACTTAATTCATTACAAAAACATTTACTTTATGAATCATGTTTATTTTTGAGGTCAGCCTCAAAAGAAGGTTTTCTCAGATTTTGTTTGACATATAAAATGCCTGATTTAGCTCATTTCTGAGGATAATTTTGTCCCCAATGCACAGCTAAGTAACTATGACTGTAGAATAGTGTAGTATCCGTGAGTGTGTTTCTTGTCCGTGAGTGAACTGTCATGTATACAAAGGTTTTAACCAATCGAAGATATACTTATGGCTAGTTAGTGCTGCAGGTACATTATTTTGTTACTTTACACCAATAATGGAGTGCGTGTCATACAAATATCTCTCTCTTTCTCTCTTTCTCCCCAGCACAAAGTGGCCGAGATGGTTCGAAGTATCAGGCGGTATAGGAGCACCCAGCTAGGTACAGTATTTATCTCCATACACACACATACACAGACATTCACTTACAGACACACACACAAGCCCATGTGTACACCCTCAGACAGACAGTCATTGGCCTGTCAAAAATGATTAGTGAAAACTAGAACATGTCTCCACCCACTGACATAAGGACATACCTACAGTACACACACACACACACACACACACACACACACACTGTCTGCGTATGTTAGTTCTAAGAGAGTGCTGCTCTACCCTTCCACAGCCCATTTGTTTAGGCCAGCACAGCTTTGAGGGCCACAAGTCATGGGGCACCACTTCAAAACACACACACACACACACACACACACACACACACACACACACACACACACACACACACTCTCACACACCCAGCATGTGACACACCCATCACAAGCACATGCAACAGCTGGGCAGTGCTTCAAAACGTTTATGCTCGCAGACAAACAGCCTGTGCTACTTTGCTTTTGCTTAAACACGCAATGACTTGTTCATTATTAGTCTTTATACTGCCATTATCTGTTCAGAATATGGTTGAGGTGCCTTTTGCACTCATCTTAGACCAGTTTTGGGGGCTTTAGAGATTTTCCCTGCTGAAAAGAGCAGATTAGACCAGCACAAATTTCCATGCTGGTCCGAGCTGGTTTATACATATTCGCCGCTGGTCTAGCTGGTGCAGTTGGTGTTCATGTTGTTCACCAGCATAAAATGCTTCATTTTGATGAAGCTAGTTGATCATGGGACACCAGCATACCAGCAGAATCCCATGCTGGAGAACAGCATCCAAAACATATGCTGGTCTTTCAATAGGGGGTTTCTCCTGTGGTTCAGGAACACGATTTGATGTTCTTGAAATTGGTCTTTGATCATTAAAACAAAACTACAGTACATCTACTCTACATTTTTTTGTGGCTAGTAGTTTCACTGTGTAGTGTTTTGGAGTCTAGATGACCTAGGTCATGCAAACAAAACATGGTTTCCATGGCTACCATGAGGTTGTGCAATGTTGAAAAGCCATGACTCGGTACACACCCACGCAACCATCGATTCATATTCTGCATGGCCTGCCTTGCCTTTAAATACTCTGCACCATTACACCCTGCAAATTATTTCTCTTTTCCTTCCTCTCCATGGTGCTGTGTGTTTAGAGGTTGGCATGCATAATTTTGTCATTATTGCGATAATTTTCAACCCTGTTTATGTGATCATCAATTTATAAACAGAAAAACAAATGAATGCAGTTGTTAAAATTGCTTTAGAGAAGATTTATTAAAGAGATTTGATTAAGATGTTTGGAATGCAGAAAGTTTTCTCCATAGTGACTATTACAGTATTTTTATAACATCGTTATAGTTAGTATATGTTACATAATGTTGATTACCATAAAACTTTTTTCTTTAAAAAAAGATGGCGCTGCTATGAATAAGGTCTATGTTTTCAGATTCAAACTCTTGTATTTTAGCTGTTTTCCGAATATCCTGCACATGTATTTTAAGAACATGATTGATTTTCTACAGCATGCTTTGGTTTTGAAATGACTCGCTAAGAAAATAACTATTATTTTATCATCTTAGGGTCTTTGTTCTCTTATTTAGTCACTATGCTGTATCTTATGGTATATTGGGGTATAGCAGCAGGTCTCAGTGCATCAGTGCACTTATTTAGCTGTTTCTACCTCTGAATAAGAGCTGTAATTATCAGGGCTCCTTCCCCCTCCATCTACCTGAGTGGATTGCACTCATTCATTTCCATTAGAGGGATTGATGCTCAGACAAGCACAGGACACTTTTTCAGTCTGATGCGTTGTAGTAGCCTTTTTAAAACAATAACATTTTTTCTATCTGTGGCGTATTTTCATTAAGATGCATTGAAATACGGACATTGTCATTATCGTTGCATATTCTAAACCCCATTTGTATTTATCTTTGACTGATTTGCGCTCATGCTACGTGATATTCTTTCCTTCAATTACATTTCTATTGGGTGGCTAGGCTCATTTTGTGACAAGCACAGGCCAGAAGGCATTCATTTAAATGGACAAATAGCAGCCATTGACATTACTCAGACCATGCATAGCTCCTCCTACCATTTCCCTGATATTAGGGATTAACTTTGGTCGAGAGGCTCGGATAATAGAAATGTCTCTAATGCACTCCTGCTGTCAAAGTGTTGAAGGAAGGATGCCACAGCTCAACGCTGGAACACTGAGTTTAGGGGAATAAAATCACCAATGAGTGCGTTTATGTGCACGATCTTACACTGATTGTGTTTACCCTTACAGAAAATGTAGAGTTATGGCAAACTATCTGCAAACTTGCCATAAAATTTCTGCAAATTTGCCACTCATTATTTTGACATGCAAATGAGCTTGTGATTCACCACAAATGTTTGCCAGAAGTTTGCAGCTCTTCACTGATAGTGGTAAACCTGCAGCAAACCTTTGGCAGCAATAGACATTTTACCACAAGTTTGCCGCAAAGCTCATTTGCATGTGAAAATGATCGGTGGCGAATTTGCGGAAAAATTGCCATGAACTTTTTTGTAATTGATATGATTTTTGTAAGGGTGAAGGAATATTCCAGGTTCAATAAGTTACGCTCAATCAACAGTATTTACATAATGTTGATTACCTTAAAAAGAAATGCCCCTTCTTTTCTTTAAAAAAAGCAAAAATCTGGGTTAAAGTGAGGCACTTCCAATAGAAGTGAATGGGGGCAATTTTTGAATGTTAAAATATTCACTTTTTCAAAGGTTTAGCCACAAGACATAAATAATATGCATGTTAACATGATTTTTGTGTGGTATAGTTGCTTCTAACCTAATCTTTGTCTGTGTAAAGTTATAGCCAATTTTATAACTTTGTTGCCATGGTGATGTAAGGTAAACCCTTAAACCCTAAAATGACTGTAAATATAACAATGTAAACAACTTTACAGCTCAAATAAAACAGGTTTTAACAGAAGAATTAATTTAATTACTTTTATAAAAATATGAGCTTCAAATTTCTGCCTTTAAACCCTCCAAATATTGGCCCCATTCACTTTCATTGTAGTGCTTTTTTAAAGAGGAGGGACAAAGTCATTTTTTGTGGTAATCAACATTATGCCACAAATCCGGTAACGTGTCATGTAACCCATGCTGAGCTATGCTGTCCACATTCATTTCATAGGTCTGTACTTTTGCTGAAGTTTCCTGCTTCTCTGGAAAAGACTCTGGAAATCTAATCTCAAATGCCTCCTTTAGAGTTTCAGAAAAGATTGTAACAAAGTCTTAAACTGTTTTCGAATTTGATACTTTTAGATAATAAACCTGCATTCAAAATTCTGATATTTCATTATGAGTATTTCTCATAAAATTATACCAACACCAAATTATCTGAGTGATGCTCTCCACATTAATTTGATAGCTTTATATTCTTACTGTATGCTAACAATTGTCTCTTTTGTCTCTGTTTATTTCTCCTAAGGAAGTTTAGGAGAAACATCCGAGACATAAATGATACTTAAAAGAATAGTTGTAGTTCACCCAAAAATGAAAATTCTCTCATTATTCACTTACTCTGATGCCATCCCATCTTTCTTCAGCAGAACACAAAGATTTTTAGAAGATAGAGCTCTGGCAGGTCTTAATCATGCTAGGACTCGGGTGCCAGCACTTTGACGGTCCAAAAGTCACATTTAGGCAGCATAAAAGTAATCCATGCGACTCCAGTCGATCAGTGAATGTCTTCTGAAGCTAATCGAAAGGTTTATGTAAGAAACAAGTCGATAATCAAAACATTTTTGTCTTTAAATCGGCGCTTCCATGCAGGGCTCTGATGCTGTTAAAAATGGATGATCTCTCGCATGACGTGATGCTTCAACTGGAAGTGCGTTTTAAAAGTTAATAACATTTTCATTATTTATTTATTGTTTACACAAGCATATCGATTTGCTTCCGAAGACATTCATTGATTGACTGGAGTCACATGGATCAATTTTATGCTACCTAAATGTGACTTTTGTACCATCAAATGTGCTGGCACCCATGTACTTGCATTATAAGGACCTGACAGAGCTCTATCTTCTTCTATTTGTTTTCTGCTGAAGAAACACAGTCATACACATCTGGGATGGCATCAGGGTAAGTGAATAATGAATGAATGAACATTACATTTGTATAGAGCTTTTCTGACACTACACTCAAAGCGAACAGTTCACAATGTGAACAGGGGACATTCCTAAACCACCTCCAGTGTGCAGCATCCACCTGGATGATGCGACGGCAACCATAGTGCGCCAGTACGCTCACCACACGCCAGCTATTGGTGGAGAGGAGAGAGTAGACTTATAGAGACAATTAGTGGATGGGGATTATTAGGAAGCCATGATTGATAAGGGCCAATGGGGAAAATTTGGCCAGGACACCAGGGTTACACCCTTACTCTTTTTCGAGAAGTGTCCTGGGATTTTTAATGACCACAGAGTTTCAGGACCTCAGTTTAACATCTTGTCCAAAGGATGGTGCCTTTTTATTCCTTTAAAAGTTAAATCTGCACTATGGAACTTTGGGCTCTCTAGTGACATCTGTGGTTAAAAGTTAAAATTGCAAGCAACTTTAAATGCAAGTGGTGTTTCTGCACTCCTGTCAGGGCTGGACTGGTAATCTGGCATACCGGGCATTTTCTCGGTGGGCCGATGCACTTTTGGGTCGATCAGGGGCGGACTGGCCATCGGGAGAACTGAGCGGGCCGGTGGGTCAGTGGCGAAACATGCCGAATGGGCCTGCGATAAGCTAAAATGAGCCGCTGCTTTATTCAGAACGGACCACAAAACTGTGTGTACTTTTCATGTTGATATCATGTTATCCATTTAAACATTTATAATCAAGATATTGTTTGCTTTGAGGAAGATAAACATATATTAATATGATTATTCAAGTGTTTATGCAGTACACAATAATATCTGTATTGCACAATTTAAGATGTAAAACTCATGATATGACTGATTTGAGTATAATTCAAGACACTACAGTTTTATATCACAATCTACAGCCTCAGTGGACAATGCAAGTGAACTGTAATATTACAATAGTACGTCTGTACACTGCAAACAATAAGACTGTAACATAAAAACATAAAACGAGGATTCAATAATTTCGGGGATGAAATATACTTTATTAAAAATCTAAATATTATGCAGAAATATGCAATATAAACATTACAGTGCTATGAAATCGGTACAGTATTACAACTTGAAATGAGGACACATTCATGCGGAACTACTTCGGTCCTTTAGTGTCTTTTAGGTGCCATTTTAAACTGTCCGCTCTGTTTGAACGCTTTTATGAACTCACTCAATAATGGACTTTTAGTTCATTGTAACCCAAAACGTCTTATGTAGTGCAGCTTTAAATGAAACATAACTGAAAAATGATATGAAAGAGCAAACTAAGGGTACAGTTGGTGGAGGAAGATTAGTGGAGGTTGGTCTTGGATCTGTGTTAACCTGCAGCTGCATCAGTCTTGCCACCATAACTTGAGTGACAGCTGAATTTTTATCCTGCACAATGTGAAGCTATTCATAGCTACTGAAAAGAGCTGTTTTCCTTCCTCCCTCTTGTAGTTTTTCTACTCACTTTCTTTTTGGAGAGTGTGTCTTAGCAACAGAATGGATGCTGTATCTCTAAAGTTAAGTCAGCTGGACATGCGTGTGCTTGCATACTGTATGCATGGTGGTATCTCAACTCTAGCACTCCATCATGTGGTCAGCCAAAGTATCACTTTTTATCACTCTTAATCGGTGCAGATGCTTCTCTGTTATTGGAGGATGCTGAGAAAAATAAAATTAATATGAATATGATATGAGAATATACTCAACCTCATATCGATTTAAACCCATATGGGCATATTGGGCAGCTGTGGCTCAAGTGGTAGAGCGGGTTGGCCACTAATCGCAGGGTTGGTGGTTTGATTCCCGGCCCACATGACTCCACATGCCAAAGTGTCCTTTGGTTAAGACACTGAACCCCAAGTTGCCCCCAATGGCAGGCTAGCACCTTGCATGCACTCTGCCATCATTGGTGTGTGTGTGTCTGAATGGGTGAATGAGTCACGGTGTAAAGTGCATTGAAAACCGCTAAGGTTTCTTCTTTGGAAAACACAAGGGGGTCATTTAGCAGAATAATATTTTTTCCCATATAAAGAAAAGATACAGTGACAACAGGCTGTAAAAAGTCAAAAAGGAGAAAAAAAATCACCATAAAAATTATAAATGAACCATCTCGGCCACTTTGTGCTGGGGGAGAAAAAATCGTTCAATAGCTTTAATGGATATCTTTTGCTTCTCTTTCATTTTCTCTCACAGCAATGGAAGCAGAGCCGTCCCTTTCTCATCTCCAGACGAAAGCGTATGTTCGGCAGCTGCAGGTCATCGACAATCAGAACCTGCTCTTTGAGATGTCCAGCAAGCTGGAGCCAAAAGACATGTGAAGGGACTAAGCGTACCTACAAGCCATATCTACAAAACCCTCTTGATTCTTTCAATAACCCCCAGACACCCACCTTTCATTCTTCATTTTTGCAGATCAACCCTGTTGGGTTGTCAATCATCTCAGGCTCCACCTCCTAATCATTGAACAAGGAGAATTGTTCATGGTGTGAATTGTGATTTGAGTGAATCTGTGTCAGAGTTAATTATGTCCGCCCATAAGGGTCTGGGTTTAGTTTCCACCTTTTTTTTTGGTGCTGTTTACGACTGAAAGGAAAACTGTCCTGATTGCACTGCCATCAGTTGGACTTAACCAAATTGACACCCATCCGGGTCACCGGCATACGTTTAATCTGTTCAATTTTGCATCCAGGCCATCAGAAACATAGACTGCGTTTTGGCCATTCAATCCTTACTTGGCCCCCTCAAACATCAGACAATCTAACCTCTTGAACTTTGACTTTCGGTCTTCCCTCCTCCACCACCAACATTGGCACTTACTGCAACCCTGTGCATCTTGGTTGCGGTCATTAGATGTTAGTGTTCTGTATAAAACAAATGGATCCCCAGCCATCAAATGAGTCCCAAATCCAAGACCAGCTCCTACGTACAGGATATTCTCATTATCCTGGTTAATATAGAATGATAATAAGGAAGAGATTTATCTTAACAGAAGCCAAACAAGACTGGTCACTCTCCTCACTTATTGAAGATTGATAACAGACCAAAAACAAGTGACCACATGCAGTATTTGTGAAGCTTTGACAGAACCTCTCATAACTATATTAGAAACCTTTACTATACTGGTAATATGGATCATTTCTGTTGGCCCAACCTAGTTTCAAATGTAGAACCTAACATGGGCGAGCACTTTTTTTTATCAGTATGCCCTCGAGTTATGTTGAAAGGGCCTATAGTATACTTTCATTCTAATGGGAAAAATACATTTTGTGACTGGATAAGAATCAGCTTATTTGCACCCAAATTTTCTCCTGAGCTTTTATAAGTTAAAAAGACAAAACGGGCTCAGATCAGGTGAAAAACTCTAAATGGGATGACTTGTCTTGGATTGGACTCTCTCAGGATCTCCTCCTGAGGTCATACGTGAGACTGCCTGTAAGGCTGCAGTGTACATATATCATGTAAATAGCTAAATAAATAAATATGAATATGACTCTATTTTATGTAAGAGCTATGAGATGGACTCTCAAGAAGAACATTTGTTTTGTAAATCTAAGAAACAATTGTACGTGTACAGTTTAAAAGGCGACGACCCGGACAGAGTCTGTGGCTTTGCGATGAAAGAATTGTATAGCATATTCGCTGGTTTTGTTGTTTCCGTTTGATATCATTTGTTATCCATTACAGATGACTTGTACATATCCTCTGTTTTGGTTGCATAGGGTTTTATTTTTGTTTTGTTTTTTTGCATAGTTTGTCTGCAATGGATGAATTGTACAGCATGTACTGTAGGCAGTTTAGTTGAATTCTGCTGTTATTTTGTTAAAGTTTTCTCATTTGTTTAATTTGATATTTTCAAAGCGGGTATTATCTTGTTGTTTTGGTTTTGTACAGAAGTCCGTGTTTACAGTGCGTTTCTCTGAAACTCAGACATGTCCAATGAAAGACAGAAGGACGGGGCAGGGAAAACTGCTCTGCCCCCTTTCTTGATATGAGACAAAGATGCATCTAAAATAAAGCCTCTTGTGATGAGCACGTGAGACACTCTTCCTCAGAAAACTGTGTGTGTATAAGATGCATTTATGTGGTGCAAACATGACACTAAATTCTATATTGCTTAAAAACAAAACTTTCTGGCCAAAGAATGCTTCTAGTAAGTATATAGTGCAGATGCTTTTATCAAGCAACTCCTGAATGACTTATCAGGACCCCTTGTGCCATATAGAGTCAAGTTGATTTTCTTTTACTATTCATGAGCAAGACACATCTAGAAATGTGTATGGGGGTTTAGTATCACTTAAAGGGGTCATATAATGGTACATGCACTTTTTCAAGTTGATTGTACTGAAATGTGTGTTGGCTGTGCCTGTACACAACCATCCTATTATGATAAAAATCCATCCAGTGTTTTTGTTTTAATCTCCTTATATATTTTCCCCTGCCTCAAATCGAGCCGTTCGACCGTGTGACGTCACACGGTCGGACGCCTCCCAGGATTGTTGATTGACAGCAGTGTTTCAACACAGACCGCCCTCGCTCGTGAGCGAGCTGTCAATCATAGTCCGTCATCATTGTTGATACACTGGAGCAGAATGGCGCCTAGCGATTGTGGCATTCTGTTCTTCGGTGTAATAACTGAACACAGCAGTCATTTTGATGTTCCTAAATCTGAACCGCTGAAGACGCAGTGGCTGAGTTTTGTTTACGATGGGAATATTCCCCATGAGCAACGTCAATGCGTTCATGTTTGCTGTGAATCATTTTTCACCAGACTGCTTTATAAACGAGGGTCAGTATAAAGCTGGTTTTGCTAAGAAGGGCGGGGTGACCAAAGCTCATTATCATTTAAAGTCATATGCACTGAAACGGTGTGCTGAAAACAGAGCTGTTTTTGAGCAGGTAAAATTAGTGTTTTCTTAAAATACTAATGAGAATTTTTAATAAAAGTATATTACAAAGTTTTCATTTAGACCCTAAAGATTCATATTACCTTGTACAAAAATGGCATTATATGACCCCTTTAAAGGGATAGTTCACCCAAAAATGAAACTTCTTGCATCTTTTACCCACCCTCATGCCATCCCAGATGCCTATGACTTTTTTCTTCTGCAGAACACAAATTAAGATTTTTAGAACAATATCTGTTAGCTCTGTAGGTCTATAAAATGCAAGTGAATGGTGAACAACATTTTGAAGCTCCAAAAAGCACATAAAGGCCGCATAAAGGCAATCCATACAGTTTAATCAATGTCACTGAAGACGTCTAATCAATTTTGGGTGACAACAGACTTTTCACTGTAAATCTTGACATCTGCAGTTTCCTTGGTGATCATGATTCCAAGCTTGATTACACTTTCTAGCACCATCAAGCGCTCAGCACCAGAGATTGTAATTACTGAGATAGCAACCTCCGCAGCTCTATCATAGGAGAGAGCATAACAGTCAACTAGTGTGTTGTAATTCATGTTTGCAGATGCCACACAAATTAATGGGGAGAGCTGCAAACTGACACCTACCTGACGCAAAATGGTCATGTGTCGGTCTGCGGGAGAGTGAGAGCGGTAAGGCTTGTCACCTGGTTCCCACACCACAACTCCACACATAATTTATTCCAAAAAGGATTGTTTATTGTAAAACATGTTGAAAATTTGCTGACAGGCGGTCAATTCATTGATGAGTGTCTTAAGCTGGCTCTAGCAGACACAGGACAACTCAAATTAGGTGGGGGTGTCACGCTTAATGACTGTTTCATTTTGCTCTCCTAGTCAGTGAGCCTGTCACATAAAAAAAAAAAAATCGCTTCCGTCCTCTGGCAAAAAAACGAACACTTTATACATGAACTGCGCTCATTGGTCACTGCCTTTGTGGTGTGTTTTCACCCCACCCACAGCCACTGATAATTTCAAGCAAGCCGGATGTGTATTTTCAGTGTTTCAAGGCATTAACTCAGCTGGCCATTCAGAGAGTCAAGCGATCAACACATCCCGCTGCGAGGTGCCAATGTGCACTCTGTCTCCCTCTGGTTGGCCAGTGATTATGTTAATGAAGCTAACACCTGAAAATCATTGGAAAAATCAGCAAGTGTAGCACCAGCAGAAAAAGCATAGCATCTGGAAAGTGCTCATTGATGGTGCATTTGGAAGAGAAGTTTATTGCTCTATGGAGTCAGCATGTATTTTTGTATGACATAGCTCATGTCATCATATGACAGACCATGAAAAGAAAAAAAGTGTTCGGAGATCGCTGCTGAACTCAATGTACATGGTAAGGAACCATTTAAATATACAATCACAATTATGAGTAGCCAGGTTGTAATTAATATGTATACTAATGCTGCAGTGATAAGGCACAGAACAAAGTCAATGGCAGTTGTTAAGTGTGACACCTTCCCATCTGTAAATGTGACAGGCTCACTGACTAGGAGGGAAAGATTAGTGAAAACAGTCATTAAGTTTGACACCCCCACCCAATTCAAGTTGTTCTAAGTCTGTTAGTGTAGAGCCAGCTTTATGCTATTTTAGACTAAGCTTGAAGGCTCCCCTTGATAGAAGGGCTGTCTCTGTCTGCACATGTGTCAACCATTAGGAAATGTAATCAAGCTTGAAATCATGATAGAGATTGCAATGGCAAGAGCTACAGTGAAGGGAGTACCATTTTGGTATTTTCTAAACCAAAACCTTCTTGATCACTTCAGAAGACATTGGTTAAACATCTGGAGTCTTATGGATTACTTTTATGCTGACTTTATGTGCTTTTTGGAGCTTCAAAGTTTTGGTCACCATTCACTTGCATTGTATGGACCTACAAAGCTGAGATATTCTTAAAATCTTCATTTGTGGTCTACAGAAGAATAAAAGTCATGAACATCTTGGTTGGCATGAGGGTGAGAAAATTAGAGAATATTCATATTTGCATTTTGGTTCTATCGCTCTTCAGTTTCTTTTTATTTTTTACTCATACTGTTTTCATAAATGTCATTGGTATTTGTCCTAAAGTGTCTTACCTTTGAAATTCTAGCCATTCCTGTCAATGACGTGACATTTACATGGAATGAATACACTGGTCAGCCACAACATTAAAACCACTGACAGGTATATGAATAACATTTCTTATCTTGATACAATGGCACCTGTCAAGAGGTGGGATAAATTAGGCAGCAAGTGTCAGTTCTTGAATTTCACGTGTTGGAAGCAGGAAGAATGGGCAAGCGTAAGGATCTGAGAGACTTTGAGAAGGGCCAAATTGTGATGGCTTAGACGACTGGGTCAGAGCATCTCCAAAACAGCATGTCCTGTGGGGTGTTTCCGGTATGCAGTGGTTAGTACCTAACAGGGACGTCAATAGAAATCCATGGATGGGTGGGCTAAGCCTCTTTTAGGGGTTCTGGGCATACTCTCCCAGGAGCCCCCAAAATTTCTTTTCATCATGTATTTTTAGAGTAACAACGAGTGTAAAATCTATCGAAATAAGATTAGTTTTGGTCAAGGCTGTCTCATTCTATACACATAAAGAAATGAAAAGTCCACCTTGTCCCCATCCATCCAACACCTACAAAAGGCACAAAAATGGCTGTACTATGTATCCAAAATACTTTTGGTTTTATTTTGAGAGAGAGAGAGAGAAAGATAAATTGAAATACAAATTGAACTGAAAGCTTAAACATCTACTTGCTTTTGTTTATCACTAACCTTCATCAGACATGCTCCCTCAGCCTTGTCAGCATCCAGCTTCTTTCCCTCATTCTTGTATGCTATGTTTTGACATGTATTGTTATTAAACGCATATTTACAATGACTCAAGGCTTAATAGGTGATTAATCCATTTAAGTTTTAATTTGTTTGTTTGAACAGGTAAAATATTGGTTTCTTACCGGATTCCATCCATCCATCAATTTACCAAGCCAATGAAAATCAAAAGTAATTAAAATCTAATTAAAATAATGAACAGCATCAAGAAGAAACATTTGGGCCCCAGATTGTCATTTATATCATATTTATATCAACAAATGGTGCCAGCTCAACTTTACTCTCACAATAAAAGATTGTGTTTGTTTTAATATTTCAGTTTAATATTTAAGAGAGGAGAGATACCCAGAGGAATGACACTGAGTCATATGAAGAAGAAGCTTTCTGTCATGTTATTGAACCAATCGGGTCAAAGTAAACTGGTCAAGGAAAACCTCATTTGATTGGTTACTAGAAGCAGATAGACCCGCATTCCACCTCATGTTTGCAAAACTCTTTTCAATGAGACGTTTGTGTCAAAAGTGTTAGCGCAACAAAAGGTTAGGTGGAACAGTGTATATCGGATTATTCCTTGATTATTATTCAAGGTCAGTAACGTAATCTAAATACTTTGGATTACTTCTTCAGCACTGGTAGATATTTTCACTTGTTTTGACTATAAAAATTCTGCCAGTACAGTAAGACAAAACACACATGTTAAAAATACATTCTTAGGGCTGCACCTAACGATTATTTTTTTATTGATTAATCTAACGATTATTTTTTCGATATTCGACTAATTTGCCGATTGTTCTAAATATTATTTTGTATTATTTCTTGATTAATATAACAATTAATTAACCCAAAATAAATACTTGTCATTAATATTTCAATATTTTAATAAATTATATTCTCTTAAACACAAACAAATGTACAAGAAACAAAGTGTGCACTGCAGGGCATTATTCTGCAACAAAAATAGCCCCGTTTTAACTGGTAATTACAGTCCAACATTCACTTTATTTTGGAGAGATTTTATGTTGGACTGCTAAACTCGAGGTTACACAATGTTTTGATATTCCTCCTGAAAGTGACTTGAATTTTACATTTGTTTAATTTATTTTGTTGTTGGATTGCTAAATGTAGATTACTTTAATTTTATTTTGGAGTGATTTTAAGTAAGAACTTGTTCAATTTGAGTAAAAGTTAAGTGCAATCTACATTTAGCAATCCAACAACAAAATAGATTAAGTTTTAAGTTTTTAAGTAAAGTTTTTGTCTTTCTAGAAAAAATAAATTATGATCCAACGTGAATTTTCTAGATAAAAAAATACAATGGTGTCTGGTAACATCTGCATGTAAAATGGCTAGAAATAGCATTTTAGCTTAGCGTAAAGCTGATAATTTACACGAGGTTTATTTTTATTTCTTCTGCTCCGAACTTACTTCAAACGTACTTCTCTGTTGCGCGTATGAATGTAACACATCATAAGAAAGTGTTTCACCGCTGTTCAAATGCACTTTGGATCACATCGTTGATATGTATAAATGTTTTCCATCTGAAAGGAATAAATATTAAATGACACAAATGACAATAAAATGCAAAGTAATCTCTTCAGTTATCAAAATACCTTTTGAATGTAACTGTATTCTAATTACCAATAATTTAAATTGTAACTGTAGTGAAATACAGTTACTTATGTTTTTTATTTTAAATACGTAATCCTGTTACATATATTTTGTAACTCCCAAGCCTGCTTGTAACTTCATTTAAGCTTTCACAAATCTTTCTCTGCGCATGCAAATCATTTAGGGACTATTTTACCTTCATACTATAAAGACAATAAAGTAATTCAATGGTTATCAGGAGTGAGCTCACTGATTCTTGAGATAAGGGATGAGGGTAAAGGGTTTTTAATTTTTTTTATACTAAATTAATTTGACAAAATATATATAGGTATATTTTTAACTTACATCTTACTGTCATTTGTGTCAACTCCGTCAGACACACAAAAAGCATGCCATTTTAATTGGATTCACCCAACAAGTGTAAAGTCTTTAATTATCTAATAATATTGTTCAGTAAAGGAGTTAAATTATAAAATACATTCAATATATATATCGGGCGCCCAAGGCTTATTGATGCGCGTGGGAAGCGAAAGCTAGCCCGTCTGGTCCGATCCCACAGATGAGTTACTCTAGCACAAATTGCTGATAAACGTATTGCTGGTCATGATAGAAAGGTGTCATAACACAACACACTACATATAATTGAACTCTGACCGGTCAGATTGCCCATGCTGACCCATGTCCACCGCCTACAATGGGCACGTGAGCGTCAGAACTGGACCATGGAGCAAAGGAAAAAGGTGGCCTGGTCTGATGAATCAAGTTTTCTTTTAGATAATGTGGACAGCCAGGTGCGCGTGCATCGTTTACCTGTGGAAGTGATTGTAGCGGATGCACTATGGAAAGAAGGCAGGCTGACAGAGACGGTGTGATGCTCTGGGCAATGTTCTGCTGGGAAACCTTGGGTCATGGCATTCATTTGAATGTTACTTTGACACGTACCACCTACCTAAAGATTGTTGCAGACCACATACACCCCTTCATGGCAACGGTATTCCCTGATGGCAGTGGCCTCTTTCAGCAGGATAATTCACCCTAGTTTGAGGAACATGAAAAAGTGTTCAAGGTGTTGACTTGGCCTCGAAATTCCCCAGATCTCAATCCGACTGAGCATCTATGGGATGTGCTGGGCCAACAAGACCGATCCATGGAGGCCCCATACAGACTTAAAGGATCTGCTGCTAATGTCTTGGTGCCAGATACCACAGGACACCATCAAAGGTCTGGTGGAGTCCATGCCTAGACGGGTCAGAGTAGGGGTATAGTTTTCAGGGGGGATGGTGGGGGAAAAGTGGTAACCCCCCAATAATCAAAACAAGCAAGTACAACCCCCCAATATTAAAGCCAAATCTACGCACTTGGATCAGGGCTGATTTGGCGGCACCAGTGGGGCAGGTGGGTTTAATGTTGTGGCTGATCGTTGAAAGTATCTATTACAGTGTACTGTATATCAAATTAAATTACACAGTGAAAAGATTACAGTGCCGGAAAGTGATTATGTTGTGTCATAATCCAAACTGTGACTGAATTGTGTGACTTTAATCCAAAGAGGCAGCTTCAAAGCTTCGTTAAATATTAGGCCTAATATTTTCCAGTAAAAAAATATAAGAAACTTCCTGCTCAACAGTGGTAGCCTACAGAGGGCCAATGTAAATAATGCTCGCAAAGATCTGACAAATTCAAGACAGTTGATCAGCACATTTCTGCATTTATTTTTAATGACAGTAATTATGCAAGATGATGATACTTCAAATGAAGCACGCCTTCCTCAGGTTTCACGTGGTAGCAATTTACATGGCATGGGTAAAAGAAGAAAAGTAAAATCAATACAGAGGAAATGGAGTCGAGTGTAAAACAAACATAAGTGGCATTTCAGCTTTACGTTAGGTGTCAAACAAATGTGCTCATAATTCTTTAAATGCACCGTAATTACTTAATTACTTGTTGAGTTGTAAATGCTTGTTCAACGTAATAACTTCAAATGAAGTTTATTCTGTGTTCACTTTATTAGACACCAAATATAAAGTGGAAGCAACTATTACACCAGAAATTGAGGAGAGCAACACCGAGTCCTTTTCTGTACATGGAAGCAAATTCATTTCATTAAAGGCAGCTAAGCTAAGCTATGCTAAACGTGTGAAATTTAATTTTAAGCATTGACAAGATTCAGTGTTCTATCTTTATGTTTCCACCATAACACGTTTGTTTCTACAGTATAACGCACAGGGATACAATTTTTTTTTTAACGTTTTCTTGTATAAATTTGCCATCCAGAAATCCACACACAAGGTTGTTGTGTACTAGCCAGCGTGTTAAAACACTGCAAACAGATGCTCAGAACTGTACACAGCAAATATGTTGGTGCTGTTGGTATATCTTGCCAAGTTCTTTAAAGATGATGATTTCCTTGAGGTTGTGCAGCTGTCCAGAATGAAAAAAGCCCTCAAAATGGGTCCGTTTTTTAGATTTACCATGGCATCAACCATTGTGGAATGATCCAATATCCTTAAAATGGAGGTATTTCTCAGAAAAATGGTCTGCACTTGGTTAATAGCTTTAAAATGGCTTTCAGAGCAGTAATCGTCTTCTAAACGCAGATGATAGTCCCAGGGTTAGTGGAAAAAGAAGAAGAAAAAGTTTCCAAAAAAATCTTTAAGGTAACTTTGAAGGCAAAACTGGAAATAAACATACTCAGGCTAATAACAGTTTAGGACGATCAACATTCAAAGATGCCAGAACTGCCCTCAGAATACCATAATTAAGATTCTTATCATCTGTGTTGTCATTTCTATAATTAAAACATTGTCCTGTTGTTGGGATGCAGATATCAGCTTTCAAAATTTTCAAAACATGGAAAATACGTGATGACTTGTACTGTTAAAAGAAATATGTAGAAATGAGCAGCTGATGTCTATGACAACAATAAAACACTTTGGGGAAAGAAAGGGTAAGAAACCCTGATAATCACAAGGGCTTTCAATACTTCACAATGGTTCAGAGTTTCTTGTATAAAAAAAAACATATACTTGAAACTTTTGAAACAAAATGGATGGACTTCTTTGATTTACACAAGAGGACCAACACAGAAAAGAACAAAACACAGTTATCATATCAAATTAAATAAATACTCTCGAGAATGAATTCTCAACACTGCTCATGTAAATAGTCAATCATTTGGGAATGTTTATCTGCACTCAAATCAGTGAGCCTCATTCATTAATTGAGACACTGAATTTGTGTAAATTGTAAACCATTTTCCCGTTGCAGAATGTGTCAAAAGAAAGTTTAATGCTTTAAAAACTATTGTTCAATCATGATGCCACGACTGTAAGGATGTCACGATACTGATACTGTATTCCTGTACTGTACTCTGATACAGCGCTCATGTACTTGTACTCGGGTTTGTAAAAATAAATGAAACTATCCGACGTACGAATGTCATTCATCGCACAAATTAAAATCACATTATGTTCCAGTATGATTATTAAACCGAAAACCCCCTGTCACCTCAGGTCCTGTCCACCCTCCACTCCCTGTTGTTATGCCACTGTCTGTGATGCTCTGTTACTTTATGTGACAAAAATAAACAAACAACTATCGGTATCGGGAGAACCGAAAAGTTAGTATCAGTAATCAGACTTGTTCTCAAAAAAAAATGGTATCAGGACATCCCTAATTAAAATGTGTTGTCAGTTTTTTTAGTGCGACAATTTGGTTTTACAGGCAATTTACACAGAAATTAGTTCTGCTTGTGTATTATGAATGACGCCCAATATCTCTTAACTTGGTTGAGTTATCATGCCGAGTTGAGACTAGTTCTGTGGTTTCAATTTGTGTTGCAGAAGCAGGTCCTGACACAACAAGGTGACACATACCCTCAAAGTTTCAGGGGTGAATTCACTAAACACCTACAGCACTTTTGCATGTGGTACTTCAGCACAAAAAGCTGCACCGTGCAAATTGCGTTCAGGACAGATTTTGCGCGTTTGCCTGATCTGCATAATTCCTTCAGTGAATTGGCCACTAAACCAGTGCAGAGAGTGCGTGCCAACAAACAGCACTTTTAATGGCCACAATTCATTCTTTGTGAATTCCCTCCTCAAACGTTCTCCATCAATTGTTGTGTCAAAATTCCAGTTTTCCCAGGAGTATGACTTAAAAATAAAATTAAACACATTTAAACATCTGTGGTTAAAACATAGAAGACAAAAGTGACTCTTAACACCACTTAATAACAAAAAGGAGATTCCACATTGTAGTTCGTGGAATGATAATACTGAATCAATCAAAAAAGTAGGACAGCCAACAGGCATAACAAATTAGGATTCTCCAGGGCTCTCTGCAGTGCAATCTGAATGCACTTAACATAGACTCCAGAGACCAATATATCTGTAAACACACTAAAAGACTGGGTTAACAGTGAGGGCTGATGAAACAGTTTGGGTAGCAATACAACATATGTCTGATTGGTGCAGAATTCTTATCTGAATGTACTGTATAGTCTCATAACTGTAATGTAACCGAGACCAGAGGTGAGAGGCATACGGTACCTCTGAACGGTTCTGAGTTTCACATAAGCATTGCACCCAATAAGAGTTTAAAAGTGATGTTTTCTTTTTGAAGAAACCATTACTCATTAGCCCCTATTCATTTCATAAATGTGTCGTTTTGTTACAGAAAGCAAACATTAGAAGCCTGTGAATGCTAACTCTAAATATCAAGCTTACACATTTCTCACCCTGTTTGCCAATTTTGTTCTTAAAAGTAAAAATAAATTACCTGAAAACATCTCTTTTGCCATGCAAAAAAAAAGTAAATGGACAATTTTTTCACTGTATTATTTGCCTATATGTGAAAAAAGGTAAAGCCCTTACCCCTCTCCTCCCCCCCAGCATTTTGCTTAAGCATTTTTAATATTTAAATATATGCAATAATATATACAAACAGTCCTCTTGTCAATCATTGCTATACAGAACACCCCTCACTCCAATCCTCCTCTGATTAAGACCAGAAGTACACTGTTTTTGTTTTCTGATGCAAGCATTTGAGTTGTGTTCATTTACCGTTCTACATTCCTACCGACTTCAGAGAGGCTCATAATACTTGTGAGGGAGCTTAAACAGAAATAAGGAAAACATGACTAAATGGATGTATAAAAAGGGCCTCCTGTTGGGCTATTGGGTTGACGTCCCTCAGGCGTCTGGTACAGTGATTGTTCCCTCTATGTCCCCGGTCACACCCCTCATCATGATTCCTGTTCTTCAGTTCAGTTTCAGGCCATGGAGGGAAAATGTGGTCGGAGGGTAGAGTGGGCAGGGTTGAAGGCGTTTCTTTTGTTCTGTCCATCTTTTCTGAAGCCGGAGACTTACGAAGGCTCCAGATCCTTCAGGGCACCAACCTTTGACTCTAAATCAGTAAGCTGAGAGGAAGACACATAGAAGTTAGGGGGAATCTTACTCTGGTCTAGTACACAAGCAGTACAGTTTGGCCAACGCATTGAAATGTGTGGTCTGGTTATCAACATTTTCCTGAATGTGACGGTTCATAACGGAGGCCTGTTTTCCGGTTTTCAGGGTCCAGTCCCATCGTCGTATGCTTATAATGTGATGTATGGCATATTCAATTTGTAAAAATTGCCAAATTAAAAAAATGTGGCTCCATAGTGCCAATAATTTGCAGAGTCGAGCTGACCGTCTTTTGACAGTGCCTTACCCGTCAACCACTTTGAGTTGTTTTGACAGCCAACAACTGCCCAAATTGAGCCTGAACTTATTTTAACACCATCTAACACTTCAAATGTTTGTTTCCCATGGAATGCTCTTTTCAGAAGTTTTTTGCATTCTTCTCATGAGACCAGAACTAGAAAACAGTCCAGCGGCAATTAGAATCATCATGGCACCCCCCCCAATGGTTGGCCAGGAAAACTGTGGATACATAATGTGCGTTCTACTGTTTTGGCAAACTTAATACACAAGGGGGTGACAGAGTTACTTTTAAATGCCTGTGCCATTCAACCAGATGTTTTTTTTAGGTAACTAGTATAAACATGCCGAAAGTTTGGCTAATGTTAAAAGGATTGTTCACCCAAAAATGTAAATTCTCTCATCATTTACCCTCATGCCATCCCAGATGTGTATGACTTTCTTTCTTCTGCAGAACACAAATTATGATTTTTAGAAGACTATTTCTGCTCTGTAGGTTCATAAATTGCATGTGAATGGTGAAAAAAATGTGGATGCTGCAAAAAGCACATAAAGGCTTCATAAAAGTAATCCATTTGACTCCAGTGTTTTAATCCAAACCTTCAGAAGTGATTTTTTTTGCTAGAAATTCTTCTCCCTGCCCAGTAGGGGGCAATATGCATGAAGAATGTGAATCACCAAAATAAATTTGAAGAATGTGAAAGTGAAAGTTAATATGGAGATTGACTGAGTAGGGAGGAGAATATATAGTTCAAAAAAAGTACTTAAATGATTAACTGTTTCTTACTCATATTGCTTCTGAAGACATGGATTTAACCACTGGAGACTTATGAAATACTTTTATGCTGACTAATGTGGTTTTTGGAGCTTCAACATTTTGCTACCCATTCACTTGCATTGTATGGGCCAAAAGAGATGAGATATTCTTCTAAAAATCTTCATTTGAGTTCAGCAGATTCATACACATCTGGGATGGCATAAGGGTAAGTAAATTATGAGAACATTTTCAGTTTTGGGTGAACTATTCCAGTTCAAGTTGAGTTGCCACCAGTGACAAATAGAAAAACATTATGCAGTGCTTCCAGGATTTTGCAAGAATTAATGCAAATTCAACCTCTCTCCACATTATTTGCGGAAGCATACAATTGTAAAAAAAAAAAAAAAAAAATGTGAATCTGTGGTATAGTCCGATCGCAAATGAATGCTCAAAGCTTTTTGCAGTTGAGACGCACCAGATTATCCAGACGCACAGCCGCCATTCTATCATCCCCACAGTAACAGAGTAAGCACAGAGTCAACAGCGTGTATGAACTCGAAACGACCATTTGCCTTTACACGATTGTTAAATTAAATTGGAATGGAGCACTTTGCGTTTACAATCATTACAAATGCTTGTCTAAACTTTCACGGGACAGCAGACAGTGCATGTACATCACACTACATCATACGCTCTTCAGGTTTTTGCAAATAATCACGTCAGATTGTTTAGATCAAAAGATCACATTCACGAGATGTTATAATCGTGGCAGGCCTAGATATTTGTTTTAGTTTACAGTTTTATTGTAGGTCTACTCTTTTAACCTCACCAAAGTTTACTTGCATTGTCTGAGGCAAAAACTTTAACCAAAAAAGAGGGTCTTCAACTCGTTTTAGCCATATCACGGATTTTACCTCTTGAACTCCTACAAACTTCAGTCATTTTGGGCCACAATAATCAAGAAAAAGTGCAGCGAAATCCCGGTGGGAATTATTATGTATTTGTTACATTTAATAAATATATGTATTCAATGAAAAGTTGAATGAAACATAATGGAATAATCTGACAAAAGTCACATACCTTCTCCTGGAGATTTTCTGTCTCCACCTTGTGACAGGCCTCGAATTCCTCTTGTGATCTGCGCTGGGCAGTTTCCTTTTTTAAATACTCAATCTCTCTGCATTGAAACACACATACACAACACAATTGTACATTCTCCAACATTTAGCTTTTTTTAACTATTGCAAAACACTTCAATCCAAAACTACAAACCCCATGACATTCTCTTCATCTAGTGTTCTTCATTAAAGTAACCAGCTTTATATTAAGCCTCATTCATTATCCACTCAAGAGACTACAATTCCCACAACCCCTCACTCACTTCTGCTGATACTCTTTGATGAGGCGTTTGGCTTTGCTATATTTGCGCTCCAGTGCCTGGTACTGCGCCTGCGTCTCTTTCAGGTGCTCGTCCACTGCTTGGCACAAGCTCTGAGCCTCCATCCAATACCCCTCCAACTTCTCCATCCGCTCTTTATTCTCCCTCACCGTCTGCTCCAACTGAGCCCTCTCCATACGCCAGCGCAGCTTATCCTGCTCAGCATGAGCCAGCTATAGAGAGACAGGGAGAGAGAGACACCTTGTCACTTCAAGGGTAAACTAAGGTTGTTTTCAGATCTTTTCAAAATGATTATTACCTTGGAAAATGTAACTTAAAATATAGAAAAACAATGAAATGTGGCATCTTTGAAAGGTGTACCTTTCTCTTGAGCTGCTGAATCTCAGCTTGGGTCACAGCATGCTTTATCTGGAGCTGAAGACACAGAAATGAAGATACTACTCAATATCCATGCATTATGGAACAATGTAAATGTTACTTTTGATTTCACATTTTACAGGTGTTTATGTCTAACACATGGTTAAATAATTTATATTTAATTTAAGTTCAAACATAAATTTAGGAATGCACAATATATCAGTATCCATATCGATATGGGTCAATAATAGCATTTTATTTAAATTATCAGTATTAGTATGATTAGGCAGATATTGAAAGGTGTATATGTGAAAATACCCATTTGTTTTCTATTCAAACTGTAGACTACACACTCTTTCTATGCTATGTTTTAAATCTACTAAATGATTATCCATGTTTTATACACTATCTATCTATATCTATATTATCTAACTTTTCAAGACAAAAAAAACAAAAACGTAAAGATATAAAGATATAATCACGAACATCTTGTCGATAATAGGTGATAGCGTAAAAATAATTATCAGATATCAGCCAAAATATCAGCCAAATTTCAATATGTAGCTTTAGTGTGAAAGCTTAAAGTAAAAAATAAAAAACAGAAAAAGTATCAAGTTGTAATATTGGCTATTGGTCATAGTTTAAAAGTTGTAATATCAGCTATGAGCAAAATCCAAAGTTTGGCTCACTTTATCACAATATTGCTTCCCTACTTAATAATTAAGTATATTATCTATAATATAAGTATAATATATAATATGTATATATATATATATATATATATATATATATATATATATATATATATATATAGGTTTGTTGGTTTGTTTGAACACCCTTTGTGAAGATTTTCTAAGCAGTCAGTTCCAGCAGTTTCCCCATGTGTTTCCTCACTGACCTCCTTAAACTTGTGTGTAAGTTTCTCTGGGTCCATCTCCGCAGGCGAAAGCATGTCCTCATTCTCTGCCAGGTCAAACACCTCGATGGCATTGGGAAACATGGGGCTCATCTCGTCTTCCTCATCTGTGGCATACTCACCCGTCTGAACATAGAGACAGAAAAGCATAAGAATAAAAAGTTATATAAAAATAAAATAAAAATAATAAAATTGTATAAAAATCAGGAGAACGTCTCGGGTTACTTAACTGTAACCCCTGTTCCCTGATAAAAGCAATGAAATTGACTAGACTTTATAGCCTCTGCTGATGACTTCATTGGATGCACCTGTAGCACGGCTATAAATAGATGCATCACAGGTGCATCGTCAGGTATTTTGTCTGGAGAGCAGTCCTGGGGCATCCCAGTGCAGCAATGAAGCGCAGCATCTCGTTCCGCTTTTATCAGGGAACAGGGGTTACTATTAAGTAACCCGAGACATTCCCCATCAAAAAGCTACACTTTGATGCTGTGCTGATTTAGCGCTTTGGGAACGAGAATACCCACGCCACCACACTGTGGATGTCCGGACCCCTTACAGTTGTGTAGTTGTGCTCACAAGAGCGCGAGAGGTCATGAGACATGAGCTTGTGATGTTGACTCAAGGACATAAGAGTGGCATCAACATCCAAACTAGGGTTGCAGCGGTATACCGGTTTCATGGTATACCACGATTTAAAAATTGACGGTTATCATACCATGTACATTTGCTTATCTACGGTATTGAGAAAATGCAACCTGATGGAGAATCTCACATACGCGTGCGCATCTCCTTTCCTCCTTGTTTGCCTGTCAGACTCGTCAACTTGCGACAGACACACACACACACACAAATGCTGCGGATAAAATGTCAGAGAGAAGCGAGGGCAGGGGGACTGACATGAGTGTGTGTGAGTTAAAGCAGTGTTTCTCAATTGGTCTAGTTGGACTGGGTCATGGACAGCAGGGAAAGAACAATGCCATGGTTCTCCCATTGAAGATATGTTGGCTGCCGCCCAAGTGATGGCCTATTTAGGACTGCGGAGGCAGATTTAAAGATAATCTCGCAAACAGCTAAAGCAAACATGGGCAATTTACAGCCCGCGGTCTGGATCAGGCCCTCCACATGGTTTAATTTTGAATTTTTTCATTGGATATTTCAATTAACTTGGATTGGGACCTAACGCATCTCCACAAGCGTTTAACATGCTAAGGGTTGCCAAATAAGATACGCAACACCCCCGGTTTGAGATTTATACTTGCGCAAATTGGAAATATTCTGTCTAATGTAATACTTATTTTGTGCAATCTGGCACTTTTTCTGTCTCTCACTTTCCCCTTTGAACAAATTTAGCAATCTGTAGTGCAATATTCTGCTCAAGGAAATGTGTTATACGGCTACTCTGTGTCCATTCTTGAGGCTGATTGTGATGTTTGGTGCTACTTTGCAGGTAAACGTTCTCAGTGATAAAATTAAATATAGATGTAGATCTCGGCATCATTGACGCACGGAGGAGTAATCGTTAACATGCGAGCAAAAGCAAGCCAGATATTAATAAGTGTATGTATTTTTTATTTGTGCAATTTAGAAATGTTGAAGTCCCTTCGTACCTGTATGTTAATCTAACTATTGCAGTAATAATTTATCATAGGCATGCAGCCGGTGTTATTCTGTTGAGTGTTGAAAAACCCTCAAGGAGACCCGCATCATGACCCTTTTAGCATGTAAACGTGTAATGTTTTAGAAAAAACAGTAAACTCGCCCGCTTTGAAACAAACATTAAAAGTTCTATAAATGTCATTCTTTTTTTATTAAAACAGACACCTGATGTAGAGAGTGTTAAACTGAATAATAAATTAACAGGGAAGTAGAGATGGTAAAATACATTTATAAGCACAGCCTTCATTCAGTATTTTAATGCCTGATAGAAAATAATCTATCTATGTAGAGCAATACAATACTTAAAACAATTACAGAATAGTCCCATTAGTCACAGATACACTGTGTAAAATGTAAAATCTGTCCTGAAGCAAAACCAGTTGAGAAGCACTGTGTTAAAGGTACAGACAGGAGCTGTCTACAGTATATGTTAATTATTAATAATCATAGGACATTACTTTAAAAGCTCACACAGCTGATGTTATTTTTCATTTAGTAGTTCATTTAACATGCAATGATAACATGTAAACTAACATGCTTAAATTATATAACATGTTATAGTTACATTATATTTTTTCTATCATATTTATAATTCTGTTACCTTTCTTATTTTTTCTATTTATTTTATTTTCAAAAGGGAGACTTTTTTACACATACTTCAATAAAATAAATGGTTTCAAGTTTCAATTATAATAAAGTGTTTGCTCAAAAATAAATAAATAAATAACCCTTATGTTTTCACTGATAATACAAATTGTGTAAAACCGTATACCGTGATACTGTGAAACCGTGATATTTTCTGAGACGGTTATACCGTGAAAATCTCATACCGTTGCAACCCTAATCCAAATTATAGAATCTTATAAATGTGTGCGGAGAGGACCAGCCTGCCGCATCACAAACATGCTGCGGATGGACACCTCTAGCGAAGGCTTTAGAGGAGGTGACCCCTCTGGTAGAGTGAGCCCTGATACCTACTGGCGAAGCTTGACCGCGCACCTCGTAGGCCAGGGCAATAGCGTCCCTCACCCAGTGCGACATAGTCTACTTGGTGGCGGCCGCCCCCCTGTTGCGGCCCCCATGGCAAACGAATAGTTGCCCTGACTTACGCCACTGTCTAGTGCGGTGGACATAAGTCTGAAGGGCACGGACTGGACAAAGTCCGTGAAGTCTTTCCTGCTCCGGCGTTATAAACGGAGGGGAGCAGAAGGCTTCGAGAGTGACCGAATGTACAGTCGAGAAAGAAACCTTATGCAGGTAGTCAGGATGAGGGTGCACAATTGCTTTAGCCATTCCTGGGGCAAAATCTAAGCTGGCTGGCTAGACAGACAGAGCCTGTAGATCCCCAATTCTTTTTAGAGAAGTAATTGCCATAAGACGTTTATCAGACGCTGACTCTAGAGGTTCGAAGGGGGTCTCAACCAGACCCTCAAGGACTATTGCCAAGTCCCATGAAGGGATCCTGGTCCTAGCAGGAGGTCTCAGTCGCATGGCTCCACGAACGAAGCGAGCGAGCAGAGGATGTCTCCCCAATGGCACCCACGTCAATCAAGGCGTGGCAAGCCGATAGAGTGGCAGGGCATGAGCCTGCTGATAATTTTTCCTGCAGGAAGTCCAGAACTGAAGCAATCTGGCAGTTAACTGGATCTGCATTATATGCACTGCACCATCTTTCAAAGACACCCCATTTATTTGCGTAACTTCTTCTAGTAGAGGGAGCCCTAGCACTTAGAATGGTCTCGATAACTTCAGGTGAAAACCCAGTGTCCCTCAGTTGGTACCCTTCAGGGGCCAAACATGAAGGTTCCACAGCTCAGGCCGGGGATGAAATATTGTCCCCTTTAATTTTAGTCTCAAAGACAGATCTCAGTGTACCCAGATCAACCAATGCCAACACTGTGTATATAAAACAAGAAAAATTAATATCTAATCTGAACTAAAATAATCTGCTATCTATCTTTTCCTAAACTCGGGGCGCCCCTGTCTGAGTTGAGACACCAAGAGAGATGAGGTTTTCCCATTCAAAGTCTGCAGAATATTATTTGCGCCATCCTTCTGTGGATGTCTTTAATGTCATCCTCACATTCTAATCAAGATTCCACTACATCCGGGTGTGATATCTACCAACTGCTAGATTCTTAATAAAGACTCCAAGTGAGGACTAGAACATATGCGTGGACTGTCAGAACCACTCCCGCCCACTCTCAGTACGGGCTGTCTTAGGCCTCTTTTATTCAGGTACTAACAGCAGTACTTCACTCAATCTCTCCATCAGATAGTCCCTAACAAAAAATTTTCTTTTTTTTTGTTGGTTCATCAAGTGTACACCGATAAAATTGCCTGCATTGTTCCACCATAAGCTGTAGGGGGCGACAGCTGGGTCCTCAATATGGATATTGAAGAATACAAACTCAGAGTCAGGTTTTGCAATAATCAAATGAGAGAGTTTACTGATTGTTCTCTATAGGTTCAATAGGCATCACAATTCGATGAGATACAAAATAATTAAAATGAAAGAAAAAATTGAATACAAAAGCAAAATGATTTCATTGAAATCAATAAGTGCAGCACAATGCTTAGTCAGAAAATGCACAGCTAAACAGAAGTGTTTTCAGTCTGGATTTAAATGTGGCTACTGTTGGGGCACATCTAACCTCTTCTGGAAGCTGGTTCCAGCTGCCCGTGGCATAATAGCTCAACGCTGTTTTACCTTGTTTTGAGTGAACCTTCTGTATGTCTAACTGACTCGATCCTAATGATCTGAGAGGTATGTTAGGTTTATATGCAACAAGCATATCTGAAATGTATTTAGGTCATAGGCTATTGAGCAATTTATTATCGAGTAATGGTACTTTAAAATAAATTCTAAATTTAACTGGAAGCCAGTGTAAAGACCTGAGGACTGGAGTAATATGCTCAGATTTTTTTGGTTCGGGTGAGAATCCTGGCAGCAGCATTCTGAATGAGCAACATGTGTCTAATGGTCTTTTTGGGAAGGCCGGTTTGGAGTCAATTGTAGTAGTCTAACCTACTGGTGATGAAAGCATGAACAAGTTTCTCTAAGTCTTACTGGATACAAAACATCTAATTCTGGCTATATTTTTTAGATGATAGTAGGCTGATTTAGTTCTGATTAAGGTCTGACTCCAAAATGACATCCAGATTTCTTACTTGATTTTTTGTCTTTAGGCCCTTGAAGTCAATTTCGCCATGTTGCCAAACACGATGACCTCTGTCTTGTCATTGTATAACTGAAGGAAGTTTTGGCACATTCAACTGTTAATTTCATCAATGCACTGGCACAGAGCATCTATGCGGCTGTAGTCATTTGACTGGTAGATCTGGGTATCGTCTGCAAAGCTATGGTATGCAATTTGTTTCTTTTTCATAATTTGGCCTAGTGGGAGCTTATACAGGTTAAACGGGAGTGGTGCAAGAATTGAGCCTTGTGGGACTCTACACCTCATGAATGTTAACTCAGATTAATAGTTGCCTATGTTCACATAGTAACCCCTAACGTTTAGATATGACCTGAACCTCCTGAGGATTGTCCCAGAGAGCCCTACCCAGTTTTCCAATCTGTCTAGGAGAATGTTATGGTCAACAGTGTCGAAAGCAGCACTGAGATCTATTGATACCAGCATTGATATTTTGCCTGAATCAGTATGTAGCTGAATATCATTTAGGATATTTATGAGCACTGTTTCTGTGTTATGATGCAGTCGGAAACCAGACAACTTGCTGTTTTCAGGGACTTCGGAAATGTGATCTTTTTCCAGACAGTTAAACACATTTTTTTAAATGTTGTGGGGAGTGTGTCAAGACAGCAGGTTGAAGTTTTAAGATGCTGTACTATTTCTTCCAGGGTTTTGCCATCATTTCCCTCAAAATAGGAGCAATGCCATCAATAGCATTTTTAAATTTTGAGTTAGGGAGACAGGGCCCAATCAATTCTGGCCAAATTTCTGAGATCATCCGATAAAGATCTTGTGTTGCACAAGGTGATGAATAAAGGAAGGCTTTCTTGGAAGAATTTTCTTGTTCCCATTTTCTTGTTCCCAGGCTTTGTGAATTCGACAAGACAGAAACGTGTCTATTTGAATCGATTCAAAGAATGCAAGAAACTCTTACATCAACGGAAGGTCGCTTTTGCACTGATGTTCCTTGGCAAATTAAGAATAGAAGCTAAGGACATTTACATGCCCACAGCAAGCGATGTCCTTCATAAAGTCAATGAACTAAGTTAGTTATTTTGTGGTACTCATGTTGTAGCCAAATAGACAAACTCTCTAAACATCCACTTGACTCTTCGAGGAACTGAGTACCTTTTTTGTTTCATTTTGTGCTGGTTCCACCTAGTGGCTGGATTTCGTTTTGTGGAATAACACTTCTTCGGGACTGTTGAGTGGATGAATCTGCACGTTCTTTGTGCTTATGCCTCCTATTGGCTGCAGTTTGTTTTGTGGAGTATTTCTTGCAAGAAATTGGAGTGATTAGGTCATTGTTGCAATCATGTAGCAGCCGAATGGACCAACTCACTGAACATCCACTTGACTCTTCGAGGAACTGAGTGCCTTTTTTGTTTCGTTTTGTGCTGGTTCCACCTAGTGGCTTAAGTTTGTTTTGTGGAATAGCACACCTTCGGGACAGTTTTGTGGATGAATCTACATGCTCTTTGTGTTTATTCCACCTATTGGCTGGAGTTTGTTTTATAGATCAGCTGTTGTTGTGTAACTCTCTCATAATTTTTAAAGAAACAGGACTTAAGCAATTCGATGGCAAAGTTGTTGCGGGGGCTCTCATAGGCGTACATGGACTGTTTGAGTTTAGAGGGATGGACGCCAGTTGGCGCTGTCATGCGCGGGGTTAATGCACATGTTTGAATTTTCTCTATTTGTTTGGTTCTGAGGGGTGTTCGTGGTTTGATTGTTGCACTAATGTTGGAATGTGGTCTCTATAATTTTGTTTTTGACACATAATCTATTTGTTCTCATATGTCAAAATGTCAAATGTTAATATTAGCACATTCTCTCCATGTGGAATGTGAATGGGTTGGGGCATCCTATAAAAAGAAGGAAGGTTATTTCTCTTCTTAAGCATAAGAAATATGATATAGTGTTTCTTCAGTAAATGCATCTTTCCCCACAGGAAGCTGAAAAATTTGTGAATATTTATGAATATTTTTTCTTTAGTGCTGGCTCAAGTAAGAGCAGGGGAGTCATTACAATAATAAGTAAGCATCTATAATTTATATGTCTCAAACAGATTAAAGATAAATTAGGAAGAGTCATTATTGTTTTAGCAAAAATTCAGGGACAAAGGTTGATTTTGGCTACTATTTACGCACCTAACGCTGATGATCAGGGCTTTTTTATAGATCTTGAAAGGATGTTGCAAGCTGCTAGCACCCCTCATGATATAATATTGGGAGGATACTTTAATCTTTTGATGGACTCAGTCCTTTATCGTAGTGAAGCAAAAGTGTGCAAGTCCCCTAAAGCAACATTGAGGTTTCACAGGATGTGTAAAAATCTTGGTCTTATAGATATTTGGAGACTTTTGAACCCATCTGGTAGGGACTATAATTTTTTTTTCAGTCCATAAGATTTACAATAGAATAGATATTTTTTTATTTATATCTAAGTCTCTCATTTCATCTGTTGTTGACTGCTCAATTGGAAACATTTTAGTATCAGATCACGCCCTGGTGAATTTAGAGGTGCTGCCACATATGGAGAAAAGGAAATCATATAGTTGGTGCTTTAATGTATCCATTTTGCAAGGCTGAAATCAGTGTTTATATGGAGACCATCTGGTCCTCAGTGTCCTCTGTGGGCATAGCTTGGGAGGCACTTAAGGTGGTTCTTAGTTTTGGTGATTATGGCAAGAATAGGGGCACTTATTTGGCCTACGTAGAGGGTTGCCAGGGAGGAGCAGCGTAGAGGGACAAATATATGGAGTTCCTACATATGTGGAACCCTTTTACTTTTTTTTGTTGGTTAACGTGTTTATGCCATTGGTTTTTGTTCTAACTTTCATCAGTCATTTTTGCCATCTGTTTTGGTGGGTTTTTTAAGTTCATTATAGACTGTCAAGGAACGTTTGATTTATAGGACTCACCGGCTGTAGGCTGAGGAGGTCCATAGTTATGCACTCCTGTGTATTCCATCAAGGTTGGCAATACTGCAAGTAGTTTTGTTTTAAGAACTATGATTTTTTGTAGAAGTCTATTGCAGTGTGTGCAGCAAGTGGAGTTTGATCTGAAAGGAGACATTTTCTTTCTCGTCTGTCTGTGTGAATGAAGCTGTGTTGTCCCTTATCAGGAATGTAAACTGCCAGTTGTAGGAAGGCTGGTAGACCACTTTCACAGAAAAACTAATTTTTTTAAGTAAAATATCAGTCCCAAAAGTCTCTAGTTGTAGAGTGGGTGCCAAATTATGTTGTTCTGAGCATTTTGCTGAACTTCTGATATGAAAATTAAAGATTAAAATGCAAAAGCAAGGGAGCAAAGCATGGAGCAGTAAGCTAATGTGTCCGACGGTAGCAAAGCAGAAGCATGAAAATAACGTTTCAAGCAAATCTAACAGGGAACTATTAATGCTCCATTAAAGATTCTTTGACACAAATGTCTTTCTATGTCCTTCTATTTGATTTTGTCATCGGTCCAGTGCAATGGAGAGCTAGATTTGCATATCTGATCTTAGATTTATGGGAAAAAAAATATGATCTGTTTTTGGCCCTACAGTAATTTTAGTTTTACGTCTAATATGCAACAGACTAGATTGGTTTGCCCTACGTATTTAGAAAGCCGAAAATCATCCTTGGGTCCATAATGTTGGTGGTTGAGATGCTGTGATGTTGATGATTGACTGTGTATTGGCTAATTTTGAAGTCTGATCAGTGTGTTAGTAAGGTATATAAGGTTGTCCACTAGATGTCAGGTTTGAGCTAATCAGAAACCAGTTGGACCAAGGGGAAGACACCTTCCAGGAAATGGAAAAAAGGAAAGAAAAAAACAGTAACTGGCCAACCACCATTTTGAATTGAAAATGCAGCTGCAGGAAGATGCAGTAGAGCCTGATAAAAGCAATGCGAGACAAATGTAACCACTTGATACATTGATGTGCCACATTTAAAATGGTTTGTGAGCCAGCGGGACTCTAGAGGACACACACACACAAACTTGTTTTTATATCATTGTGGGGACTCTCTACAGACTTCCATGCATTTTATGGATTTTATACAGATCTAACAATAATTTGTATCCCCTAACCCTACCTCTAATCCTAACCCTCACAGAAACCTTTTTACATTTTCAAAAAAGCATAGCTTTGTATGTTTGATTAGCCATTTCCCTCATGGGGACCGCTGGCTGGGCCCCACAAGGACATTTGGTCAATTACTCTGACCCCAAAAACTCTAGTTGACCCGGCACTCCCTCAGAGCCACCACAAATACACTGCTATAACAAACTTTTTTAACAATGGACTTCCCCATTTGCAAGTTGGGACAGGAGCTGGCAGATTCCCCGTGATGACTTCCTGTCTGGATGAGGGAACAGTGTAAACTCGTATTGGGCAAACAGCCATTAAGTTTATGACACTTATCGTGACAGAAAATCTTGGTTCCTCTAATGTCACATTTTGTTCCTGTTAATGATAATCTTTATAATCTGTTCATTTTGAAGGTTATTATCATTTCTGTATTTGAGTAGTACATAACTACTATTTTCATGAAAAATTGAAGAATGGCAGCACTTTGTTGATTTTGTGAGAAAGATGTAATATAAATGCTGTATAAATGATGTAATTTCTCACTGATAGGGTTATTAGCACACAAATTGAACAGCGATTACATAAAATATGCTATAGAATGTGAACATTGTTACACAGAAAATTTATTTTCCCAGTTAAAAAAACAAACTTAATTGTTCTAGAGTCTCGATATTTTAGGTGTGTTTAACAGAGTCTTATACACCAAATATACTGTATATATAAAAAAATAAATGTAATATATTTAAAAAATAAAGTAACTGTCTGAATAATGTGTTATGTTAAAAATAAGAAAATTAATATTTAAAAAATAATATTAAAATAACCCATTTTAAAACAATGTGTGTAAAATGTTTATTATATAAAATACTATTATTATATTTGTGTTTATCAAGTATTTATTTTTAAATGTATTTATATAAGTATATATGTATATATTTTGGTTATGAAGTCTCAATATTTAAGGTGTTTAAGCAGGTTTAATAAATAAAAAATATCCATGTTAAATAAATAAATAAAATACTTTAAAAAAATATATTAAGCTTTTTGAATAATTTATTGTTATTAAAAAAAAGAAAAATAAATATTTGTAAAATTATGTTAACAATAAAACTCATTCTAAAATAATACACATAAAATGTACATTATAGAAATTACTATTAATACAATTGTTTTACATTTCAGTGTCGAAGCAGGCCTCATAAATAAAAATATATGTATTATTTATACATGATAAATAGTAAATAAATTAATAAACATGTTTAAGTAATAATAATATTAATACTTTATTAAGAATGTATTTTTATTTATAAATAATTTAACTTCATATAATTTAATATAACTATAATTGTATTATTACATTTTATTTTATTTATTTCAATTCACTTTAATTTGAGACCCCTTTTTTATTATTTTATTATCATCATTTAGATGGCTTCTGTGTTTCCTGCATTTTCTATCTCAGTTCTCTTGCCATCACCCCGCACTGACCCTTAGCTCGTGTGCCCGCCTGAACTCTGCCATGTGGGTGAAGAACTGCACACACTGTCTGTTTCGGCGCATCTCAAACGTTAAGACAACATCAGACTGATGTGGGCTCAGTGTTGCGGAGGAGAACACGCTGAGGGGGCACTGAGCTGGCAAATCAATCTGCGAGATGCACTGCCATGGAACTCTGCCCTAACTTTCATACCCAAGATCTCACAGAATACCCAATGTGAGAAGTGCTACTCCTCAACATCTCAATTATTAATCAATTCCCTTCACGCCATGGCGACGTGGGTAGGTGTAGAGGAGAATTATGTGATGTGTACAGGATGTCCTGCTTTATGCCGCATGAACGTGTTAAAAGTGCAGTGTAATTAAAACAGCTAATTATTGTGAACTCCTCTAAAAAGGATGAAATCCTTTGTCTCGATGAAAGAATGTCTTCCACGTTGAATGCACCAAAATCACTTCTAATAACCCATCATTAAAGGATAAAACTGTATTAATGCATTTAAATTGTGTTAGCTGAGGAATTTGTTTTAAGAGACAAAACATGTCTTTTGATGCAACTTGATTTCTGAGTTTGAACATTTCAAACTGATGGAAAACAGTGTTGATGTGGCAATGATGTGTTGATGCATTGCCAAGAACCATTTAAAATATTTCCCTGTGAGTCTCTCACATACACCAAGGGATTATTATTTTAGAAATGGAAAGTGATGACATGCTGTTGCAGGTAACAAACTTTACATCTCTACAGTCTCAACCTCTCATTTAACCTCTCATCATGCTCCTGTTTAGTTTGTGTGAAGTGTTTATTAACATGGAAGATCTGCCCTTTTTGTATTTCATGTCAGTGTGGTCAGAGATTATTTAGCAGAGATGGGCCACTTCTATTAAAATCAATGGGAGAAATTGGAATGCTCAACCAAGGAGCTCTGAGCGCCCAACGGTCAACAGATGTAGAAAAGAAGTCCCGCCTTACAGTTAAAAGAGCCAATCACCTTTTAGATACAGACATCACCTGTAAATCAACTTTAGAACGCACATGCACATTAGCTATACGAGCCGAGAAAATGGCTTTTTTTAGCGTAATCTGAGGTAAAGAATCACAATATATGATTCCACTATTGTCAGATTTGATAGCTGATTTGAAATATGTTCTTTGATCGTAATCTTGACCAACCGTTTTTTTTCTCCATTCAAGTAAATAGGAGCTGCACTAGCATGACTGGAAATAGCCTCCAGAGAGCGTTCCAAAGATGGCCGACAGTGGACTGACTTGCTAGAAAGACTTTGGTGTGGTTTAAAAAACAGCTGAGCGTTGTTAACCTTTCTGCCCACATGACTTGTTTACAAATATGATGTTTTTTTAAATGAATTAGAAATATTTCAACTGTGGTTGTTTAAGCCAGTGTCAGAAATGAAGGGGGGCTGAGAGCAAAAATTATACCAAAAGACAAAAAAATGTGGGGGCAATAAATTGTATTTATTGTAAAAGATCTGATCTTAGTTCTTAGTATTCTACAAGCCTAATATTTATACACATTATCACATAAAATATGATTTGATGTTGATTTACTTGTATGGATATGAGGAAATATATTCTCAATGTAATTATTTAGATTAAAAACTTATGTTAATAAATTGATTAAAGTAATTTAATAAAATGATTGCACAGTATATTTATTATATGTTTATAAAAATGCCCTTAAAATAAAACAAAGAAAGCCCCTGAAAAATCAGTTCCATGAGTAACTGCCCAAGTATTGCCCCTTTAGGGAAAAGATCATTTCTGAGACTGGTTTAAGCAAAAAACAGAGAGAAGATTCAGACCATGAATTTAGGGTGAAAAACAAACTAAACTCACTTTAACACACAATAACTGAATAATGCAGAGATGTCATTCATATTCTTAATCTTGTTCATCATGTCTTGTGTCTAAATGAAAGCTGCTGACCCAGCATCCTTCTCTCGTGCGTCAGCACTTGTTACGTAAAAAGCTTGACACAAACTCCAGTCTTCCTTATGAAAACTAAGGTGTCTGCTGTCTGTTAGAAACAAACAGACTGAACAAGGGCCTTTGTCCGAACAACAAAAGACAATTTAAAAAATAAAAATAGATCACAAAAGTGAGTACACCCCTCGCATTTTTGTAAATATTTGTTTATATCTTTTCATGTGGCAACACTGAAAAAATGACACTTTGCTACAATGTCAAGTGGTGAGTGTACAGCTTATATAACAGTGTAAATTTGCTGTTCCCTCAAAATAACTCAACACACAGCCATTAACGTCTAAACCGCTGGCAACAAAATTGAGTACACCCCTAAGTGAAAATGTCCAAATTGGGCCCAAAGTGTCAATATTTTGTGTGGCCACCATTATTTTCCAGCACTGCTTTAACCCTCTTGGGCATGGAGTTCACCAGAGCTTCACTGGTTGCCACTGGAGTCCTCATCCACTCCTCCATGATGATATCACGGAGTTGGTGGATGTTAGAGACCTTGTGCTACTCCACCTTCCATTTGAAGATGCCCCACAGATGCTCAATAGGGTTTAGGTCTCGTGCACTCAACTTCTGAGTGGAACCTGTCCTGTTAAACCGCTGTATGGTCTTGGCCACCATGCTGCAGCTCAGTGTCAGGATCTTGGCAATCTTCTTATAGCCTAGGCCATCTTTATGTAGAGCAACAATTCTTCTTTTCAGATCCTCAGAGAGTTCTTTGCCATGAGGTGCCATGTTGAACTTCCAGTGACCAGTATGAGGGAGTGTGAGAGTGATGACACCAAATTTAACACACCTGCTCCCCATTCACACCTGAGACCTTGTAACACTAACGAGTCACATGACACCTGGGAGGGTGACATGGGAGGGAAAATGGCTAATTGGGCCCAATTTGGACATTTTCACTTAGGGTGTACTCACTTTTGTTGCCAGCGGTTTAGACATTAATGGCTGTGTGTTGAGTTATTTTGAGGGGACATAAAGAAATTGTATTTTTTCTTACATTTTCTTGCTGGAATTGCTTCCAAGTATTTACTATCTATATTAGCCATTGATTGAAACCGAGATGATTAAAGCTCTGTCACATACAGTATCTGTTGAAGCCTCACCTCTTCGTCCTCCTCCATGTAGGGGTTGTAGCGTTGCTCCATCATTTCTTTCTGCCATCTCTCCTGCTCCAGTGTCTGCTGGATCAGCTGGGCCACCTCACTCTGCTCCCCTGGCTTCTCCCGGCCAATCACAAACCTGCACCACACAAACACCAGCCAGTTAGGTGACTACTTTATTGTACAACCAAACAAGGAGGGTAGGTGTTTATTTGTCACTCTGTCATTGTTTATATTACTGGTTTTAACAGGATAGTTTCCAAAAAATGAAAATTCTTCAATCATTCGCTCACCCTTATTACTTCTCAAACTCATATGACTTCTCTTTCTTCTGCAGAACATGAATTAAGATATTTTAAAGATGATATGATGTCTGTTTGTCTATACAATGCAAGTGAATGGTGGACAAAACTTTGAAGTTCCAAAAAGCACATAAAGGCAGCTTAAATTTACTCCAGTGGTTTTATCCAAGTCTTCTGAAGAGATCCGATCAGTTTTGGGTGAAAGCAGACCAAAATATAACTCCTTTTTCACTGTAAATCTTAAATCCCTTCACGCTCCTCATTATTTCAAGCTTGATTACACCTCCTAGCACCATCCAGAGCTGCACATGTGTCAAGAACTAAGACGTGTAATCAATTTTGAAATCATGATCATGCCTAGAGACTGCAATGGCAAGATGTACAGTGAAAAAAAAGAGTTATATTTTACTCTGTTCTCACACAAAATTGATTGGATCACTTTAGAAGATGTGGATTAAATCACTGGATTAGTTTGGAAAAATTTGGAAAATTTGCTCACCATTCACTTGCATATGGACACACAGACATCATTTTTCTATTAAAATATTTTTGTTCTGCAGAAGACAGAAAGTCATATAAGTTTGAGAAGACATTATGGTGAGTAAATGATGGCAGAATTGTTATTTTTGAGTAACAAGTGACAAGTAGTATGTATATATATATATATATTCAAGCTGTGCTTAAAATTATGTATCTTTCTGACATATGCAAGTACCACTAACTCTGAAGTATTTCCTGCTCGCACAAACCCAAACCCAGATTGTGACATGTATCTCAAGTTAAGCTGAGGCTTAAGCGTCATTATTGTCTTACTTGACAGTTCCGCTGGTATTCCTCAGGACTGATGCAGCAAAATTCTGGGTCACGCCCACCAGGCTGGTTCCATCCACCTCTACGATGAGGTCATTCACCTGGATCCTGATGAAGGGAAAAATGACAAAGAGAAGTGTAGCACAACTGAGGTCCATTAAGACTGCTATTGCATCTGTGAAATGGATGCTACACCCTGGGCCAAGTTACTGATAAATCGTATCACTCTAGGTGTAAAGAAAAGCACTGCCAAAGGAATCGTTTATCTAGATAGAAATGGACCTGAAAACCGACCAATAGCTGCAGTGAATCAGTGTCAAACTTCTTCTAAACCTCTTCTTGTGTTCCAGGCCTTTAAGAGATTGATCGGCTCTTTTCAGGACCTTTCAGTCATAAAACATTTCAAAATATCCAGGCCCATCCAAAACACAGTCCCCGTCAGCCTGTTCGTGACACCTACAACAATAAATAGATTCTTTAGCCATTTTTAATCCCAAGATTGATCTTTCAATCTTTCAAGCCTCTACTACAAGCAGAGGAAATCTCTCGCATTTGCAAACAAATTTTGCGCTACGCCACTAAAGTCAATATATTTGGCAACTGGCTGGTAAATGTTTACATTTCACTCACCAGTAATTATGTATTTTAGTCATGAAGTGTTCAACAGCAAGATCCTTTCACTGCATGTTGAGAGTAAAGGTTGTTCCGTGTAATGTGTGTCCAAAGACGAGATCCACGCAACTCATTTTTTATGTAATTCTGTCTCTTTTAAAACCATTTCTGTTCATTACAGTCAGTTGTTGAACAAAAACAACAACAACAAAAAATATTTAATTGCAATCATGCTTTGCACAGATGAGGTAAAGCCAGTCCAGTCCTTTCTAGTTAACATGCACTCATTTAAAGGCGCTTACAGGAATGAATGTTTTTGTTAAAGAGTACCGGTTTTAGCACCTGTTCAACAAATCAATGTAAATACTTGTAAATAGTACAAATGATGCAATTTAACAATAAATATGCAACAAAAATAATATATGAAATATAATATCTTATTTATTGATTAAATACATTTATTTGTTCATTTTTAAAAAGCCAAAATGTGACCAAAATGATGAAAAAGTAATAAAATATAATTAGTGAAATTAATATATTCCAAATGTACCTAATTTATAGGTCCCCTATATAATTAACAGCATTAGCTGGGAGATAATTTATTTTATATGTAAGCAAAAGGGACATTATAACTGAAATAAACATATGAATTGATATTGAATCGAAGAGCTTGTGAATCAGAATCAAATTGAATCTGGAAATCTGTATCAATACATTTACATTTACATTTATGCATTTACCAGACGCTTTTATTCAAAGCAACTTACAGTGCAATTATTACAGGGACAATCCCCCTGGAACAACCTGGAGTTAAGTGCCTTGCTCAAGGACACAATGGTGGTGGCCATGGGGTTAGAACCAGTGACAATCTGATTAACAGCCCTGTGCTTTAGCCACTACGCCACCACCACTCCACCACACCAATACCCAGCCCTACCAATTAGTGCAGCCAAATGTTTGATGGACAGCAAGAGTACCAATCAGGCACCAGAGAGTGGGAATGAGGGCATTTCCGAGGCTACATTCTGCCATTCTGCTACATTCTACAGACACACATGGTGACAGCTCATTTCAACTTGGGCTTATTAGGTTTTTATATTAGCTGTGACTTCCAGGTGGACTTTTTCTAAATGTCAGGCCATTGGACAAACAAGAAACGAAAATGAGATTTAAGTCACTTCAATGCACTTCGAACATACTGACTCAAGACCACAGAGAAATTACAAACTTAATCATGAGTTTTGTGAACATTCCTAAAGCTGGCACCACTCTAGCAGACTCCAAAGAGCTTGATTTTGGCCAAGGGTGTCACAAACGTGTTGCTAAATTTTTGCAGAGATCTGCTCTGTTTAGTCAGAGGTATGACACGCATGCCGAAAAAAAATGGTGAAGTGGTGACAAAGATACCAAGTCAACACAACTCTCTATCTGTCAAATGGAGCACACAGAAATAACAACACAAGAACCACTGTGATTTGTTCCGTATTAAAGTATTCATTATGTTAAGGTTACGCAAAATGTTTCCGCATGGTACAGAATGTGCACTCGAGTCAGAGGTTGCACTGCAAATAAACATTATACGACACACCGATGGGTATGAGTTGTGAAATTTCCGTTGTGGTTATTTTTACATGTCATTTGTGGCTTTTGCATTATTTCTGCATTGAAAAGTACCTATTCTCACATTCAGGGAGCTTGGTCTCTCTTGCGCCCGAACACAAACACACACACATGCACGCACACATGCACACAGAAAGAGTGAACTTTATTTCTGACATAAAGTTGCTGATGCTGATGCCATCCTACCTGTGGCTGTTCCGCCGCTATCCACAAGAGAGAAGCGATCGTTCTAAAACTATCTCAAGTATTATTAAATAACTCCCATTTTATCTAATATATTCACCAAAATACAACAAGCTGAATTACAGGTTTCTTCTCCGGAGATCCACCTGGTATGTGATGGTTTATATAGGGATATTATTTGTCTCACCAAAAGCAAACTGCTCCATATTTAGTTTGCAATCGGACAGAGACAAAGTGCATGATTGTGTATTTATCTCCTCAAGGCTTGCAGAAGAAAGCACATGTCCATATGCAGCTTTCAGTTACGTTCAATAAAAACAGACTGTCGTGTCTCTGGTGTCATTTTAGTGTGGGAAAAAAATGCAGGAAAAATGCTTGGTGACAGAATCACTCTGGATTACGGTCAGCGTTTGTGATGGTAAATGGTCTGCACTTATATAGCGCCTTTTTAATCTTAGCAGTTACCAAAGTGCTTTACACTGTGTCCCATTCACCAATGACAGCACAGCTGCCATGCAAGGCACTAGCCTGCCATTGGGGGCAACTTGGGTTTCAGTGTCTTGCCCAAGGACACATCAGCATGTGAAGTCATGTGGGCCGGTAATCAAACCACCAACCCCTGGATAAGTGGACAAACCGCTCTACCACCTGTGCCACAGCTGACACAGCCGTTAACCATTAACTCAGAAGGGAGACCCGACGGTCAAGTGATAAAGACCTCCCGCTTGCAATGGCTAATTCACACTTCGTCTCCCTCTGCCTGGCAAGCAATTATGTAAATTAAGCTCACACCTGAAAATTAAGCTCACATCTTTTACATCGTCAGCAAAATCATCACAATTACGTGTATATCATCGGTATTAGATGTATCGCCTAGCCCTACTCTCAACTCTATTATCTCTGCTTGTCTATTGCCAAACAAAAATGAAAGCACTGATTATATTACATGAGTAAGGGGTGTTCTTTAGAAATGCCTAAAATCCGCTTAGGTGTTGTTCACTTTGAAAGCGTTTTCGTGTTTATTTAAACATGCTAATCCTTTGACTGTTGGCCGTGTCTCGCTGTTTTTTCAGTGTCTCGTGTAGAACTTTCACTGTTTTATAGACGCCTTGTCAAGTTAAAGGTGCTATAATCGATTTTAGAATCTCAGTTGCCTCCATGTCTGATAACATCAATCCGAGCATCTTATCACGTGGATTGTTGAGTGCGTTACCGCAGAGATGTAGCACGTGTAGAGGCTCAGCTATTCTCCATGTCATCCATGCACAATTCACCATGCACCCCACAAAGAGCGAGAACCGCACATTATAGCGACCATGAGGAGGTTACCCCATGTGACTCTACCCTCCCTAGCAACCGGGCCAATTTGGTTGCTTAGGAGACCTGGCTGGATTAACTCAGCACACCCTGGATTCGAACTCGTGACTCCAGGGGTGGTAGTCAGTGTCAATAACAACACAGTATCTTTAAAAAAAACTTCCACTTTCAAAAATGCATCTCAAGACACCTGCATTCTGTTCTATACATTCTGTTCTGTCAATCATTTTTAGCACAACAACACGTTTGGGTCTTTAAGGCCCCTCAACCGTCATGAAAACACTGTAACACACAGATTCATGTGGCTTATTGCTTTTATAAAACTATGATAAAAGAGACCAGTGCTCATTATTCTGATAATTAAAGGAATTAACAATTCTTTTGCAAAATAAACTAGTTCAATAGCTTAACGGTTGTTGGTTGCCAAGCAATGCAGCAACTAAATGGTGTTCATTTAGTCATTTAACAACAGCTTCAAACATGGCTTGATATCTAATCACATTCACACATTTTTAAGTGTGATATACAGTAAGTGTCTACTGTATATTGATAAAAGCATAAATGTTCTCAGGCTACAAGATCAGCTCTCAAGACACAGCATCACATTTCCTGTGCATGTCTGGTTATTCCACCATGATTTCACAATTTAATCCCCTTTGCAGACTGATCTGCTGAAAACGCAGAAAGAGACAGAAGGAAAGGGAATCCGACCTCATCACCACTTTATCACAGCATTTTTCAGTCAGTCCCACTTTTCACTCTCATAGCCACACAAATCCATATAAATCCCATTCAAATCTTTTAATTCTCTAACTGACCTTCCATCTCGATGGGCAGCTCCTCCCTCTGTGACCGTCTTGACGAAGATACCGAGTTTTTCCAGGCCCATGTCTGCACCTGCACCCATTCCGATGATGCTGATTCCCAATCCATCTTTATCTGAGTGAAAGGAATCACAAAGTAGCATTTACAATTCTTAGGACAGATCTGGATAAATCATCCTATGTGCCAAGTTACTTTCAAAAAGTGACGTTCACAACTATGTATAGTCAACATTTACTTCTGTAAAATGACATGTTTCAGAATAAAGCAGGACTTTCATGCACAATAAGACCTGAAATTTGTACTTTTGAATTTGAAAGTAAAGGGCAAAATTTGATTCCATGTTGACTTTATAATGATTGTATTGAATAGAATTTAGAATGCAGTCCTGCAATTTATTTTCCCTGCCTGACATTTTATCAATAACATAGAACCTAATCTTTAAATAGTAAATAGGCACTAAATCGAGCTTTAAGGTTTTAAGCCAGTAATAACTAAATAATGAGTTAATGAGCTGAATTACTTTGTCACCAATCCAGTGACTCTAAATCATTTGAGCAGATTTTAATAGATTATAATTATTTATCAATTACAGTCACATAATTCAGTGCCACCAGAATTTCACTGCACTTTTTCTTGATTATTCCGCCCAAAAATTACAGAATTTGCTGCAGCTATTCTCAAAAATGTCGATGCCATTTGTGCCATTTTTTTATGTTTTGCGGTGACAACTCAAAATAATCATAGTATACTTGTGTAATTTGTGTCAATGACAGTATAAGTGCAATTTCTTGATAATATTTTAGTGCATAATAACTGAATATGCAGTTAGTAGGCAAAAAATATAAAAACACAAAACACATTCAAGAGGCGAAATCCGTGAAATGGCTAATGCGAGTGCAAGCTTTTTCAGCTTTTTTTGCCTCAGACAATGCATGTAAACTTTAGTGAGGTTAAAAGAGTAGACCTACAATAAAACTGTAAACTAAAAACAAATATTTAGGCCTGCCGTGATTATTATTACATTGCAATCTTTTGATCTAACCAATCTATCTTGATTATGTGTGATAACCTGAAGAGCATGTGAAGATTTTGATGTGCATGTGTTGTCTGCAGTCCAGTAAAAGTTTAGACAAGGATTTTGATTGTAAATGCAAAGTGCTCCTTTACACTTTAATTTAACAATCATGCTAAGGCAAATGTTCTTGGTCATTTCTGTTCATACACGCTATGTTAATGACAAGCAGTGACACAGAAGAAGAGACAACTGATTACTCCAACTACTGTGGAGACGATAGAATGGCTACCACAAATAATGCGGAGAGTGGTTGAATTTGCATGAATTAATTGTGATTGCAAAATCGTGGAGGGACTGATTATTCGGTTTCTAATGATCTCTTGGAACAGTCTTATTTTTAATCATTTTGAGAATGCAAGCTGACAGCCAGATTGTTTGTAATTAAAATTTTACAACTGCAATATCAAAACTACACAGTTGACCAATCACAATAGTGCCACACATGATTTAAAATGTTTGCACAAGCTTTTCTCAGCATGTTTCAATCCTCAAACTTTTCCACTTCTACTCACTGATATTTCATGTATAGCAACCGGCAGACTGCTTTAGCAAGAAGGGTCCGACCCCTAAGACTTTCTTATCAGAAAAAGCTGATTACTTTGCAGACTAAAACAAGCTGCTTGAATCTGTTTGTTTCGAAACAGGCCGTTAAGAACCCTTGAAGGCCCCAGCATTCTCATGGAGAAGCTCTTTTTCATTCTTTACTTAGAGCCAAAAAGAAGTTCGAAACAGCTGAGCAACGGTTTATTGTTTGTGAACATTCAGATACTGGCCATGGCGCTGTGGGAGGCACTGAAGAGTATTTTAATATGAGGACGCACAAGACTTAAGAGTTAAAACAGCTTCTTTTAATGATCTGGTGTGAATTATAGTCTTAGAATGAGGCATGAAGTCATTGACAACATGATAGAATGGCTACCACAAACATCAACTAATATGACATTAAAATGTGTTGTCAATGACTTCATGCCTCATTCTATGACTATAATTCATACCAGATCAGTAAAAGAAGCTGTTTTAACTACACAATGCTGGTTTAAAGTAATATATATGCAAACGATAATGTGTAATTTGTCATGTTTACATTCTGCATTCATGGCACTAATGCACGAACACGCTATATGCGGCCATAATATGCACTGGTTACCCTATGTTAATGTATTTTATGATTACACTGATACTACTGCAAAGATGGGTGTATGAAAGAGTGTTGGCTGGCAGAATAAAAAAAGAAATAAATGATAGGCATATCTAACTATTGGCAGATGTGTAAATGGCTTTCGGCTGTTGACGGCACATGAGTGAAGCAGCATATCAAACGGACTGAACAGGCACTTAAGAGTATTTAAGTAGCTTCAATTTCTTTTGTAGACTAATCAAGCAAACAAACAAAGACATTGTTCTTGGAAAATGTCTCAACAAGAATCGTCACACAGATTTTGTTAAGTTTGATCCAGTTTGCTAATAGCTCTGCAGGCTAGTGTGTTAATGTTGACTAATCTTAACTGACTGAACGGCAATTAGCTGTCGGCTTCAAAGTAGGTGGAGCTACAGGTCACACCTACCGATGATGTGGACCAATGGCAGTAAGAGGTTTTCATGGAAGGTTGCGCTGGCTGGCCACAGAAACAAACTCAAAAACACCTACGTTTTAGACATTCTGTTCTAAATGACGCCACACCCGTTCGTTCTTCGATTTCGTATGAAGTATGCCAGGGCCTTAAGACAACATACCACACATGCTTAAAAACACACACAGTCTAGTAAAGTACCTTTCTCCAGCTCAACGGGGAATAGATCCAGTCTCTCCACTCTCTTCTCCAGTTCATACTCGGCTGAGGCTGCCATTGGGTCAACCTCATCATTGCGCCTGTCATAGTCCTCATTTGAGTACGTGGTGAAAACCTGGGAAGACAAAGGTCAAAAACTTGAGATAATGTATAGGAAGGTGAAAGTGCATATAGAATTAAACAGGGTTCAATGGTCAATAAAGCAAATTGGCAAACAATTTTGCAAAATTGGCAACTACCCCCCACACACACACACTTTTTTACCTGTTTGCTTTCCACGGTGAACCCTATTGACAGTCTGTGATGATGCAATTCCACCTTATCTAGCAGCATAAATCATGTAATCTTTTTTAATTATTTAGTGTACATTTATAACATTAATCTTTAATGGCATTAAATAAAAGTAAAAACTAATATTTGCTGTGGTCTCCCATTCACTATTGCAGAAGTTTACCCTGCTATAGTTCACTTCCAGAAATGTGAAAATGGTCCATTAGCTGCGAGAGAAGGCCAGAGTGACAACTGAGAAGTGTGAATTAATTAACACTTGTTGAAGGAGACTTGGATTCAGCTACTGGCAGCCCTCTAAATAGCGAGAAAATCACTTGCATGTGCAACCAAATTTCACGCAATGCGACCAAAATATGAATTTTAATCAAACTGTAATTTAAAGCAACTGTAATAAGTAAATGTAATAAATGTGGAAATACATGACTATTTAAAGGTACAATCATACAACATAAAATAATTTCACTTCAGAAAACACTGTAAATATGAATTTCACAAATACAAATCTTTGGTAAAAATAAAGGGTTTGGTAAAAATAAATTTGTATTATTATTAAAAAAATTTTTTTTTGCATAGTTGTTTTGATATAGTAGCACTTAAATGATTATTTTTATGATATAATTATTAATTCTATTTTCATTAGGTTCCAACCTTTTTCAAACCATTCAATTTGTATGAAATTTCAAACAGTGACATCAGCTTGTATCATTATCAATCATAAAAATGTATAGAATGTGAAATTTGTACATTTGTGCACAAGCTAAAATGTCATTAAAAGGATCAAAAGTGAAATATGTATATGTTTTAAATTAAAAACTAACATATGTACAGTATATATGAAATGTTGGTGCCTTGGGTAGCTCAGCGAGTAAAGACGCTGACTACCACCCCTGGAGTCGCGAGTTTGAATCCAGGGCCTGCTGAGTGACTCCAACCAGGTCTCTTAAGCAACCAAATCAGCCCAGTTGCTAGGGAGGGTAGAGTCACATGGGGTAACCTCATCGTGGTCACTATAATATGGTTCTCGCTCTCGGTGGGGTGCGTGGTGAGTTGTGCGTGGATGCCGCGGAGAATAGTGTGAATCCTCCACATTCACTATGTCTCCACGGTAACACACTCAACAAGCCATGTGATAAGATGCACAGATTGACAGTCTCAGACGCGGAGGCAACTGAGATTCGTCCTCCGCTACCCGGATTGAGGTGCATCACTACGCCACCACCAGGACTTTGAGTGAATTGGGAATTGGGCATTCCAAATTGGGGAGGAAAGAAAAAAATAAATGATGGTGCCCCCTTCTCAGTTTTCTTATTATTGTTTTTAGTTTTCAATTGCATTACGCTTACATGTTGTCAAAAGTCTGGCGAGCAAAAGCAAAAATGTACTAGACAATGGCGATTAATTCTCCAATGTGTCTGTTGAGGATTGACTGGTCACACACACAGTCTAGTATCTTTTTGTGGGTCAGTAATCTAGCTGTTATGCATTATTTTCAGGCAGCTAAAGCCATTTAGGGCAGTAAAAGATGCAGTACAAGTTTTCACCAGTTGGAACCACCATACAAGAGCCAACTCAGTAGCAGACAAGGGTAGGCTAGGGAACAGGAGATGTCCCAAACTTAATTTGAAGCCACAATTTTCCAAATTGAGTGTTCTGGTACTAAGCCACCAGCTCTCTGAACTCATTAAACACATCCACTCTGACTTGATGTCTTTCCTAACAGCGCAGAAAAGCAATCTGGTCCCATAGAATCACATTACTGTACCTACTTTTTTGCAAAATGATTTTCCTTGTTGTACATATCACTACAGTTTCTTTGAGAAAATAACACTAGAGGCTCTAAAATAATTTTTATTCCCTTTCATACAAATCACAAGTAAAACAGCAACTATAAGTAAGGCATTTGTGGGTTGACTTATCAAAGAGTGTTAACATAGTGACACTTGTTGTAATTGTTTTGAGCACTGCCAGATTAGCTCAACTAAATGTGTGAGTTTGGGGCTGGACTATTTGTTTATCCAAACAACAATAGACTGACAGAGAGCTTGGGAACATCATCAGTTTTGGTTTTCCGTTTGGCACTGCAAATGCCACAGAAATTACACAACATTAAGTACTGTTGAGAGTCATCCTCTTCTGCAAACTATTTTCTCTATCGCCTTGGGCGGCACTAACTGCGCAGCTAAAGCAGCAGTTTACACCGCTAAATTCATGAATCATGTTCTCCTTTGGAGAGACAGTGGCACTGAAGCCACACAAGCATGCGGGTGTATAACTATGAATTTATAATACTTGTGAACTGAGACAGATAATCTTGCTCTGGAAACATAGTACCAATTTACCACAAGTCTTCAAAGAGCACTTGATTTCTCGTTTGAGTTTGTAAGACACCAGCTGAAAACAGCTTCCTGTTGAGGGTCTTCTTTGATTTTAAAAGTGTTTGCAAGGCAGCACTATGTTGATATGCCTCAAACACTTTGGTTAGGGTTTTCTCAACACACTAAACCCGAAGTATTAGACTGCTGCAATGAATTAAGGAATTTGAGATTAAAATAGGAAAAATATCCCATTGACCAACGTTAAAGGAATGTAACCATTGGTGTTCTTTCTTACATCTATATGCATACTGATTTATGATAAGTCTTGTCTTTCTTTTACCTTTCTTCCATTTTTAGCAATTTATAAACTTTGCATTGCACAATTATTGTGCACAGCCAACCGAAAACAAATGTCACGGCCATTGCAAAGCGGCTTGCATGTGGCATTTCATTTACTCCGAAAAAGCCTAAAACCTCAACTTACCAAGTACTTTAATGCTATTCTTTTGCTGCCTCGCAAACACTGGTATTTCTTTCTTAATATGCAAATCTAGTAATTTTTTTCTCCTTACTGAAGATCCTGACTCTCAAGTGCTTCACAAAGCTCAATTAGTATGATATTGTCAAGTTATCTCTTTATGACAAAAAGAGGTCAAACATTTTTGGAAATATGTTTCTTTCAGTCATGTTGAAATCTGACAGGATTTTCCTCTACATTTGACCCATGTTGCTCAATACAAATGCTGAACGAAACACAGAACTGTGTTTTTTTAAATAAAGTATGACCTCATCTCATCAATATTACCTCAAAAACTGCTGGTCTACCAAATCAAATTCGTAGTGCAGTCGTGTAAAGTCAGCAATGAGCGATCACCCATCTGTTTTTCTGTGTGCCTGGTGTCAACTTCTATTTTCCTCTAATTTTTGTTTAGTCATATTTAACTTCCTCAGGCCACCCCATCTGACTGAGCTTGTGTCTTTCACAACCACTCTCTTCTTCTTTCATTTCATCTCCCCCTTTTCATCTACACACAATTTACAAGCATATAATTCTCTTATCCCTTCATTTAACTCCATCAAATTTCCCCAAATAGCAAATAAAATCCACTGTTTCCACCTGCACAGTTCATTTACTTTTGATATGATCTTGTCTGCTGGGGAAAACTCAGTGCTTCTAGTAGGCTTTTGAAACATACTAGCTGGTTTGTTGCTGGAACCAGTGGAAATCCAGCCAAAGTGCTAGAAATTATTTTATTAATAAGCATTTTAGTCTTGTTTTCCACTAAAAGCTTCTAAACATCCTTAAAATAAGATAGATTCAATTGAGAAGCAAAATTGCACAAGATAATTGAGACCTGCTTTCAGAGAATAATTGGCAAATAGTTTTATCCAGCCTGATCTCATAAACATTATGTGACTGTGGCAATTTTTATTTGCAGAACAATATTATATGCCTTCTTACACATTTGGCTGCAGTTTCCCAGTGAAATGTCCAAAGGCGAGTAAAAGTGTGTTGAGATCTGACAAGGTTTTTATGGTGAATACTAGGAGGTTTTAATGAGTAAAACGTATCTCCCTGACCTAAAACTTAACCTGAACCTAACCAATTGTGACCTAAAATCAAATGATAGGTAGACACAAAACAGACAACAGTGTCCTAAAAGCAAATGCAACATGAAAAGAAACTTTTCTGAAGCAACTACATCATCTTGTGTTGCTTCTATGACACTCTCGTCTTGTGTGTCAGCTTGCATGTTTAACTGATCTCGAACTGCATACTTCAGAATCCAAAGTCCACCACTCTATGAGGTGAGCTACCGCAGAAGCCAAAAACATTGGAATGAGTGTGTAAATGTAGGTGAGTCTGTAATACAAGCGTTAAAATGTATAATTTTTTAAAATGTTGCATAATAGTAAAAGTGTTTCGACATCATAACATAGCAGTGAGTGAGTAACTGTGTGAAAAATATTATGTGAAAATAGTACATCTACAGCAGGGGTGCCCAATACGTCGATCGTGATCTACCAGTCGATCGCAAAGGCAATGCTGGTAGATCGCACAAAACTGAAATGTACTTTTTAAATTTGAATACAAATAAATATAATGTCTTTCCTTCTTTTAGTTTCTGTCTGACTTGCACTTGACCAGTAAATATTGACCAGGCGAGGTTTTGTTTATTCAGTTGCCATGACAACTAGGTTTGCGCATACGCACCTTCCAAGGACTTCTGAGAACAGAGCGCGAAATTGTCTGATTCCATTCAGTTTTGCCTAATCTGGGCAGTAGCATCGCAATTTAGTGCTCTGTTCTCAGAAGTCCTTGGAAGGCGCGTATGCGCAAACCTAGTTGTCATGGCAACTGAATAAACAAAACCTCGCCTGGTCAATATTTACTCGTCATCAGAATAAGGTAAATGCCCTGGCTATTGTAATCTATTGTGCTGTAGGTGTTTTGGGTTTAGTTTTAAAACTGAATGATATCAACATTGAACATTATTATATATTTTTTTATTAATTAGAAGATGAATTCCATGTAGGGATACATGCAGTAGTACCAACAAGCATTTTGTTATTTTAAATGAAACTGAGTTTTTTTAGTTGGTAGATCTTATTGAGTTGGTCTTTTAAAAGTAGATCATCACACAAAAAAGTGTGGGCACCCCTGATCTACAGTATCTTGTTTTAAAGATGTCTAAATATTTTACAGAAAAACAAGACAAAAAATACGGATTTAAAATAGTTTATTTTGCCATGCAAAGACCAGCTTGAACCATCTGGAAAGCCATTTAATACCAGCGACCATCAAAAGCAACTTCAGTTGGATTTCTTGCAAGGTTAGATACAATGTACTGTAGAATATCACTGTTTTATTTCTCTTTTACATCTCCATCTCTTCTCTAGGTCACGCCTCCCGTTCATATATTGCTTCATCTCTTATCTAAAAATATACCCTCTATCTCAGAGCTGAAGTGAACAGCAGGTCGGAGCACCCTCACTGTGAACACCATCAGCCTGCTCACATGTCTCTGTCGCTATGGCAATGGCCCGGCTTGGCGATTGTGATTATGACATTGTTGTACCATTTTTTTCTTCCCTTCCTGTCCCTCCCCCTTCTCAATTTTCACACTCTATATTCCTCCATTCCTCCTGTTTTCTTGTGAAAAAGGTGAGGAGATAATTTCAAGAAGACTAGTAGAAATTATCTTTATGAAAACAAATAAATATATGCCTATAATTAATGTTACTTTATAGTATACTTTATATAAACCACATATAAATACTGTTCTCTGTTGTTTATCCAGTGCAACAAGATTCATGGTTGGGTGGAAAGGAGGAAGCTGTTCGGGTGAACACTCCAACGAACTTTAATGCTCAACTTAAACGCACTACACTCTCAAAGTCACACATTACATAATGACACACATGCACACAGCTCCGTGCCTCTCTGTCCCCTACTGCCACTGTGTCCTCTCCTTAAATACTCCAGCCGCTCCTCACTGGAATGCCAGACCGGTGTGGCGCACAGGTGGAACTCGTTCACCACTTACCTTCCCGGCCTCGCTCTGCCAAGACGCCGCTTGGCCACGCCCTACTCGCCACATACCCCCATCGCCAAAACTCAGCCTGCGACTTACCCCACCTCCCCCAATTTCTAGGGAGTGTTGGCACCTCAGCAACCGCACTGCAGGATGCACGTGCGTGGGAGTAGGAACAGGACAAGGGAAAATAGAGCAGAGAGAGGGGAGCGAGAGGAGAGCCCTCGAACACACTGTCAAATGGTCCTCAGCCAGTTGCACTGCCTCCTGGCAGACGGCAGAGGTCAATGAAAGTGAACGGTGATTGATTCAGCCTAACATCTCCTTTTGTGTTCCAAAGATGAAAGTACGATGACACAGTTTATGATGACAAAATGTTACTTTTTTGGGTTAGCTGTGCCTTTAATGTTGACTAATAATAAATATGATAAAACGTCAGAGATTTATCTTGTTTACGAATTCTTGGAATTTTGCCATTCGGTCACTTTTTTAGTTTTAGGCCAATTCAAACAGTCCACTACCATGTGCCATCTGTGGGTCGTCAGTCATGGGTTATTCCTAAAAGGGGAGTATTTCCATACTATTTTATCTCTTGTAGTGTCTCCCTTTCTGTACCTCTCTCTCTCAGATAGAAAGTTGGAATGGACAGCAGAAATTCAGAGGCCAAATGTGTGTCTAACATATGCGACCTCTGTGAAATCCTTCAAACAGAAGAGAGGAGACTTCATAGTCAAAATCCATCTATCTTAGTCAGAGTATATGCTGAGACAGTATAGGGGGAAGAGAAAATTATTTGGAAAAATCTGTGGCTGTAGGAATGGAGGTCCCACCTTTCAGTTAAGTGACAATTGTCTTTTTGTTAGAGGTATCACCTGTTAGCTGCTCTGAAGTGAACCAACTGAACCAGACAGAAATTAAAATTCTCTCATCATTTACTCATCCTTATGCCATCCCAGATGTGTAAGACTTTCTTCAGCAGAACACATTTGCAGAAAATAAGAAAAACACCTCAGATCAGTAGGACCTTAAAATGCAAGTGGATGGTGGTCAGACATTTGAATCACCAAAAAGAATAGACAGTCAGCATAAACTTCATTTATATGACTCCAGCAGGTAAATTAATGTCTACTATTGCTTTGGTGTGAAAAATATCAATATCAAAAGATCAAAAGATTCTTTACTCAGAATGGTGCATTTGTGTGCTTATCCTGAATGTCTCAACGAGTGGAGAACGTAAGGGTACGACCATAACATGCCAACATGAATTCATCAAACGAGAGGCCACGTGAACTCAGTGCTCTAGTGAATGCACACTGCTGCTGAATGCAAGTGATGGTTTATAGTTAAAAAGTACATAAATATTGATCTTTTTAGCACCAAAAGCATTTCGCATTAGAAGACATTCATTTAACCACTGGAGTCATATGGACGACGCTTATGCTGACTGTCTGTGATTAGCTTCAAAGGTCTGATCACCATCCACTTGCATTTTAAGGACCTACTGAGCTGAGATATTTTTCAGTTCCCTGTCTGTCGCTCACTTCGATGTTGTATTGAAGAAGCAACACTAGGGGTCTCTCTTGAGAGCCTTTCACATCTCTGATCTATGAGAAAAGGCCAATGAGAAATTGGCAGACAGAATTTGCATGTCCCGCCCCCGGACATACGGGTATAAAGGGAGGGAAATGCGTCTGTTTCATTCAGGATTTTTCTGAGGAGCCGACAAAGAGGTTCGGCCGCAACAGTGGCTCGATTCAGCGACGTGGCCGGGAGGACACAACTTCTCGTTCCCTCCATCAGGGAACGGAGGTTACGTCCGTAACCTAGACATTTTTCTTCAAATGTGTCCTGCTGAAGAAAGAAAGTCATACACATCTGGGATGGCACGAGGGTGAGTAAATGATGAGAGAATTTTCATTTTTGGGTAAACTATCCCTTTAAAGGTCCATTTCACAGCCACTTGAATCTTGTGGCTCACTTCCTGTCAGAAACATAGTCATTAATCTGAGACAGAAATTGAAAAAAAGAAGAAAAATGAAGCCAGAAAGATTTGTGTACCTTACTTCACAGATCTGCCCTACAAAACATGTCAAGGGTATGACACACTAAAAAGAATAAGTGACACAAGTTGACAAATAATCCTGCTAACATTAGCCAGATGCTATTTTGTGTGTATTTCAGACACCGGCATGCACATACACACAAATGCAGTGTGTGCTTGTGGAATGCTGTTGTTCTACTGTGTCTGGATTCTCTAGCCAAGCCTGGCTCATAATTCTATAGTCTCTCTGGTACGCAGGAGACAGTGCAGTGTGTTAACGTAGCAGCAAGCAGCTCCCCTCCCTCACACTGACAAACCTTAATTTTGCGGCATGTCTACATCCTTAAAGGAATAGTTCACCCAAAAATTATCCTCTCATTATTACCTCACCCTTATTCCGCATCAAACTCACATGACTTTTTTTCTTCTGCTGAACACAAAGGAAGATGTTTTGATGGCCATAGGATGTGAAAATATCCATACAATGCAAATCAATGGGTCCAACACGTTCAAGCTCCAAAAAGGACATAAAGGCAGCATAAAGATAAACCATGTGACTCAAGTAGTTTAATCCTTGTCTTTTGAAGTGATATCGGTTTTGTGTGAGAAACTGACTAAAAATAACTGTTTTTTCAATCTAAATCTTGCCATTTTGCTGATGCTAATGTCTCAAATTGGCCAAAAATCTGGCACATGTGTGCTTTGGTTATTTTTAGCAGACCTGATTTTACCCAAAAGGGACTTGCAGAGATCATCCACTTGGAGTAGTACACTGTAGATTTAAGTGACAATAGTCACAGAGAATGGATCACACCTAACCCAAATCCTAAACCATCACCTGGGTTTTTACAAGGCCAGGTCTTTAATCGCACTTCAGGGCACATATTCAGAAACCTAAATATAGTAAAAAAGAAGTATGTGTGGTTGTGTGTATGTGCTAGTGTGTTCCTCTGGTTTCTTTGAGCAAGCATCTGTGCATACTCCTTTCTCTCTCAAAGCCACGGTGAAAATCATCCTCTCTAAGCACTGTTTTTACACTCCCTGCCTGGTTGCTATGGAGATCATCTTTACATGCAGACTGATACACACTCCACATGCACACACACACACAAACACAGACACTAACACAAAAATGACACAGGCCCACACATGAGAAACCCCCCCTGGCATTCTGATAGGTTGTGACAAATATTCTCAGCCACCTGAATTTGTCTAATAATTAAAACACTGCAAAATCACACACGTGATTCAACTGCAGGGCGGTCTAGAGAGTCTATCCTCACTGACAGGACAAAAAGAGAGAGGGAGTAGCAGGGAAACATTGCAGGGAGGTCAGAAAATGGCAGACAATGAACAATCCCTTTATTTCCCTTCCTGTTTGATATTCATATAATGCAGATTAACTCATCTGCATATAACATGGTGGGTCGTCCTCCTCTTTTTGAAGTTTCATTCTAATTTATTCCTTTGACTACTGTTTAACATTGGATAACAAATCTTAAACATTTCTGAAATATGCAAATTTATGAGTCAGACACATGTTGAGGTTTAAATATTTAGAAATAAATCCACATTGATTAATGATATAACTATAGCTATAACTATATAAGTCATTATTGACTCCAGATGTTCCTGTCCATGACAGCAAACGATGATGCAAAATGACCAGGGGTAGCCCATGACTCTCTTTAGACATTTCTAACTGTTCCTGTAAGTTGTCAACAGATTTCTTCATCTGCTCGGATGAAGACAAGAACTTTAGTTTAATTTTCTGTCCAAATTGATAACATTTTCTGACTCCCAAGTCACAGCCATTAAACGTCACAGAATTAAAAATGTTCATCTTCATCAGAACGTTGTGACTAGCCAAAAGTAGACCACACATAGCGCATCCTGTCCTCGTACTGTACATGCTCAAACTTTGAATCTTCTGGCTTTGTTACATAGCATCAAATCAAAACTTTTGCAGTAGTTTTAAGTTTAGTCCAAAATATTTATATATAAAAGTCTTTATTTTGAATGGAATTCTAGCCTACTGCTTAATGTATAAGGCACAGTACAGGTCAATGCTACCTACAATTTATTGTAATAGTATGTGAAACAGTATGGAATATGCAACAATAAACATTTCAATCCATAGTATGCTACATCATCACATGACTGGTTATTTTGCATTTGTAGCTAATGGCAGACAATCAAATAACGAGTCAAGAAAAAGATGTTAGAAAGGTTGGTATTGTTTTCACAATTCATCATAATGAAAATGGAAGTGAAATTTCATGTGTTTGCTTTTATAAAAGTTGCGCTGTCAATCGATTAAAACATTTAATCATGATTAATCATATGATTTTTCATAGTTAATCATGATTAAAGAAACAAATGCACTGAAATAGCACTGTGGCAGGGCGGAGGGCGGGGCCGGGTCGTGATTATAGACACCCGGTCCCTTATCAGGCAAATTAAGCCTCTGAGAGGGATAAAGGCCGATGGCAGACGGTGGTGTGATGAGAGAGAGATAGTTTACGGACATGTCCGTCATGTGTGTATGTTTGTCTTTTGTTTAGTTGCTCATTAAAATATTATTTATATTGCCAATCTGGTTCTCGGATACGCCGTAGCTTGTTCCTCGGCCACTCCTCCACCCTCTAACAGACGACAGCCGCGCCTCTCCAGGTGTGTTGGCGGCCGTCCTCCTCTTCCAGGCGGCCGGGCTCCTCGTCCCCCGGCAGATGGCCACGGCTGCTCCATTGGGGTGGACGGTAGTGGCGAGAACTCTACTACGACATATTCCTCCTCGTTTCTGTATTTCGGCACCAGTATAACGTAGTTCAATGGGAAGGAGGCTTGGCAATATAAATAATATTTTAATGAGCAACTAAACAAAAGACAAACACACACACAACGGACATGTCCGTAAACTATCTCTCTTGTCGCACCACCGTCTGCCATTGGACTTTATCCCTCTCTGAGGCTTAATTAGCCTGATAAGGGACCGGGTGTGTATGATCACGACCTGGCCCCGCCCTCCACCCTGCCACAAGCACCAATTCAATTAACATTATACTCTTCCCAAAGTTAAAGTGGGAGGTTAACTAATATAAATATCTAGTCACAGTACTTTGCGTTTTTTTGAAATGGTCATTAAATCTCTTAAACACTCATTCTCCACAATGTTAATAGTGGCTATCCATTTTCCTACAGCAATCGTGAAGCTGCATTTACTTAATTTTCCACTTTGAACTCCACTTGAAAAGCGCTTGCAGTGAACATCTTGTTTTACTTGTTGTGCACGTAAATTATATTTAATCTGTATTGTCTGCAATGCGACGGCAGGGAAATGCTGATGCTTCACTGATGGTCGTATGAGTGTGGCTTATCAAAAGTCCCATTTGGGTTTGTCTTTTACAAAAAAGTATTGTTACTTTATGGTTAGGTCCTTTCTCCATCACTTGATCATTAACACAGAATCGCTGTAGTGTGTGTGTTTCCGCCCAATTCCAACCAGTGTTCAGAACTCACAAGGAGCTGAATAAAATGTTAAATCTAATGTGAAAATTGGTAAATGTGTTAAATGTGGTTAAGAAAATAAACATTTTAAATTATTAACATTTTATTTTCGACTACTGTAATAAACATTTATCATTGGATGGTTGTTCAAAAATCAGGCTACACGTATCCCCAAAATAGCTTCCTCTAATCAAAGGGATTCAGATAGGTAATATTCTGCCATTTAGAGATTTGGAATACACTCAACCATTGGGAAACCAATAAAACCTTTCTAAACTCAGGGTGCGCAATCTACCTTTATGAAGAGTTTAGGTCAACCCCTAGGTGTAGATTTAGGTAGGGATGATAGGGACATATCCCTACCAACTTTCAGAATATTGAAAATGGCCCAAACAACATTTGGACAATTTTAGCACATATAAAATACTTCAACTTTATTATGTTTTTATTTTCATTTAAATTACTTCAAATTCTCAGTATTATTTTTCAAGTTATTGTCCGACGTCTTCTTAAGTGGCGCATAAAATGCATTTTCACGTGCACCTGTTTTTTTTTTTCTCGCCACTGTTCGGGATCAAACAATCATAGTTGTTTGTAATTAGTGCATAAGGGCTTTTTTAATCATTCTCTGGAGATTACACAAATTTCCATTTGTATTCTTTAAATATATCCAGTCTGTGATGTCAAGCTAAACTGAGTGATCTCTCCCTCTTTTTTCCCCCCGAAAATAAACCCAACAAGCAAAGAAACAGCTTTGAAAACAGGACATTGTTGATTATAATCAGAGCTTCACTAAGCAAGGTAAAGCAAAGCATAGCATTTTAAAATTGTCACTTGTGACCAACATTGTCAAAAGAAGTAGAGTACCACATCAATTACTAGAGTTAAGGGATACTTCACCCCAAAGTGAAAAGTCTGTCATCATTTACCCACCCTTAAATTGTTTCAAACCTGTATGACTGTCTTTCTTCTGTGGAACACAAAAGGGACATTTTTGGAGAATGTTAGGGTGCTTTCACACTTGTTTCAATTGCTTGGACCAAACCAGAGTTCATTTTCTCCCCCTCCCCCTGCTGATCTCTGTTCACATCATATTATTTGGGTCCGACTGCATCATCAGCGTGAGTACAAGCGGCAGCTGTTTACCACTGTAACTATGCAACAAATCAAGAAGACATAATCTCTTTGGATTTACCACCAAAACTTTACTTTACACAGAACAATACTTGTATTTGTCTGTCACTGATGCGTCGAATGTGCTATGATGTGATGAATGTAAGCATTTGTCTGCCGCGAGCCCGCGGGTGTGTTGCAAGAGATGTGAAGAATGTGAGCTGCTCTCTGAAGGTGATTTATTCAGACACAAGCAGGTATCAGAAATGCATTATACCATTAGAATTGCGATAGAGTGCCTGCAAATAAGGCGGATTATACGTCATTATGAACCGTACCCAGACCACCTTTTTAAGTGTTCTCAGGTGCGGTTCCCGGTGCACACTGAGTTCAGAAAACAGTGTTCACATCATTCAAACAAACCAATCTTTGACGTCATTTGAAACCGGGTCCGCACCAAATGTGCTTGTGTGAAAGCACCCTTAGTCTCAGTCAACATTCACTTTCATTGCATCTTTTTTCCATACAATTAAAGTGAATGGTGACCGAGGTAAAAATTCTGTCTAACGTCATCTTTAGTGTTCCAATGAAGAAAGTTATACAGGTTTGAAACAACATGAGGGAGAGTAAATTTCATTTTTGCACGACTATCGCTTTTTAACTATTGTTGTACTCAAATCCTGCTCTCCTCTTTATCGCTCTTCCTCCACCACCCTTTTACCCTTTTTATAACACAATCAGTTTTCCAATGAATGAAAGGTTAAAAAGGTTAAATGTCTAAAATAGGAAGTGCAATTTCGCTGCTAATCTCACACTCACAGAGGACCCAAAATGGTGCAAAATGGTGGCATTAATGTACACCATTGATCCAAAGAGACAATAAAGTGATAGTTCATCCAAAAATAAAAATTCTCTCATCATTTACTCACCCTCATGCCAGCCCCGAAGTGTAAGACTTAATTCTGCTGTACACAGACAGATTTTTAGAAGAATATCTCAGCTCTGAAAACACCTATATAAACATTCTTTAAAATATATTGACAAGGTACCATTAATTCCGATCATAAAGCTTAGAAGAGCAAGGGTATTTTTTAAAATCGGTCAGCCGATATTATCGGATGATATTAGCCTTTCACCGATATATCATATCGGCGTATATGTTTACCAATATGTGCAGATATGAAAACTTTTTTCAGAACATATAATGCTTCATAATTGGTGTCATAACGTTGTTTGTCCAGCAGAGCGCCTATAAATACTATAAATAAAAAAATAAAATTAAGATAAATAAACACTAATACAACAGGCTGGAAAAATAGACATTGATTCATTTTAATATCCTATATATATTTTGAATGTGTTGAAACTTGACACTGGGCGACGCACCCTAAAAACTGCACCGTTAGATCGGTTTCATACTGAAGAGCCGCTAAAAAGCAGGTTTTTTTCTCTCTCTCGTAAATGTAAACGAGTGTAAATGCCAACACCATCATATATGTTGAAAGGACTGAAGCCTGTCAACCAAAACATGAGATCATTGATGTCATTAAATGAGTCTGCTTTTTTATTCCATCAGATGCTCCTGGTCGGAGGCTTTTGTACATATTTAGTTTATACGTAGGTTTACGTCCTACATAAATGTAATGGTGCAATGCTCAAATATTTAGTAGAGCATACATTTTGACTTGCCCATTTACGCCACAACTAGGCTAAGTTGTAACATACGTATAGCTGGTGCAACCGGCCCCTGATGTTTATTAAGCTATTTATTTGATTTGAATTTATTCTTTAATTTAATGGTCAACAATTGACTGATACTAAACAGAACTGATGTTTATTTAGCTATTTATTTCATTTGAATTTATTTTTTATTTTAATTGACAGCAATTGACTCCTACTAAACATACAGTACTGATTTTTATTTAATTTTATTTATTCTTTATTTATATGGTCAGCAATTGACTTATACTAAACGTACAGTACTGATGTTTATTAAACTATTAATTGTATTTTTATTTATTATTTATTTTCTCAGTGTTCATTTCTAGAATTTGTTGACAATGTATAATAATAAAGTCAAATATTCTTTGATAAAAATATTTGTTTAAGAAAGCAGCCTTCTGAGTACCTTTGCATAGTCATATCGGTGCAATCCACATAGAAAAGGTCTGATTTCATTCCAGCTCAAAAATTTGCTATATCGGTAATAAGTGAAGTGTCCCCCTCTAAAATCGGTATTGGTATCAGTCTCAAAAATCCCATATCGGTTGGGCTCTACAAGCAACCTCCAGGGATCAGGGATCTACCTACTAATCATATCTCTGTCTGGTGGTGAAACTGATCTAACATGATAATACAGGCAGAAAAGAGCCATACAATACTGAATCATCACAAACCTACAAAAATTATAACAGAGCTGTTAATTAACCAGTGCAGCCTTGCACACAGAGAAAAGGCTTAAATAATCTGATTTATTACTGAAAACATAAAACGAAGCCAAAGGTTATTGTAAGTAACAGGCAGCAGTCCTTTAATCTCACAAGACACACTACTGCTGCTAATCCTTAAAAATCAACCTGTTAGCTTAATCCAACAAGTGGCTATGAACCCTGAGGGTGCTTGACCACTACCTGACTGGCTGCTGTTTGCTTTCAATGCAAGAGAGTGTCACTGGGGCACTCTGAGAACCTTTGACATTTAGACATAACCTGGATGAAGGCTTGAAAGTGCAAGCAGGCTAACTGAGCTAAACAAGCTTACCCAGATGAAGTAAAGTAGACTAGAGTTAGTTCTGTGGAACACAAAATATGCCAGAATGTTAGCCTCAGTCACAGAGAAAGTCTGTGAAACATGACTTTTCAAACAAAGTTTGTACAACATGAGGGTGAGTAAATGACAGAATTTTCCTTTTTTGGGTGACCCTTTGAAGCACGTACTTGGCCACTGGAACTCAAATAGTCTGTTAAATGGGACGTGGGTGTAGCAAGTGTCATTTGGGAGACATGAATAGGTTTTCAGATGTAGGAAAAACCGTCATGGTCTCACACATGCCTTCGTGGCTTCCTGTCCAGGCCACAACGGCTGGTCTTCTTCCACTAATACTAACTTCAATATCGATCTACAGATTGACCAGCTGTTCCAACAATTTCCAGTACACACACACACACACACGTGCACACACACACACACAAATGTATCTAATTGTATTTCAGTCTCTCAACATCAGGACTGCTATTCAGTGCACTGGAATGCTTTCTCTTGGGATAGAATGAGTAAAGCCTTTGTGATTTGTTTGGCGATGGTTTTAATGGCTTGTGGATCAGCAACTCTCCCCCAAACTGTTACAGGAGCCTTACTGTAGATGTATTTAGAAAAGATTTAAAGAGAAAAAAAAAAGTAAATTATATCATGATTGAATTAAGAGATAGACTGATAATTGGTTTGACCGATATTTACACTTTTTTACTTAATCAGTTCTTTAATATCGGGATTACTGATAAAGTTGCAAACTAAAGACTTTATATGTTAAATATTAATTAAATGAGGGGCTTTGAACAAGTGTTGAATTATGCATATCAGTTTTTAGACACTTGAACTCAAAAATAATCAGTATGTATCAGTCATTAAAAAAACAATATTGGTCGATCTCTATTAATCACTCATGTCGTTCCAACCCGAAAGACTTCTTGTTGATGAATGCATCTTTTGTGGAATATAAAGGTGATTTTTTTGGTGAATGCCATGGCCACTTTTTTCATATAATGAAAGTGAATGGGGACTGAGGCTGTGAAGCTCCGAAATGACAAGAAAGCACCATAAAATTAACATAAAATTGATTACGACTTGTGTGCTGTACTACAAGTCTTCTGAAGCCATACTGTAGCGTTGTGTGATGAACAAACTGAAATTTAAGTTTGACGTCAATTACAGGTCGACCGATAGTTGATTTTGCCGATACCAGTAACTAAGACTTGGATCTGTTATAATGCTCTATAATTAATTATTTACCAAATTAAGCTTGTTATATCCTATATATTCATCAGATTAAGGGTTTTATATATACAGTATGTATATCACCAGATGAAGTTTAATGAGGAAAAAAGGTTTTGCCTATTATTAACAAGACATGAAGTTAGAGACACAATGTATGTGTTGACGGGGCATATTTCCATATAGATGCATTTCTTCTTTGCATAAACTCGCTTCAATTTAGAACACTTGATTATCTAATCAAAATAACAATATATGCATTGAAGTGAGGAAGTGAGAATCCTCCGGTGCCACCAACAGATTAGCACAAAAAGCAACTATCTGCACAGATTAATCGGTAAACCTCTAACATCAATGATATTTGGTCACAAGACACTCAAGAGCGAATGAACCAACTGAAGCCAAACATGACATGTCTGTTTGCCACACAAAACTATCATATGACTTATGAATATTTGGAATACAGTGTGTCATATGGACCAATTTCATGCTGCTTTTTTTGTCATTTTGGACCTTGGCAGGCCCAGTACCCTTCACTTTCATTATATTGAAAAGAAGTGTAAAAATACATTTGTGTTGCATGGAATAACGAAAGGCATTTGGTTTTAAAATGACATACGGGTAAGTAAATGATCCCTTTGAAGGGATAGTTCACCCAAAAATGAAAATTCTCTTATCATTTACTCACCCTCATCCCATCCCAGATGTGCTTGACTTTATTTCCTCTGCAGAACAAAAATTAAGATTTTTAGAAGACAATCTCTGCTCTGTAGCAATGCAAATTAACAGTGGCCTGAACTCGTAAGGTCCAAATATCACATAAAGGCATCATAAAAGGTAATCAATAATCCATAGTGGTTAAATCAATGTCTTCTGTAGTGAACTACTCTGTTTTGAGTGTGAACAAACCAAAATATAACTCCTTTTGCACTTCTTAGCACATCTTGCCATTGCGGTCTCTAGGCACGACCATGATTTTAAGCTTAATTACACTTCCTAGTGCTTGACGCATTCGCAAAGTGCTAGATGGCACAATAGGAAGTGTAATCGAGTTTGAAATCATGATCGCAAAGGAGCCTACTGTCAAGATTTACAGTGAAAATGGAATTACATTTTGGTATGTTCACACTCAAAACAGAGTGGAGTCGTATGGATGACCTTTTATGATGCCTTTATGTGATATTTGGACCTTCAGTGTAGGGTTGCAAATTGTGTAATATTTGATATTTTCGGAGATGGTTATCATACCATGAAAATTTCATACATTACACAATTTATTGACGAATCTGACAGGCAGAGAGAGGAAAGGAGATGCGCACGCTCAGGTGAAATTCTCCATCCGGTTGCATTTTTTTCTCAATACCGTAGATAAGCAAATGTACATGATACGATAACTGTCAATTTTCATACCGTGGTATAATGTGAAATCGGTATACCGCTGCAAACCTACTTCAGAGGTCTGGCTAATATTCATGGACATTCAAAGCTGAAATTCTACTAAAAATCTTGTTTGTGTTTAGCAGAATATAGAAATTCATAAACATTTGGGATGGCATGAGGGTGAGTAAATGATAAACCTTTTTTTTTTTTTGGTTAACTATACCTTTAAGTAGAGACAGCAGGCAGAGTTGGAAACTGAATCTGCAGTGGTGCAGTCACGATTTGTGCACAACAAATGGGGTTAGTAACAAAACTGAGATGGAAAAGCAACTTTGGCTGTGTGCCTGCCTCCACTCCAGCTCCCTTTGCTGCGGATCTGTGTTCCAGGAAACTCATCTGAGGATCCGTTATCAGAGCAAACAAGGTGGCAGAGAGTGAGGTGCACAGAATCAGATCAGTATTACTGAAACATTTAGAGAAACACGACCAGAAGATTCAAGGCCATGCATTAATAATGTGGATGCAGAATGCAGTCCATTTGCCCTGCAACCACCAATTTGGAGAGTTAATCGCTGTGTAAAGTGAGAAAACAGAAGGGTAGAGGCTATTAAAGTCAACATGAAACAGCTTTCACATCCCATTTTATCTGCGCAATGTGACATGTTGAAACAATATATGACAAGAAACAAATGTAGACTGGGACCTGTTTTTATCCTCTGGAATTGATTGGATCATGAAAGTGGCCTCTATAGCAGGTGGTTGCAGATGAGAGCTTGGTGACATCAGACGAAGAGGACAGTCATTTCAGAGCTGGAGAAAGTTTTTACATTTTGATGAAAGATTATGATTAGCATGCACTTATGAATTATTTACAAAAAGAAAAACTACATATTTTCAAAATTGACTAGTCAGTGGGTTGCCTAATATCTAGCTGAATAGTAGGTCTTAAGGAAGCTCTGTATATTTAGGTTGGTTTTGTGTTCAACCAACACAGATTGGACATGTTTTTTAGAGGTGTTTACACATAACATAACGTTCAAACATAACATACGTAGCTCAACGAAATTGAACCTCACTAACCATATAGTCAGTTGGACAGCTAATTTACCACCATGACCCATCCCTAAATAATTAAATGAATGTGTATGAAAAAAAGGAAATGGGGTCAAGTAAGGTGCTATGATTTCTAAAATGCCGAAAACATGGACAAAATTGCGTAAAATCCCAAAAATCTATTAACTATAAAACGAGGAACTTTACGAACTTTGACATTTTGGATAAAATTAATGTTTGAATGCACAATTACTCAAATTAAAATTGCAAAATGGCCTAGTGTGATTATTTAAATCTAAAAGGCTGTGATTTTATTAAATATATTTAAATATGAATGAATATTTTAATGTATACTTTGATGCACTGTTATGCAGCACTATATTTGACAAAAAAGGACTCCAATGTTATGTTTAGATTATGCTAAGGATCTGTACAGAACTTTTCATTTAATAACAATAATACCATGCTATGTTGAAAACCAATTGTTCTATATTCATTTGAGAATACTGTACACCCTTTTGATGATAACTTGAAAAAACTTTACATTTAACAAAAATTCTAAAAAAAATATAATGGAAAACACAGAATTTGGGAAAACATAAAATAGATTTCATATGATCGTTGTCAATTTTAGTCCAACTTTTAACTTAGATCATGACTTTTAAACAAAAAAGAGAGAGAGAAAGAAATAATGGAGTATTCAAGAGAGAAACAGAGCATTACTTTGAAAGGAGAAGGAGGGCACATGGCAGAGTGCTTTATAGAGAGAATGCTTACAGAAAAGGGCCGAGTGAGAAAATTGAGAGAATCTGAGAGAGATGAAGAAGTGAAGAACAGAGGCTTCAGTGTGTGCCGCTTCTCGCTCTCAAACAGCCAACGCTTGAGGATGACTGCTAAAAGAGTGCCAGCCAATAAGAAAGAACTAAAGAAATAAACAAGTGCGTTGGGCATTCCAGCGTGACCCTAGCAACCTTTCTATAACAGACTCCCTGTGATCAACCAACAGCCAAAAGCTGACGTTTTCCTCTCCCACACAGAGGAAAAAAGCAGTTTGCTACCTTGGCAGGCATTTCTTATGCAGGAACTAGCAAGTGGCTAAAAGTGCTATGCACAACTATAAAGACAAAGACTTTGACTTACAAACAAGGCCACTGAATACCCACAAAAACACCACAACCACCTCTGCAAAACAACATCAGAAGATTGCAGCTGCTATCTACTTAACGTCCATTACCAAATAAAGAGATTTGTCTCAGTTATCCTCACTTTTTTGGCTGTTCCATAATAAAGAGAGCTCAGTGAGGGACACATGCCATGCTGAAAATATATTTGGTGGCAATTAGCGCCAAAATACATGTACAACCACAAGATTTAATTTTAGAGCTTTGGAAACTCAGACAAACAACAAATGCAATGCTTTAGTGAGCACTGTTGAGTGATTGGGCTTTTAGATGCGCAAAGCTTACCTACATGCACTAACTGAATGGATGTAGGTTCAGGCCCTACATTTTTGCAGGCACTATTTTTGTTGGTCTATGTACACATGCATCAGACGGATAGTTTTGGAACGTCTCACAATGGCTGTGTCGTTTTTCATTGTTTTTCCGTGTCCCTAGGCATAAATGCTACATATACAGGATGCTTTTGTCAAGAGAAATGCAGTTGGAAACTATAAATAACATCTCAAGACCCAATGTCGGTTTGTAGCCTGTACAGCTGGAGTTGTGGTGACTGCCTCCTGCTGAATGGTACTCACAAAAAAATTAAGGAGGTACTTCAAGCTTGTTAATTTTCTGTAAGTTGAAAAAAAATATAAAACAAATTATGAACAAGAAGAGACAGATACATTCTTTATAATTTATCATCATAATATCCTTTTTTGTTTTACAGTCCATTATTATAAATATTGTGTAAAACTGCTTTGGCAACCCAACTATGCCATTACTTGTCTTTATATAAAGCAATTTCTCCAAATACTAATATATATGTCTCATACCAAGACAATCCCTTTCTGCCAAAATGGGAGAGGTTTTTAAGATGGTGAAGCTATTACAGGATGCAGAGCTGATTCATAAAATATAAAAATCACACAATGGCTCAGAGCAGAATGTGATAATGGCTTTGAGCACAAGACATAAAGAAAAGACAAACACTTGGCCAAGTTGGAAGGTGCCGTCTCTTCGGTCAAAGACAGTAGCATATCTGACCTCTATTAGTAAATACACCCTCTCTCCCAGGAGTAAAAATAACCAGACTGACCTTAGGTCACTGTCATCATTTACTCACCGTCATGTTGTTCCAAAAACATATGACTGTCTTACTTATGCTGAACACAAAAGGAAAAGTTTGAATGACTATTCTGGTCCGTCTTTCCATACAATGGCAGTTGATAGGGACTTTAAAGCTTAAAAATGACCCACAAGTATCATAAAAGTAGTCCATGTGACTTGATTTTCCAAATCTTCTAAAGGCATACAATAGGATTTGATGAGAAACAACCCAAATGTCTTTTTTTCAGTGAAAATATTGAGCTAGTTTTCATGTCCACCAGAAAGCTGTTTATTGCGAAAAAGCTGCATAAGATTGAAATCGGCATACGCATTTATATGCACTGTGTTCGTTGCTTTCTCTTTACTCCTGTATACATGTGATTCAGTCAGTAAGCATCTTTCTCCACAGCAATGCCATTTCCCTGTGACGCTTGTCTAAATAACCATCATGGCATCCAAGAAGACTTCGCTGTTTTATTCTGTTACATCGCTTTGTTTCCAGATATTCCAGAACTTCCATTGTGACCTGCAGGGGTAATTGTGCTGCAATAGTGGGGTTTCCCTCTAACATAAAACTCTGGGATTCCCCCAAAGTACTCGAGTACATATATGCAGACGTGAGGGACAGTATTCAATATTTTTAATTGGTGTGTATAAATGTGTATATTTTACAGTTCCCACTGTACTGCCAAAAAGCTTTCAACACTGTGTTGACTTGTTGATATGATGTGGCTCTATCCCATAACATTGGTTATCCAGTCTGTTCAACTCACATGTGCACTTTTTTAAAAACTGAGTAGAATTGTGCTTATGCATTTACATGGACACATAAGCTGCGTTCTCAGAAGCCTAGGTGTGTTAAACCGCTTTCTCTTAATCCCTTAAACGGCGTAAGAAAACCGGTGTTCTTATTTACATGACGTTGCTTTCGACAATAACTCTGGAATAAACTGTTGCATGTAAACGTGGTCATTGAAACTTCCATTGAATGTTCTGAAAACCATGAGAGAAGCACGCTCACAGCGAAAACTGATCCTAGCGCTAAACAACACAAATACTTGAATGAACATGCAAGCCACTTTTAACAAGCTTTTCTCATAGTGCACATAGAATATAGAAAGACAATGCAGGAAAAATTACACAAAAATGCCTGATAAATGCCTGATAAATGCCTTCCCAACAACTGAATATCACAATGTTAAAACATTTTAAAGTTAAAAACCTCTGTGACAATGCTGTTTTATTACATCTAATTAAGTGAATGCTGTACATCTGAGTATTGGTTAACCTTTTTTAATTCTTTAACTAAAGTCAGACTTCAATATTGGCCATCAAGTTACATTTGCTTGACTGCTGTTAAACAAACACTTATATGAAGAATTAGATTAACCTTAACTGTTAATATTTTACATAGCAACAAGAAGCCTAGAACAAAGCAAATGAGGTGTTTAAACATCAATACAATTATCCACGATCCAAATCTAAAATGCAGATGCAGTTTCTTTAAATGCTTCTAAAGAGGGATATTTTGGGTCTGATCTGATAATTCAAATGGGCTATATTAAATATACTTAATGAGAGTGATCCGTATCAAATTTCAGGGACTGTATTAAGTACTCCAGCCTTTTTATATCAAAATCAGATTAAAATGTTGTAATAATCACATCCCTTCTATCTCAAAATAGCTGACCTAGCTTCTCTGGGACTTAAGCCCCTGTTTTTCCCAGTCAATCGACTCAAACTGTTGAAAATGCCAGCACAAAGAATGAGAGGGAGGCATAATTTAATTACCCTCCAGTTCTTTTGAACCTGTATAACTTTTTCTTCTTCCATGGAACACATTTGAAAGTAGTAAGAGTAAATGATGCACATATACAGTATAGAGTACAGTATATAGTATACATATGCTTACATATATATATATATATATATATATATATATACACACTGATCAGCCACAGCATTAAAACCACCTGCCTAATATTGTGTAGGTCCCTCTCATGCTGACAAATCAGCGCCAACCGGCATCTCAGAATAGCATTCTGAGATACTACACTGCTTACCGCAATTGAACAAAGCAGTTATCTGAGTTACCGTAGACTTTGTCAGATCGAACCAGTCTGGCCATTCTTTGTTGACCTCTCTCATCAATAAGGCATTTCAGTCAAAAGAACTGCTGCTTTTTTTTGTTTTTAGCAACATTCAGAGTAAATTCTAGAGCCTGTTGTGTATGAAAATCACAGAAGATCAGCAGTTACAGAAATACTCAAACCAGACCATCTGTAACCAACAATCATCCATACGATTATCTAATCAACAGTCTCTAGAATTTACTCAGAATGGTGCCAAAATCAAAAAACTTCCAGTGAGCAGCAGTTCTGCGGATGGAAATGCCTTGTTGATAAGAGAGGTCAACAGAGAATGGCCAGACTGGTTTGAACTGACAAAGTCTATGGTCTTTTTTGTGAGAAAAAAAATGAAGGGGTCTGAATACTTTCTGAATGCACTGTGTGTGTGTGTGTGTGTGTGTGTTTATACACACACACACACAATTTAATCAATTTTGGAATATGGCTGTAACATAACAAAATGTGGAAAAAGTGAAGCGCTGTGAATACTTTCCAGATGCACTGTATACAGTACAGATTCAATTAATTATTTTCCTCAAAATATTACCCCATAATGACAACGTGAAAGTAGTTTGTTTAAAATCTATGCAAATTTATTAAAAATAAAAAACCAAAAAAAAAATAAAAAAATAAAAAAATCACATATACATAAGTATTCACAGCCTTTGCCATGACACTCAAAATTGAGCTCAGGTGCATCCTGTTTCCACTGATCGTCCTTGAGATATTTCTACAACTTGATTGGAGTCCACCTGTGGTAAATTCAGTTGATTGGACATGATTTGGAAAGGTACCCACAGTTAACAGTGCATGTCAGAGCACAAACCAAGCCATGAAGTCCAAGGAATTGTCTGTAGACCTCCAAGACAGGATTGTATCGATCTGGGGAAGGGTACAGAAAATGTTCGGCAGCACTGAAGGTCCAATGAGCACAGTGGCCTCCATCATAGGAAAATTGAAGTTTGGAACCACCAGGACTCTTCCTAGAGCTGGCCACCAGGCCAAACTGAGCGACTTTCAGACCATGAGAAACAAAATTCTCTGGTCTGATGAAACAAAGATTGAATGAATGGCAAGCATCATGTCTGGAGGAAACCAGGCACAGTTCATCACCTGGCCAATACCGTCCCTACAGTGAAGCATGGTGGTGGCAGCATCATGCTGTGGGGATGTTTTTCAGCAGCAGGAACTGGGAGACTAGTCAGGATCGAGAGAAAAATGAATGCAGCAATGTACAGAGACATCCTTGATGAAAACCTGCTCCAGAGCGCTCTGGACCTCAGAATAGGGCAATGGTTTATCTTCCAACAGGACAATGACCCTAAGCACACAGCCAAGATACAAAAGGAGTGGCTACGGGACAACTCTGTGAATGTCCAGCCAGAGCCCAGACTTGAACCCGATTGAACATCTCTGGAGAGATCTGAAAATGGCTGTGCACCAATGCTCCCCATCCAACCTGATGGAGCTTGAGAGGTCCTGCAAAGAAGAATGGGAGAAACTGCCCAAAAATAGGTGTGCCAAGCTTGTGGCATTATACACAAAAATACTTGAGACTGTAATTGGAACACTTACACTTAAAGGTGCTTCAACAAAGTATTGGGCAAAGGCTGTGAATACTTATGGACATGTGATTTTTTTTATTTTTAATACATTTGTAAAGATTTCAAACAAACTTCTTTCATGTTGTCATTATGGGGTATTGTTTGTAGAATTTTTAGGAAAATAATGAATTTGATCCATTGTGGAATAAGGCTGTAACGTAACAAAATGTAGAAAAAGTGAAGCGCTGTGAATACTTTACTGGATGCACTGTATATATATATATATATATATATATATATATATATATATATATATACTTAGATATTTAAGCTTGATTTAACAAAGCAAATAGCTTTCAACTGTGTTTGATATAATGGCAAGTGGTTTTCTTGTACCCAATTAGCAATTTAGCATGATTACTCTGGTTTTGGAGTGATTGCTGCTAGAAATTGGGCCTGACTTGATCAAAAATGACTTTTTTCAGACAGACAGATAGATAGATAGATAGATAGATAGATAGATAGATAGATAATTTTCTGTTTGTTTACTCCCTTCTGCCAAGGCACTGGGTCTGATATGCAGCACTCAGGCCTGCCATTGACTGGCTATGGGCAGTGGGAACTGTTTAACAAAATGAGGCCATACATCAATCAATAACCTCACCAAAAGCCAGCCAAAGGCCCAATAGGATTTAAACAGTCCTCCCCCAGCTTGCAAGTATATAATTCAGCTAGCCTAACAACCTCTCTGTCTTTCTCAATCAATGTACATGAATGGATTGCTATAAAGCAGTTGTTTAATTGGAAGGTGGGCGGTTATAGTTCTGGCAAACTAAAAGGCTTGCTTTGGCAATCCTGGCACCTTCAAGGCTGAAAACTGGGGTTGCTGCAAAATGACTAGAGGGGCAAATAGCATAAACACAACACTGATTTGTGCAATTTAAATGTTTGACATTTGACCACATGAAGACAATGCTAGGATGGTTCTAAGATGCAACTGAAAGATAACGTACATACAAGCTTATATTTTAGGGCTGGGTGACACTATATATCTTAAATTAGAGCTTGATGTATTTCAGTATTTGGACTAGGGATTTTCAGGATTAACCGCTATCTTCATTTGAACGATTTTTTTACTCCAGGTCAATTTTCAGTTGTTTTCGGAAGTTTTCCAATCAAAATCCTCGCTTCAATTTTCACTGGAGTTTGGCACGATTCAGAAGCTGCTCTGGGTACAGGTCAGTGTGACAGTACGAGTTCAACTGGTGTGCTCACATAATGCAAAAACATCAGAAAATGAGAAACACAAACTTGGACTCTTTCTAATAACCAATCAAATAACCGCGATCAGACTATATTTAATAATCACAGGCCGACACACGAAAAACTGAGAGAAAATACTGGCCGATGACACAAAGAAATAATTTAAGCTGTATTTTGAACCAATTCAATGAAACAAACAATGCAAAAGAACTGATTTATTGAAGTAAATCGAACTTGCCAACACTATCTGCATTTTTGCTATTGAGTATTACAGTAAATCAGAGACGCTAATAAAATATGTCCGTCTTAGCGAAACTGGCCTCCTTTTCTGGCCCAATCTTTATGAAACTTAATGGCCACAAAGTACATTAAAATCATCTTAATATTCATGATATTGGTTAATTTGACATCACCGACCAAATAATTTAGAATATATCTTAAATATTTGATCAACTCAGCCCTATTCATTATGCTCAGCAGCCCTTTAGATCTGCTGTGGAATCTGAAGAATGCTGCATCACTTCTGTCAATGGAGAACAAAAGTGGGTTGTTAAGCTGTGATGCCATGCTTCATTAGTTGTCATTTGAGCTGTAGTTTGGTTCTAACAAGCCACTCAACATCTTTCTTAGCATGGAGGCAACCAAGCAGATGTTTCCATGGGTTTCAACCACTCCAAAATAATAAAAATAAAAATGCACTGTCCCTTTAAGACAGCATTTCCTTTTCTCCTGTTTCGTGCTTAACCCTGATATTGGGCCTCATTCAACAACACATTAACAACACCACACAGCAGCACCATTATTGCTTGTGTTATGGCATGAATCACAGCTACCTTAATCCTGAGAAAGCTCTATCACCAACTTGTGAGACTTTTTCACTGGATTTTTCACTATTTTTAGCTGCAGGAATGAACTCAATCTCTTTAGGTTGAATGGCTGCATAAGCACACATTTGCAGGCTGAGACAATCTAAAAGGGTGCACATTCAACAGCTATTTGATATAGTCAAACATCAACATTTGAGTGCAATTTTATGCTGTGATAGATCCTGTTTTGGCCTATTTTTCCTATCAATATGCCTTCAGCCCTTACAACAATAATAATATAATAATTATAAAATACTTTTTTCCCTACACAAACTTAATGTGCAGAGACAACTTCACGTAAGCAATTTGTAGGTTGATTTTCAAGAATAGTGTAAATATTGTGGCACCATGATTCTCTTTATTTGAGGGGACATGTCAACACTTGTTTGCATGCCCAGTTAAGCTACAATGGGTTTTTACACAGTCATGCTACGGTACTCATTCATCGGTCCAAGTTTTCATGACACAATGCATAACCAAATATTTCACGAAAGGACGTCACCTGAGGAAGTGTTAAAATACAAATTGCACGTTTTTCAAGCATCGCACACAAGCGCACACAACAGTGAGTCCAAGTGTGGTCTGATTAAGTCGATCTATTCACATTATTTAGGTCTGTTAGTCCGACTTCTCAAAAGCTACTTCAGTCGGACTAAAGCATTACTAAAAACAAACAAAAAAAAACTAATTATTGTTTCAGTCTGACCAAAATCGATCTTTTAAAATGCATGTAAACATTCTGAATGTCTCTTGAGTTTAGGGCAGGACTAATTGTCCAAACAAAAGTAGATGGTGTGCGGGGCAAAAGGGATGCTAAAAGTGTTTGGGAAATCTGTCATTATTTTTTGCAATTACATTTGGTCCACTAAAGGTGCACAAATTATACAGTTTAGTCTCAAAAAGACCAATTTCACAGTTTTAGTCTGAGACACCAGTAAGCTTTAATAGCACTTCCTCTATACTGTTTTTCTTCCAGTCACTAAATTGGAGTAGGAACTTTCACTTTCTATTACTCTTTTAGGATCTGACTGAATCTAATTCCAGAACATCTTTCTTCTGAGATGAATTGCAATACTGTTCTGAGATCAATGTTGAAAGGAAAATTCCACCAACAGCCCCCCAAAAACCTGCTGCCTCCTCCTGAAATTGCTGGAGTTCTTCCTGTCTTTGAATGGATGAGAGAGTCTACCCACATCTGTCTGGACTCTTAATAACAAGGCCAGTCTATAAACTAGATGTGAACATAATTGCAAACCATCAACTAGAATACAAGCAGTACAATTAACATTGAATATTCATGTAAGCAACAGGCAACAACATTATCATGTAAACAGCAGTCAACATTTCAGAAGATGACATATCTGTTTCCCTGTCTCCCTTAATCTCAAATAAATGTGTATGGTAGCTGCGAAAAGTATTTGAACACTTATAAAACCACATGTATAAATGTATGAATGTCATTGCATTAGTTAACTAATTGTCAAACCAACCAACCCAAGTGGCATGTGCAAAGAAATGATGCTAGATCTTTACTCAGAACTAACTACTTTCATTGCCATTTTTGCAATGACTTTTAAAAACCTTTTCAACTTTTCATTGGTCCCAAGGTCTTTTTTTTAGTGAATGTATGATGCTGTTCGCCTCAAGTTCACATAGATGTTCTCGCAGACAACGTTCATCAAATTAAATACAGATGTGTTCGAATCATTCATATTTTTATTAGCATGTCTTTGTCCAAATTTATTTTGGAGTAACTATATGCACAGTCTACTATTAACCACAAACTACCTATCTACAGTACATAATACATACCTACAACAGATGGTACATTACAAAAATTGTCACAGCACTCACATTTACACAAACACACACACACAAACACACACACACGCACAATCCACAAGTGGTATAATAGGCCTCTGTCTATGTCAAGCAGTGTTGTAGGATCAGTAGTGGTCAGCAGAAGGACTAAGGGACAAACAAGGCCGTGTTTATAATATACAAGAGCTTTAAAGTGTTAGTTCACCCAAAAATGAAAATTCTCTTATTATTTATTTATTTCCCCCTCTCCTTTTTCTCCCCAATTTGGAATGCCCCATTCCCTGTGCACTCTTAAATCCTTGTGGTGGCGTAGTGATGGAGGACAAATCTCAGTTGCCTCTGCGTCTGAGACCGTCAACCTTCTTATCACGTGGCTTGTTAATGCCATCCACCGTGGCATCCATGCACAACTCACCACATGCCCCACTGAGAGCATTATAGCGACTATAAGGAGGTTACCCCATGTGACTCTACCCTCCCTAGCAACCAGGCAATTTTGGTTGCTGAGGAGACCTGGCTGGAGTCACTCATCACGCCCTGGGATTTGAACTTGTGAACTCCATGGGTGGTAGACAGCGTCTTTACTTGCTGAGCTACCCAGCCCCCAAAATTCTCTTATCATTTACTCACCCTCATGCCATCCCAGGTGTGTATGACTTTCTTTCTTCAGCAGAACACATTTGATGAAAAACAGAAAAATATCTTAGCTCAATAGATCCTTAAAATACAAGTGGACGTTGATCCGACTTTTGAAGCTCCAAAAAGAACAGACAGTTTGCGTAAACGCCATCTATACGACTCCAGCGGTTAAACTGATGTCCTCTAAAGTGACACAATCGCTTTTGGTGTGAAAAATATCAATATTTAAGTACTTTTTAACCATCGCTTCCTGTCAGCAGCAGTATGCACGTGTGACATAATCGCGTTGGCATTTTCACGTGAGATCTGACGCACGTGCGACACAACTGAGAAGGGGGAATGCTGTACAGAAGATTTGTTGGTTTACGTTTTGATCAGTATTTGTATCTGTTTGTTTTCTCACAATGAATGGTGCATTTGGATGTCTCAACTGAAAGAAAAATGTGAGATTACGTCCATAACATGCCAACATGAATTCATGTTGTGAATTCTCGTGAATGCAGTATGTGCATTCACGAGAGCGTTCATGTTTGCTCTCGTGAATGCACATACTGCTGCTGACCACAAGTGATGGTTTATAGTTAAAAAGTACTTCATTTTGACCTTTTTCGCACCAAAAGCAATTGTGTTGACATCATATGAATGATGTTTACGCCAACTGTCTATTCTTTTTGGAGCTTCAAAAGTCTGATCACGATTCACTTGCAAGTATCTACTTAGCTGAGATATATATTTATTATTTTTTCTTCAAATGAAGAAAAGAAAGAAAGTAAAAAACTCATACACACCTAGGATATCATAAGGGTGAGTAAATTATGAGAAAGGTTTCATTTATGGAAGACTTGAGAAGAACAAAATCAAGATTAAATTAATGTTAGACCAATAACTATTTGTAGCATAAAATAAGGTTTGATTCTTATCAAGTAGCTCTCTTTAAACCACTTGCTATTGACATGATCATTTCTGTTGTGCATTGAAGTATGATATCTCTAGAATAAAATCAAATAGGGACATTGCCATGCACCATTTGGAAAGGCAGGACACGCCCCCTGGTATCAAATCCCCTTGACATCAGTGAGATAACACTGTGTGTGCTTGTGATACAGCATTTCTTTGGTATGCCCCCATTGGGAGCTGGTGACTCCCATACTGTGAATCTAGCACCTGCCGAGCAAAACACCTTGCCAATTTGGATGTGTTTGGGTATGTGCATGTGTTTTGTCAGGATACACAATAGCTATATGAATATTTGGGAGAATTTCTTGAATATTTGCAAATTAAATTTTGGAATCATTTACTCTTTTTTTTGTGTGGAACACAAAAGGAGATGTTAGGTTGAACGTTATCTTTAGTGATCATTCACTTTTATTGCATAATTTTTTCCATGCAATGAAAGCGAATGGTCACTAAGGCTGTCATTCTCCCAAAACATCTGCTTTTGTGTTCATCAGAAGTAAGAAAGTCATTGGGGTTTGGAACAGCAGGAGGTGAGTAAATGGTGGCAAGATATTTTGTAACCTATCTATTCAATTATATACTACTCTTAGAAAGTTGAGGCTTTGTATCTATCTGCCAACACAACAACACTGAGAATTACATCACAAGTGACACAAGTGCCAAGCAGCCATGTAAAATGGCCCAAGAGACCCATTTGAAACCTCTGGAATTCATTAACGTGAGCTCATATATTTAGAGTAAAGGATATGAGAAATGAAGATTTAGCTCATATCAGTTGTTGTTTATAGAGAAGCAATTCTGGTACTGTATGCTGTGAAATTCAGTGTTAGATGACTGCTTTTGTACCACTTTAGTTTCAAGAATATAATTTTATATGCAAGAGTTGCAAAAACAGAGTGAAAACAGCCATGTGACTCTCATGCAAAGGCTACTGTGTACCACCTTTCTAACATGCGGTTTGCAGCACAAACTGATAAAAGTCAGAGACAGCGTGCTCTTAATCCTACAGAATTGGGCCTTCAGCAGCTGGAGGGGGCCAGTGGCCTTGTGTGTGCTATATTGAAGTGCTGACGGTGCCTGGAGGTGACTACATGCAGTGAAACATTTTTCACTTCATAAAAAATCTGCATCTGAACATTGAAGGAAACAAAAGCCATCTACTACTTCTTCATCAAACTAATAATACTTTCATCTGGAATTCCCCAATTAAATGCATTCTAAGACTGCTTCTAAGAAAGACATGCTTGTAAATCCTGTTGTAAGCAAATTCTTCATCCAGCATTCATCCAGACTCTGTCCAACCACACTTTTTATAGGAATGGTGGCTATAATCTGCCACAATTTATTCCAACCTAAAATTGAAACTGCATTTATGGCAATGTACTGTATACTGAATTTAAACACTAATGTGTTTAAAGGAATTTCCTTGTTCAATAAGCTCAATCAAAAGCATACGTGGCATAATGTTGATTACCACAAAAGAAAATTCAACTGGTCCCTTGTTTATTTAAAAAAAAATATATATGTGGTTACAATAAGTGCTCTTACAATGGAAGTGAATGTTGAATAGTCCATACATATTTAAAAACACACTGTTTCAAAAGTATAGCCACAAAATGTGAATTTTAAATATGCTATGTTAATATGTTAACATGACTTTAGAGTGACAAAATCAGGGAAAAATAACATGTGTTATGGCGTTTAAAGATAACAGAGTTTGCTGGCATTACATTGTTATTATAACATTACAATATTAAGTATTATTATGGAGCAACAGATATGGCGCCATCTAGCAGTTTGATATTTCCCAGTAACAACCACACATCCATGTATCAGACCACTCATTTGGGTAATTGCGAGCCATCATGCCTGCTTCTTGGATTACTGTGTGATCTCTACAAGTAAGCTAATCAAATAATTTTAACTCAGATCAATTTTACATGTGCATTTATTTATTTGCCAAGTACACATGTAATAAGTTGCATAATGAGCAGTCAGACGTTCATTAATTACAAAATAAACACTAACAGAAAAACTAGAGGTGAATTTCAGCTGTTCAGCAGTTTCTTTCTTCTCACATAATAACATGATTTCAATGCAAATCAATGTTTCACATCCATTTATTTGCTTATTTGGTAAGTAGGCTAGCAATAAGCTGGACAATGAGTGGTCAACTATCATTTGCACAGAATAAACACCAACAGAACTCAGCTGTTCAGCCATTTATTTCTTGTCATATAATTGCATAATTTCAAAGCAAATCAATATTTTATGTCCATGTATTTATTTATTTGGTTAGTAGCAGTGTAGTAAGAGGGATCATGTTCAGTCAGCAGTTGTTATTGCAAAATAAACCCCTTCAGGATGATAAAAGACCTGATCAACCTGTCAGGGTTTATTTTGTGATAACAATCAGCCAACTGTACATTATTCCTTACATATTGGATAAAACTTTGCACAGATAAGGTTAGTAAGCAATTTGATCACACTAAATTCATGTTAACACACATAATGTTTACGTCTTGTGGCTTCCATTGTAAGTGCCCTCCTATAACCAGGCTTTTGCTTTTTGTGAATAAATGAGAAACAAGTCAAAATGATATTCATTTGTATTCAACATGCCACAAATGCTGTCGATTGAGCTTGACTTGTATTGAACCTGCACACAATGCATCCTTTCTTTCTACACCATCTATGCTTTCACACATTTTAGGCACTCACCTTGATAGGGTTTGTACTGAAATGAATCTTCCTGCTAGGGGGTGTTTCATCTTCTACTGGCAGCCCGGGGACTTCTGAACAGCTGGATTCTGGTTCGTAAGCATCATCATCTTCTGCCTCCTCATCCTCATCCAGCTGACTACCACCAGAGTCCTCTCCGATGCCGCTGTACGCGCTGATGTCAACCAGGTCTGCTTCAGAGATATCCTCTTTGTGCAAGTCCTCCTCTGTGCCAGCCTCTCCTGCTGGCTGTCCAATTTCCTCTCTTTGTTCTGAAGGCTCATGGGTGCTGGTGGCCTCCCCATTTTCCAGAGAGGCATGGACATCCGCCTCCACCAGTCTACTCCCTGCATCTGGCATGATGGATCCTGCATGCTCACCAGGTTTGGACTCCTTTATCTCGTCCTGGAACTCCTCTGACCAGGATTTATCTAGATCTGTACCAGCGGTGACATCCTCAGATGGTTTATTGTTGGGTCCATCAGATTGGATAGCTGTCCTGGTCTTCAGACTCTCAGGTCCAGCCTCCTGGTCTTTAAGCTGAGCCCCTTCCTCTTGATTCCCTGTTGTAGGTAAGGCCCGCACCTTTCTGGAGATGATTTTGGAGTTTATTCCTTCGATTTGGCTTGGGGTAGGGCTTACACCATGAGAGGGCAGTGGGGAAGTTGAGGACGGTCGGTGGAGGTTGTTACGCTGGTCTGCTTTTTCAAACACAGCACTCAGCTGGCTAACCGTAGGGGACACTGCTTCTGCGGGATAGTCTCCTGTGTCCATTCTATCCAATGATTCGGTACTGCCATTAAAGCGAACCACAACATCCAGACGGCTATCTTGGAATCCTGATGCCCGCTCTTTCTTTAACAGGATCCGGTTAGTTGCGGCCTGCTTCTCCTGGAGATGACGTTGTTCAAAGATCTTCCGTGTTTCCTGAAGCTTGGATAAACCTGCGTTTGTCCCACGGGTGGAGCTACCATCAGTCTTTCCGTCAAAGCGGCTAACCCGTTCTGACACAGTTCCGCCGAGTTTCAGTAGCGCACTGTGGTCCACATTCTCATTCAGACTGCTGGCTCTGGGGAGGGACAGTCGCACTGCCTGGTCTTGAGCTTTAGCCTTTGACGGATCCTCTTCATCCCCTGGAGAACCCATCTGCATGAACATGTTCTTGATGCGGTACACATTGGAGCCATACCTGCGGCCCCGGCCCTGTGGTCGAGGTTTTCCATCCTCTCCATTTGCAGCACTGGGATTTTTTACTGGCTTAAGAGTTTGAATTCCAGCCTCATAGGCATTTCTGTGCGGAGACGCGCTTCGCACTACGAGGGTGGTGGTAGTGCTACCACTGGCAGATGGGGGTTCAGTCTTCATCATGGTTAATCAATCAGCACTAAAAATTAGCAGAAATGGCATAGCCCTCTGCTTCCACTTCTTTTTGCAAGAAGGAATGCCAGATGAAGATGCAGACATAGGGAAGCATTCACAGATCAGTCCACATTATCAGCAGCAAAAACAGAAAAAGAGAAAATTAAGTATGAAGAAGAAACAAGAATGCATAACATACTTAAAGCTGATGCGTGTAATTTTCTCAATGTTAAGATACTATACTATAACATTTAATATACAGAGACAATTAAGTTAACCATGATTTCCTTGAAAAGTGTAAACACTTCTGGCTATGTGGTGCTTTCAGACCTTGATCTGTTTGACAGACCTGTCAGCCCGACACAACAACATTGACTCAATCTATCGCATACGTTTGAGGTGGGACTTTCTGTTTGTATGATTAATGGAAAATGTAGGGTGTATTTGGAAATCTGTTTGAAAACAATGTTTATTTTTGCAATTACTTTGGTGGTGCTAATGTTGCAGAAATTACACACTTCAGCATTAATAATAAAGCCCCGAATGAGCCTGTGATATAAAAGTCAGAGCAAAACACAGGAAAGAGAGAGTGAAAACAATTAAACTTGACTAAAACAGAAGCTCATATAGCAGCTATGTACATATATACAATATAGAATAAACAGGAAACGTCTAGTAACACTAAGGTGGTTTTGGGGCATTCATTGACAGCTCTGCCTTGGCCACACAGATGCCCCTGGGTCATAAAGCCAGAAAAGTTAAATCTCTTTAGTTTTAGAGTTCACTTAATGGTGCACTCAGTGATTTTTTTCCCCAATAAATACATTAGTCTTCTAAAGACATCAATAGAAATGTTGAAGCACATGTTAAAAATCATGAAGACTCCTGTCATGTCAGTAACATTATGAAAGCTGTTTTATTTTAGAAGGAGAGGGTCCCCCTCATGGGGGCTACCATGTTAGCATCACATGTATCTCAGTAACAACCCTGTTTTTGGACACTTTAACTCATGGATTAAATTAATCATGGCTGACTGTGAATAATTAATTTTAAATGGCTGACTGAAAATGATGAAAACGATTGCATTTTAATGACGCTGCATCCACTCCACTAGGTGTCAGTGTAAGTCCAATATGACATTAAAGAAATACTGAAATAAACAGTACAATGTGTTCAGGTGTAAACAAATAAATAAAAGCCTAAATCTTAATCTGTTAATTTCAATTTTAACATTTAAGCAGCACTGGTTTATTACGTTGAAATATTAACTAAATAAAATACTAAGTACACACATACGTAGAGATGAATTTACTTGAAAAAGAGCATACATCTTACTTACATTACATAAAATTGCCTTCCCAGATAGAATACCAACATCTCCGAGATGTCTGTTTAAGAGTGCTTCATCTGGAATGCATCACATTCTAAATTATAAACATCTCAAAAACATCTGCTGAATGTAATTTCAACATCCGAGAGAAAATCTGTCTTATTGACGTATTGTAGATCAGCAAACAATCTCCTAGATATTTGAGATATTATTTAGAATATATAGAACGTTCTAATGAACATCTGCAAAACAATCAAACATTCTAAATCATCTCAAAGTCTCGAAGACATCTGCTGAATGTATCATTGACATCCGAGAAGAAACGTCTTATAGACGTAGGCTACTGCAGATGAGATGTTCTGATGTACGTGTGCTACCAGGGTTATTTTCTTCAACACAAAATATGCATTTTACAGACAGAAAGACTTATAAATCGAATACATTTAAATATCCGCCTACATTTTTAATTAAGAATGACAGCTATAAATGGACAATCAATCCGAATAGCGCTCAGATCACGTTTGTAACGGTTTATGATCTCTGTAGACATCAAATTGATCTTTGTGTCAGATACAGGAAGTCACTTCATGAACGAAACATTAAACAGTCAGAGGTAAACGAGATCAACGAGACACAATCTCAAATCGTTAGATATTTGTTTTTAAAACAAAAAGGTTCGCGAATCCTTGGGAAATGCCATGCATACTTGCATGGACAGACATGCTTTGTTGTGATCCCATACTGCTGCTGCTGATGTCAGTAGATTACTTATCTTGGCAGAACGAATCTGCCAGCCTTTAGGCACTTGAAACGTCGGCTGTCGTTTTAATTCCGGATAGAACCGAGATATTGTGTATGACATGTCAAATTGCCAACTGAAATCTAAAATAAATCGAATGTTTGCGCCGAGAATTGCGCCGAAGAAGTGTCAAGAGATTAAAGCTGCAGCCTGTCAAAACATCACATTAGGACCCTGCGGAACTACCGGGCCCCAATTTCTGCAATGATGCCTCGACTCGCGACGTCGCTTCCTGCATCCTCTGCCGTCCGAATAAATGTTCACCGCTGGAATCAAAGAAAATTAGGAAAAGCGCGACAAATCACGCACATAGCGCGCCGCGCGCTCTTCTCAAAACACCTTGCTTACCTTGTTTCTCGTGTTCATCGAAGACTCTGTGTTTTAATCAACGAAAAATTCTTCTGTTCGCGAATCCATTGTGTCCACGAGCCGTTTTCGCCCTCTTGATTTCCCCCCCACGAGCGTGTGACGCGCTTGCTCGCTCTCTCTCTCTCTCTCTCTCTCTCTCTCTCCGCGCGCGCCCTACTCTCTCTTCATCACCACTAGCATATATCAGCATCGCAGGTTATTTGAACCCTTTCAACAAGGCCTTATAGTAACATTGGTAACGGGGCAGCGATTCAACGGTAGTTTTGCACAGTAGTTGAACAAAAAGATGATTTTCAGAAAAATTATATATATATATATATATATATATATATATATATATATATATATATATATATATATATATATATATATTGCAGATGATTACATACACCTTAGCCAAACACATTTAAACTCAGTTTTTCACAATTCCTGACATTTAATCATAGAAAACATTTGCTGTCTTAGGTCAATTAGAATCACTACTTTATTTTAAGAATGTGAAATGTCTGAATAAGAGTAGGCTAGAGAGAATTCTTTATTTCAGCTTTTATTCCTTTCATCACATTCCCAGTGGGTCAGAAGTTTAAATACACTTTGTTAGTATTTGGAAGCATTGCCTTTAAATTGTTTAACTTGGGTCAAATCTTTTGGGCAGCCTTACTCAAGCGTCTCACAATAAGTTGTTGAAATTTTGGCCCATTCCTCCAGACAGAACTGGTGTAACTTAGTCAGGTTTGTAGCCCTCCTTGCTCGCGCATGCTTTTTCAGTTCTGCCCACACATTTTCTATCGGATTGAGGTCAGGGCTTTGTGATGGCCTCTCCAGTACCTTGAATTTGTTGTCCTTATGCCATTTTGCAACAACTTTGGAGGTATGCTTGGGGTCATCGTCCATTTGTAAGACCCATTTGTGACTGAGCTTTAACTTTCTGGCTGATATCTTGAGACCTTTCTTCAATATATCCACATAATTTTCCTTCCTCATGATGCCATCTATTTTGTGAAGTACACCAGTCCCTCCTGCAGCAAAGCACCGCCACAGTATGATGCTGCCATTCCCATGCTTCACGGTTGGGATGGTGTTCTTCAGCTTGCAAGCCTCACACTTTTTCCTCCAAACATAACGATGGTCATACTGTGTATTACTGTGGATATATATACATGTCTACCTGTTTCCTCCAGCACCTTCACAAGCTAAATATATGTTTATATTTACAGTTGCTGTTGTTCTGGGATTGATTTGCAGTTTTCACACCAAACAACATTCATCTCTAGGAGACATAATGTGTCACCTTCCTGAGCGATATGATGGCTGCGTGGTCCTATGGTGTTTATACTTGCATACTATTGTTTGTACAGATGAACTTGGTACCTTCAGCCATTTGGAAATTGCTCCCAAGAATGAACCAGACTTTTTTTTCTGAAGTCTTGACTGATTTATTTGATTTTCCCATGATGTCATCAAAGGTAGGACTTAAAATATATCCACAGATACACCTCCAATTGATTCAAATTAGCCCTTCAGAAGCTAATTGGCTAATCGTGTAAAGGCTTGACATAATTTTTTGGAGTTGTCCAAGCTGCCTCAAGGCACAGTTAACTTAGTGTATGTAAACTTTTGGCCCACTGTGATATAGTCAATTAAAAGTGAAACAATCTGTCTGTAAACAATTGTTGGAAAAATTACATGTGTCATGCACAAATTAGATGTCCTAAATGACTTGCCAAAATGGTATTTTGTTAATATGAAATCTGTGGAGTGGTTAAAAAAATTTGTTTAACTGACTTCAACCTAAGTGTATGTCAACTTCTGCCTTCAACTGTAGATAGACAGTTATCAAACATTATAAGGATCTATCTATCTATCTATCTATCTATCTATCTATCTATCTATCTATCTATCTATCTATCTATCTATCTATCTATCTTCTCAGCAGGTCAAATAGGTAAACATAGGGTATTATTAATACATTATCACGTCATAGAGAGCTACTTAGTACGTCTAAATTAAAGCTGTAAATAAACGCTTTTTGCAAGGCTCTCAGCTACCAAACGGGGTACGCTCGAGGAATAACCTGTAATGTAGACACTTGCCCTTTCCACATCGTTCTAAATTAATCAAACCTCTGCAATAAGCAGTCCTACAAGACACACTGACCCATTTTAGAGAGATAAGGCTCCTGTAATCCTGGTCTGTGGAGGGCGACACCGTGTGGTGAATAGTGGAAGTACAGGATATCCCTCGGACAAATCGCACCGTCGCCAGGACACCGTTATGGAATCCCACACCCTGGGGAGTCTTTGTTAGAGTTTCAGTCAGTGATTGTGGAAACCGTGGACGAGTCTGTCTGTAGGCACTGATTATGCATTAAAGATGAAGCGAGACAACCTTTTCAGTTCCATTTGTATTCCAATTTGACATGCTGCTCTGGAGAATTTTGAATCAAGCTGTAAGATGGGATAAAAGGATATTTTTTTGGTCTATGATGTTGCAGGCATAAAAGATGGAGAGGTAATCTGTGACAATCTTGTTTGTAAGATTTGCATTTGATTGTGTGCTATGAATTGGTGGCGGTGTAGTGGTCTAAGCACATAACTGGTAATCTGGTAATCAGAAGGACGTTGGTTCTAGCCCCACAGCCACCACCATTGTGTCCTTGAGCAAGGCACTTAACTCCAGGTTGCTCTGGGGTGATTGTCCCTGTAATAATTGCACTGTAAGTCGCTTTGGATAAAAGCGTCTGCCAAATGCATAAATGTAAATGTAAAGCTTCTTAAAATATCAATTTTGGATGACAAAGAGAATTTAAATAATAATTTGAAAGTGAAATGTGAAACCAAAACCTTTATCTCACCACCTGTCAACCTCCTTTAAACATTTTCTCTCTGCAGGACCAAAATGCATCATTATCCTGTTTTCGGATCTTACAATCATGGACACTATGAGCACACTTGGCCAATAAAGCTGTTTTCGTAAATTGTCGTAAATTAAGCAAAACTAAAGCTGCTAGGTATTTTTATGTAAACGTAATCTTCAATAAATGTTGACCAAGCCCAGATGTTTTGGACTGAATGCCCTTATTGTAAGGATTTGACATGGTTAAGTCAAATCAGAGCAGGGATGAAAAAAATGTAATCCACATTTCAGCAACCACTTTAACAGATTAGGCCATTTTAACTAAACTCATTTTGTTATAACAAAACCTATCCTGCTTTATGACTAGGTTATTAGCTCCTGCATTTTTATTATAGACCTACTCAATAATAGCAAGGAGTTGGTATATCAAGAAATAAAAAGATTAATTGAATGCCCTATATTGAAGTTCCTTTAAACACCAGGCCTCTCCCACTACGTTCCTGGTGGCTGCAGAACAGCAGGAGCAGGTGATGGAGACTTCCTCAGGGAACCAGAACAGCTGAGCACTGCAGTTCCAGCACCTTCTCTAACAGCTGTGTGGTTGCCTTGGCAACACATCTACTGCATACTGCCGCCACGGTGACCCAGATTTGATGATACTAATCTCACTACACACAAAACTCACACACAGCCTGCCTCCCTTCTGTATGTGCTTGGGGTGTTATGCACATGGGCATAGCTAGTTTGAAGAATATTTGGCATTGATCAGAGGGCACTCACTCCAGATAATGTTAAACAAGCATAATTGCACTCACCTCCGATCAATACCTTGTCTCGTGTTTAAAAAACAGGTAGCTATTTGAATTGTTTACTGAACATATATTAGTGGTTTTTGAATATGTTACACAACTATGGTAATTAATTTTGTCAATAGATCTCTTCACATGAACTAACCTTAGCTCTTTTATCTACCTCATTAAAATGAGCCTGTAAGCTTTGTTTTCATCCTGTTTTTAAAGGGCTATTTTTTTTTCATTAGTTAAACATTTCTCATTTTCTCACCCTCATGCCATCCCAGACGTGTCAGACGTTCTTTCTTCTGCAGAATACAAACAAGGGTTTTTAGAAGAATATCTCAGCTCTGCAGGTCCATGCAATGCAAGTGAATGGTGGTCTAAATGATGACTAAAATTAACGCGTTTTTAAATGGGTTGCATAAACTATACAGAAAAACAATGCCTTCAGAAGCGATACGATAGGTGTGGGTAAGAAACAGATAAATATTTTTAGCATTTTTTTACTATAAATCTCCACCTTTGACAAGCCCCAACCAAAAGGTGGCGATATGCATGAAGAATGCGAATGTCAAGGATCACCAGATGCGAGGACCCAAATGCAGTGCGGTGAATAAAGGGCTTTTTTTTTTATTTTTACAAAATAGCAGTGTACCTGTACCATGTACTGTAGGGGAGTAAACAGTCCAGGATGACAAGAATGTTGACAGGTTGGAGCAAGAGAACCGACAGACAGCCACAGAAATGGAAAAGACGGCCGACAGGAACCTGACCGGGAAACAACCTCACAATCAAGACAATATGACATTTAGACAACAAACTGCCTCCAGACAGAGCACAAAGGGAGATTAAATAAGGGAGAAAACAATTGAGGCAGGTGGAACTAATAACAAGATAACAGGGCAAACGAGGGGGCGGGGTTATCATTCAACACAAACCACAGACACAAACAATAGACATGAGTGCATGCTGCCAGAATGACACAAGAGCAACATGCACTCATGCTAACACACACACACACACACACACACACACACACACACACACTAGACATGAGTGCATGCTGCCAGAATGACACAAGAGCAACATGCACTCATGCTAACACACACACACACACACACACACACGCACACACACTAGACATGAGTGCATGCTGCCAGAATGACACAAGAGCAACATGCACTCATGCTAGAAAACAACAAAACAAGAGAACACTTGGCAAATCCAAAAGGTAAACCATGCATTCTCAACAAAAGACACAAAACATGAAATCACACGAAACAGAACACAAGACCCTTAGGCCTGTACCATAAAGGTAGCTGAAGGAACTCAGGGTTGCTGGATTGGTTTCAGATTGACAAATTCAAACCAATCCAATCATGCTTAATTGGTACAGAGATGCAGCTCATCAACTTTTCTGTCAACTCAGGCTTGATGTGTGACGTTTACAGCTTACAACCAATCCTGTGAGAGAACGTGATACACTTCTTGCCAGAGACAGTGGGATTTACCTCTCTGCTGAAAGTTTATGAAATAAGAATTTTAATTCATTTAAACTGTGCACAAGTCATTGTTTTAAAAACATAAAAACAATTAAAATGCATTTACACTGCTCAAGAGTTCAGCATGAAATCATGAAGTATTAAAACACTTACACAGTACAAGGGATAACTGTCAAATTATGAAGCAATTAAAGACAGATGCAAACTAATTCTTATTGTGATATATATATATATATATATATATATATATATATATATATATATATATATATATATATATATATATAAAAGCTGGTAAATCAGTGCTTAAATAAATTTATATTGACTCACAACAAGAACACACAAGCTTACATTTATTTAAAACATAAACAGTTTTATATTTGTTTGAATTAAAAGCTTTATATATCATTAAAACAATATTACAAATAAATATAGGCTACTTTTAATTACAAAACAAATAGAGACTATAAAGATGAATATTCTCCCAAAGTGTATTTTCATTTTTCAAAATCTACTAGTAAGTGTTTCAAAAAGTGTTTTTAGACAATGGAATAAACTATATATATATGGGATAATAGGAAACCTAGAATTAGTCTTAAAATTCTTAAATTGTCAAAAAGGCTTGGAGGACTGGAATTCTCAAAATGTAATAAATTATTATAAAGCTGCCCAAATTCAACCTATATTGATTTGGATGAATGAAGAATCTAAAGTGAAATGGAGGAAGATGGAAATATATGAAATGGGGAAACTTATTATTATATCCCTGTTCCTACCCAAACAAAGCAACACATTTAAATAATAGATAATATTTGTATTAATAGTACTTTTAGAATTTGGTTAGAAAAAAAAATAGGAAATGTTTAGTTAACTTACAAGAAATTGCTAAAGATCCTGATTTCATGCCAAATAGATTAGATAATACATTTAAGTTTTGAGCAGATAGAAGTCTGAAAAGATATCACCAACTGTTCACTGATAAAGGAATGGATACCTTTTCAAACATATGAGCTTCCAAATTATTTTTTTTTGTTTTGTTTGTATTTACATACAGCTAATCCAATACAAATGTTAGGAATTTTAAAGAGTGCACTTGAAAGAGATATACAGGACACTCTGTATAAAATTATATGTAGGTGGGAGGATGAATTAAAATTGAAAATGAGTCAACAAGAAATATCATATAATACATTCCATACTCAATCCAGTGTTTGGATTGAATCTGCTTACAAGATGCAAATTAGATGTTTTATAACATAATATATAATAACTATAACTATATAATAATTATTAAAGTAAATACAATAGCTGGTAAAAGGGGATTGTTGGAAAAATTGTGGAGAGAAAATGCTCATTACAGTCAAATTCTACATGAGTGCTCTAAACTGACAATTTACTGGAATTAACGGATTAGACAGGTTAATTAAATATTTGACTGCACAAAACCTTATTTTGGGTCAAATGCCATTGTCCTTAAGAAATAAAACTGAACAAAATGCATTTAGGGTAATCAGAATAACAGCTTTGAAACAGATGACAAAACATTGCCATGCAATAATAAGACATATTTGTTATTTTATTAAAAGACGTATTTTGTGCTTGTATGTATGTTCATCTCGAGTCCATGAAAGAAGTGGTTTGGGTGGCATTCACCCCTTTCCATAGCAAACTTGAGTTTTTAATATTTTAAAAATGATTATTTTTTGCAAGTGTCACATTAATCCATCTTACTGGCTGTTTTATAGATAGCCTAACATATTGAGTTTATATTTTCAAAGATTTTTTTGCTATGAGGGCTAATGAAAAGCAATTACATTTTAAATTAAATACAACACACTATCTACTGAAAATCTACATTTAGATTCTCAAATAAATAATTTATCATGAAGAGTCAATTTTGTGGCTTTCTCAGTTTGTAATTGTAAAGTGTGCTTAAGAGACACATTCCAGAGATGTCATTTTTACAGGCCACAGGCCACTGGACTCAAACCAACCGAAGTGGCTGAATCTGGACACAAGTCAGAGACTAACAAGACATGTGTCAGGGCTCTGCCACAAAAGTCACAAAAAAAAAAAAAAGAAAAAAAGAATATGGAAGTAAAAGTGGACAGTTATAGTAAAAAAGGACTTAAATATTGATCTGATTTTACACAAACACCTATCATATTTCTTCTGAAGACATGGATTTAACCACTGGAGCCGTATGGACTACTTGTATGCTGCCTTTATGTGCTTTTTGGAGCTTCAAAGTTCTGGTCACCATTTACTTTGCATTCGCATTGAATTGACCAACAGAGCTTTGATATTCTTCTTAAAATCTGCATTTGTGTTCAGCCGAAGAAAGAAAGTCATACACATCTGTGACTGCATTAGAGGGAGTAAATTATGAGATAATTGTTTTTTTTTTTTTGGGGGTGGGGAGTGGTGAGCTAGTCAAGTCAAGTGGTTTTTATTGTCGTTTCAACCATATACAGTTAGTACAGTACACAGCAAAACGAGACAACGTTCCTCCAGGACCATGGTGCTACATAAAAACAACAAAGGACCAACACAGGACCACATGAGACAACACAACTATATATAAAATACCTATATAAACTACCTATATATACCTATATAAAGTGCACGTGCAAACATGTGCAAAAAGTACAGGACAGTACAACAAATTTCTGACAATGAACAGGACAATAGACAGTGCAGCTCTGACCAGTACTCAGTAGTGCAAAAAGATGACAGTTTCTAAAATGTAAACATAACATACTATGAGATAATGTTCTATGCACATAGCAGTTATTGAGGTAGCAGACAGTTATAAGTGACAGTAATTAAAGTGCAACTCAGGACACGTGTGTGTCAAACCAGTCTCTGAGTATTGAGGAGTCTGATGGCTTGGGGGAAGAAGCTGTTACACAGTCTGGCCGTGAGGGCCCGAATGCTTCGGTACCTCTTGCCAGACGGGAGTAGGGTAAAGAGTTTGTGAGAGGGATGTGTGGGGTCGTCCACAATGCTGGTTGCTTTGCGGATACAGTGTTTTTTGTAAATGTCTTTGATGGAGGGAAGAGAGACCCCAATGATCTTCTCAGCTGTCCTCACTATCCTCTGCAGGGCTTTGCGGTCCGAAACGGTGCAAGTCCCAAACCAGGCAGTGATGCAGCTGCTCAGGATGCTCTCAATAGTCCCTCTATAGAATGTAGTGAGGATTGGGGTTGGGAGATGTGCTTTCCTCAGCCTTCGAAGAAAGTAGAGACGCTGCTGGGCTTTCTTGGTAATAGAGCTGGTGTTGAGGGACCAGGTGACGTTCTCCGCCAAGTGAACACCAAGGAATTTGGTGCTTTTGACGATCTCCACAGAGGAGCCGTCGATGTTCAGCGGAGTGTGTTCACCTTGTGCTCTCCTAAAGTCAACAACCATCTCTTTTGTTTTGTCGACATTCAGGGACAGGTTGTTGGCTCTACACCAGTTCGTCAGCCGCTGCACCTCCTCTCTGTATGCTGACTCGTCGTTCTTGCTGATGAGACCCACCACGGTCGTGTCATCGGCGAACTTGAGGATGTGGTTCGAGCTGTGCATTGCTGCACAGTCGTGAGTCAGCAGAGTGAACAGCAGTGGACTGAGCACACAGCCCTGGGGGCCCCAGTGCTCAGTGTGGTGGTGGTGGAGATGCTGTTCCCGATCCGACTGACTGAGGTCTCCCAGTCAGGAAGTCCAGGATCCAGTTGCAAAGGGAGGTGTCCAGGCCCAGCAGGTTCAGCTTTCCAATCAGGTGCTGGGGAATGATTGTGTTGAATGCTGAGCTGAAATCTATGAACAGCATTCGAACGTATGAGTCCTTATTGTCTAGGTGGGTGAGGGCCAGATGGAGGGTTGTGGTGATGGCATCGTCCGTTGAACGGTTTGAACGATTTGAACGATACGCAAACTGCAGTGGGTCTAGTGAGGGGGGTAGCTGGGTCTTAATCTGCCTCATGACGAGCCTCTCGAAGCACTTCATGATGATGGGTGTAAGTGCGACGGGACGGTAGTCGTTGAGGCAGGACACTGAAGACTTCTTTGGCATGGGGATGATGGTGGTGGCCTTGAAGCACATTGGAACGACGGCGCTGCTCAGAGAGATGTTGAAGATGTCGGTAAGAACATCTGCTAGCTGGTCTGCACATCCTCTGAGCACTCTGCCAGGAATGTTGTCTGGTCCAGCAGCCTTCCGTGGGTTGACTCTACGTAGAGTTTTCCTCACATCTGCCGTGGTAAGACAGAGCACCTGGTCGCTGGGAGGAGGGTGGACTTCCTCGCCATCACGCCGTTCTGCACTTCAAACCGAGTGTAGAAGTCATTCAGCGCATCTGGAAGGGAGGCATCTTTGTCACAGGCAACTGATGTTGTCCTGTAGTTGGTGATGGCCTGGATGCCCTGCCACATGCGCCGCGTGTCACCGCTGTCCTGGAAGTGACTGTGGATTCTCTGGGCGTATGCGCGCTTTGCCTCTCTGATTGCCCGTGACAGTTTGGCCCTAGCTGTTCTTAGGGCTGCCTTATCGCCTGCTCTGAAGGTGGGGGCGGGGCTCCGCCCGGTACGCGCCTGGGATGTTTGTGTAAACAAGATCAAGCGCGTTCGCCCCTCTCGTTGCAAAGTCCACATACTGATGGAATTTAGGGAGCACTGTCTTGAGATTTGCATGGTTGAAATCTCCGGCGACAATAAACAGTCCGTCGGGGTGAGCGTTCTGCAGTTCGCTCATAGCCCCATACAGTTCACAGAGCGCTTCCTTAGCGTTAGCGCTGGGGAATGTAAACCCGGTTATGCAAACAGTGGTGCATTCTCGTGGTAGATAAAAAGGTCTGCATCTAACAGTCACAAGCTCCAACAGCGATGAACAGTAACTAGAGAATAGCATAGAGTTCTTGCACCATTCCGTGTTGATGTAAACACACAAGCCACCACCGCGAGTCTTACCGCAGAGAGCTGTATTTCTGTCGGCATCGAAACGAGGCGAGCCCGTCTAGCTGAATGGCGGCATCCGGAACTCTGTCGCTGAGCCACGCCTCCGTGAAAACAAAGACGCAGCAGTCTCTAAACTCACGCTGCGTAGCCTGCTGGAGTCGGATATAGTCCAGTTTATTGTCCAGGGAGCAAACATTTGAGAGCAGGATAGACGGGAGAGCCGGCCGGCTAGGGTTTGTTTTTAGCCTAGCATGGACCCCGCCCTCTTTCCGCTTCGCTCGCGACACTGCTTACGACGCCCTCTCCCTGGCCACCGGCATCAGGCGACGCCGAGGGCTGGAGGCCTGGTCTCCGCAGCAAGCCGAGTACGCGCAGCGCCTCCTGCAGGTCATCATGCAGCTTGGTTTTTGAATGAGTCTTATATTTCAGTAGTGTCTGGCGATGGTAGACACGAACACCGGTTGCTCCGATGTCCATGTGTTGCAAAAGTCGGGCTTTTTTAACAAAAATAGCACCATTGTGGATCCGGAGTGGCCGCTGCGTGCTACCGCGCCGCCATCTTGGATAAGAACTTTATATACCTTTAATAAAACGAAACTACCTGCAAATAATACAGATTCTGCGTATTTTTTACGAAAATGTAAATAATTTCCAAGACATATTTCCCCTGCCCCTAATAATTTACATTTAAGTGAAAGCTAGGGCATGAATTCATTACCCCCCCCACCGCCCCCCGCCACTACTGAAGGCTCCGCATACCTCACGATACAATGGCCCTGTTGTGTCCTGAAGGACTACCACCCTCACCACCGTCCACCTTCATCATTCGGCTTCACACTGGAGGAAACGGCTGGTTCCCTTTACCCAGTGTGAGTTGAGACTTTCACGTTGTAGGAATTTGACCTGCTTGCGGTCGGATTACAATTTCCTCGACAGCACGACCATATTTCACGAGCAGACGGAAGGTTTGGAGCATCAATTCGACTACTTCGTGTGCTGATCGTCACCGATGGATTAGTTGTGGAATTATTATCCGCATGTGGGAGTCTAACAATCTTTTTCCGGTTAAAGATGGCAGAAAATAACCTCCACCAGGCTGTGTCAGGTTAGTTCACTCCACTATGCATCAGAACATATAGTATTTATAATAACTTTAAACTAAAGAGAAATGCATTTGCTTCAAGGATGTCATGTAGGGTAGATATTGACAACATAAAGTACCAAAGACAAACGTTTCTTAGATTTTCTTTAATCTTCCTCTTAGTCAAAACAATTGTAACAGGTGCAAGCTGTGCTTCATTCAAGTCCATTGGGCAGTCAGGGACGAGTCAAGATCACTTCTGACAAACATAAGGTCGACCACTTAACATGCTTTATTTCAGCATTCAAAATAATTAAAAACATCTCAAATTATAATACATATACAAAATAGGTACAGATCCTCTTTTTTAACCCCCTATGGTGTGCCTTCTTCTCTCATTATTTTATGATGGGATGGAGGGGAGGGGGGGGTGGGGGGTTGGCAATCTATTTTCTAAAGAAACCAAAAGACAACAACCAAAAAGTGTCATAAAAGGTGTTTGGTAAATAAAAACAGACTCCACCTGCTTATTCTACACTTGAAAAGACTGTGTACCACAGCTACAGTACTGCTTAACCAAAGCACTGCTGTTTGGCTCTTAGTAAACACTTCAGAGAAAGAGGCATCTGTTACAACTGGGCAGCATGATACTAGGGATTCTTTAGCACCAAAGGCCCTGCGAGCAAAAGCGATGTACAATACATCACAAATACAATACAAAAAAAAAGCAAAACTCTAATATACCTTGCTAACAGGACCTCAAGAGCAAATAGCACCTTTACAGCTGTCACTTGCTCTTTTAGCCATACTTCTGCCACTTAAAATCCTGACCTGGTGTAGGTCAACACTGGGAATCATAGTTGTTTCTATTTTGAGGTAGCCATAAGACATCAAAACAAAGTTGAACCCCTTTCCCTATGTTCATTCTTTCTGTGACTCTTTGAAAGGTGCATTGCCATTGGGAACCCAGTGGTCCTAATGGGTATAACACAAAGACACTTAAATGTCATTTTACAGATTTATTTAACACCTGAACATGGTACAAAGCATTTGGTTTTGCTCTTTCATTGTCCTTCCGCAGTGGTTGTAGAAATGTCACTTGTATCAGTTTCTTTTAAACTCCTGGGGGATTTTACACTTTATAGGTATATATTATTTTCTTGTTGCCAGTGAAACAAATGAGTCTTCTAAAGTGTCCTCAGTGTGGATGGTGACAGAATAGTGGTCCAAGAACAAAGCCTGATAGCACACAACCAATTTCTTCTGAACCGCAGGTCTAAGCAAGTGGACCGTTTGGACAGCCAAATTGAATTCTTGGGTTTGATTTTAATGCATAGAAAAGGTTTTAGAGTGATGAAAATAAAAAACAAAAACAAAAAAACACGCACGCACACAAACAATCTCAAGTCCAGATTTCTTTTTTTTACAAGAAGCAGACTGGGCCAACTTCAATGCCAAATTCTTGATTAGGTGCACCAACGTCCATAGGGGCGATGTCAATAATAGGCAGACGGGATGTTTTTGTTGTTTTGTAGTCGATGACTGTCTTGCCCCATGCACCAGTGTGCGACTGTAAAGATGTAAAAAGGAAAAGAGGGATACAATTAGCATATTGGTTCTGTTATTATGTATTCTTTTTTGCTGTTTTTTGTTGTTGTTGTATTTTCTCCCTTTTTTCTCTCAATTTGGAATGTCCAATGCGGTCTAAGTCCTCATGGTGGCATTGTGACTCAATCTGGGTGGCAGAGGACAAATCTCAGCTGCCTCGACCTTCAACCCGTGCATTTTATCACGTGGCTTGTTGAGCGCGTTACCGCGGAGACAGTGCATGTGGAGGCTTCACACCGTCCACCGCGGCATCCATTCACAACTCAACACACTGAGAGCGAACCACATTATAGTGATCACGAGGAGGTTACCCCATGTGACTCTACCCTCTCTAGCAACCAAGACAATTTGGTTGCTTAGGAGACCTGGCTGGAGTCACTCAGCACACCCTGGATTAGAACTAGCGAACTCCAGGGGTGGTAGCCAGCGTATTTACCACTGAGCTACCCAGGCCCCCTTTTTTGTTGTTTTCTATTATATCATTCTCTAAGCAAGCACTTGGTAGCATGTCATTTTGTTCATTATATGCTTCTGTTTCTATTATTCTCATTTGTAAGACACTTTGGATAAGAGTGTTTGCTAAATTAACAAATGTAAATGTGAAAATGAAACAATAAATAAAGTGGTAAAGACTTGATATTAGCTGTTATTTCATTTTCATAATAGATTTGGTATTAGCTCTAATATTCAAGTAAACTTTGTCACTTTGCAGTTTGATAATGTGCCATAAATGGAGTGTCTCTGCTCTATTGCTGAGATATTGGGATTTTGAGTGACTGTGATGCTTTCATTTAGAAACGTAAGAGATTAAGAAGTTCCATACCGTGCAACCATCCTCAGTGACGCTGTATGTGAAGCGGCTATTTCCCTCTGCTCTGATCTCAATCTCGTTGGAGCCCTGCAGCAGAAGAGCCTTCTTTAGGTTGCCAGAAGCCTGGTCCATGTATGCAATGCTGTTCTTGCAGTGGTATGTGATGTTCTGGGAGGCCTCATTGGACATGAGGCGCAGGAAGGTGAGCTGAATGTTCACATCCTCAGGATTGGAGTTCTCGCTGCCATACTCGAACTGTAGGAGTTTGTAGGATGACACAGATAATGAGCAAATATGGATACATGAAGGGAAATTCTGTTATGGTCTTTCGCATCATTAACTCAAGCTCACCTGGAAGCCATCGGTCATGGCCTCTCCGAACCAGACGTGCTTCTTCTCCTTGATGTTCTTGCTTGTGTACCAGTTCTTCTTGGAAATGGTGGACAGTGCTGGATAGACGCAGGTCTCGCCAGTTTCCATGTTGCAGTAGACCTTGATGGCATCCTGGTTGCAGCCCTGGTCAGGGTCAATCCAGTACTCACCTTTTTATTTGAGAGAGGAATGGGATTAAGCTTGGTATGCTAATGTAGTACAGTCATGATGCATGGCAAAAGGCATTTGTGTATTTGTTTTGTGCAGTGTAGAGACTGGCCATTACATACCGCTCTTCCAGTCTGGGTGGCACATCTTCAAGTCACGGCAAGTGCGTGCAGGGTTCTTCTTGGTGCCATCTGGGCTGATGATGCTCTCAATCTGCTGGCTCAGGGACTTGAGGGTGGTGTCAACCTCAAGGTCGCGGTCACGCATCACGTTGGCATCGTCGGCACGGAAGCTGCGGAAGGGATCCGGGGCCTTTTCCTGTGGCTGGGCAATGAAGCCAATGTCAAATCCACCACCAGAGGGTCCAGGAGGTCCAGGGGGTCCAGGAGGTCCAGGTGGGCCCTACACAAGAGAGTAAATAAAATATGGAGGGGGTAAAGTGTTTATTTGGTTTAGTAAGCACATACTCATGTAGTAGAAAGAGTCACCTACAGCTGGTCCAAGTTCACCACTGCGACCACGGGGTCCAGGAGGTCCAATGGGTCCAGGAAGTCCGCTTATGCCATCTTTACCAGCGGGGCCACTAGATCCAGAAGGGCCCTTTTAATACAAAGTGAAAATATCCAAATTAAAATTAATGTCAAGTACATTCATTCATACAGAAATCCGATGTGAAAATATAAAATTATAGTTCTTAAATATATGTGCCATATATATGTGTGTATATTCTGTTTATAAAATAAAAAAAATATGTTAACATATATAGGGGCAGTGGTGGCTCAGTGGTTGAGGCTCAGGGTTACTGACCAGAAGGGGGTTCAAGACGCCACTGTTGGGCCCTTGAGCAAGGCCCTTAACCCTATCTGCTCCAGGGTCGCCGTATCATGGCTGACCCTGCACTCTGACCCCAGCTTAGCTGGGATATGTGAAAACTAATACATTTCACTGTATATATGCAAAAAAACTGTGTGTATAATGTGTGACCAAAATAAATAAAGGATTCTATTCTATATGAAAACTAGTGGTTGACATTTAAGGGTATGGCTGATGTCGATAACTACAGTGATATGGCTGATATAATGCAGACATACAGTATGTGCTACTATAGGCTAGTACATATAATTATACCAATTAAGATCACCATTCACCATTCAACAAATATATGCTAAAATAAAAAAAAATGACACAGTATTAACTAAATTCATGAGTCATGGACAATATCGGCCTATCACTAATAAAAAACTATTTTTTTGTAGTATTTTGAAATATATTGTATGTTGCGAATGCAACATTTTTGTTTATATCAGTGAAAACTATACATGAACATAGATATTATATACCGTAATTTCCGGACTATAAGCCGCAACTTTTTTCCTACGCTTTGAACCTCGCGGCTTATACAATGACGCGACTAATATATGGATTTTTCCCGCTTTCAAATTTTATAAAAAAAAAAAAAAAAAAAAAGAACATTCTGTGACGTGCTCAATTTTTTTGTGGCGTGAAGCTTTCATTAGACCAATGAAATTGCCGAACGGGTTAAGGTCAAAACAACTTTTTTTGTTTACTGTTTAGATTAAATCGAGCGCGCTCAAACTTCCCATCATTCTGATTACGGTAGTAATTTTGTCACCCTCACCATGGCAAAGACTTGGAGAAACGCATATGATGCTGCTTTCAAGTTGAAGGCGATTGATCTGGCTGCTGCACGGGAGCTTGGTCTTAATGAGTCGATGATAAGACGTTGGAAACAGCAGCGTGATGAATTGACTCAGTGCAAAAAGACAACTAAATCTGAGGCGATTCAACTCCGACACCGAAGGAGATGACTTCAGTGGTTTCATGTGCACAAGAGGAGGAAGATAGTGACCAATGACTTTCTTGGTAGGCTACTGTTTACTGCAAATGTTTTATTACAAGCCGTGTGTGGCAGCGGGCGTGGTCAAGCGCCTGTCCGGGAGAGAAAAGCTGAAAGGACGCTTACACCTGCGCTAAATTATGTCTAACACCGGTGTCTAATTTCAAGTGCCCTGCTTCACGTGTCCTTCTTGGGAAAACTGTCACACGGGCACCAGTGTGACAGTTTTCAGCAGGGCACTTGACGTTCCAGGTAAGGCTTTTAATGGCCACAGCAATGTTTACAATCAATTTTATAAAGTTTCTCAATTCTTCTATCGCCAACACTAGACTGACGTGTGTCACTCTCTCAGCTCTGTGGCTGCTGCCTTTTTATGCCGCTCTCCCCATGCTTACTGAAATTAGACTCCGGTGTTAGACATAATTTAGCTCAGGTGTAAGCGCCCTTACCGCTTTTCTCTCCCGGACGGGCGCTTGACTACGCCCCCGCTGCCACACCGTGTTTCGTTAAAGCCTGAGTAAAGTTCATTTGTTTCAATGTACCGGTTGGCACCTGCGGCTTATTTATGTTCAAAATAATATTTTATTTAAAAATCAGTGGGTGCGGCTTATATTCAGGTGCGCTAAATAGTCCGGAAATTACGGTATGTGGTTTACAAGTATTGCCATAAATGCATATGCTTCATCTAGCAGAGAAACAACACCAGGGCAAATACTTTGGCATAGATTTTCGTATTCTGTGAGAATGCTTACTCTAGGTCCAGCGTGTCCAGAAGATCCAGCAGGTCCAGGCTCTCCAGAGGGTCCCTATAGGAAACCATAAAGAAATGAACTTCCAAGTTGAGAAATTATGAACATGTTAACCAGTCTGGATATTATATGACATTTTATGTGCAGCCTACATGGTGTCACTTACAGGAGGTCCTGGGGGACCCTGCATTCCGGTAAATCCTCTGTGTCCCTTCATGCCTCTCTCTCCAGCCTCGCCAGTCTCACCCTTGTCTCCACGAGCTCCAGCGGGTCCCTGCACAAAGAAATGACACCTCAGTTTACAATATAGTATGCACCACAGATGGTAGATCAGATCACAATAGATCAGCTTTGCTATCCTTATGAGATTTGATTAAGGACTTACAGCAGGTCCACGGGGACCAGCAGGGCCAGCGGCACCAGCAGGACCAGAAGGCCCCTAAAGAGGAAAAATTGGATGAGATTAATATACTCCCTAGCTTTGTTAAACCACTTAATATTCATAGTGTAGTTTACTGGAGATGTGACACTAACACTCTCTCCACGATCACCAGCCTTTCCAGAAGGGCCTAAGGGTCCGGGAGCACCAGGGGGTCCAGGGGCACCGGGAACACCAGCAGAGCCAGTCTCGCCACGGTCACCCTATTTTGTGAACAGAATGCTCAGAGAAACATGATGCCATTGACACTGCAGAAGTTATATTTATGGAAGATTAACTAGGAAGTTAAATTGCCTAATGTGTGGTACATGGGTTTGGATGTATACATTATGAGAAAACATAAAGAGCACAGCTAACCTTGGGGCCAGGAGCACCATCACGTCCAGCAGAGCCCTCGTTACCTGGGGTACCCTAATGAAAGGTAAATTATTTTTTGTTTAGAGTCAACAAGGCAAGGGAACCAACAAATAGCAATTAAGTGAAGTGCAACAGGCGTTGGTGTGAAGGTATGTATCCTCACCTCACGACCGGGCTCACCAGGCGGTCCAGCCAATCCAGGGGGTCCCATAGGTCCAGGAGGACCACGTTCACCAGAGGGGCCACCAGATCCCTGCTTGCCAGGCTCTCCCTAGATCACACCATTATGAAGAACAGCATAGTTTGTGGCTATGAAAATTCTTCAACTATCCTTTATTTACAGGTGAAACTCGAAAAATTAGAATATCGTGCAAAAGTTCATTAATTTCAGTAATTCAACTTAAAAGGTGAAACTAATATATTATATAGACTCATTACAAGCAAAGTAAGATATTTCAAGCCTTTATTTGATATCATTTTGATGATTATGGCTTACAGCTTATGAAAACCCCAAATTCAGAATCTCAGAAAATTAGAATATTACATGAAATCAATAAAAAAAAAAGGATTTTAAATACAGAAATGTCGGCCCTCTGAAAAGTATAATCATGCATATGTACTCAGTACTTGGTTTGGGCCCCTTTTGCATTAATTACTGCCTCAATGCGGCGTGGCATGGATGCTATCAGCCTGTGGCACTGCTGAGGTGTTATGGAAGACCAAGATGCTTCAATAGCGGCCTTCAGCTCTTCTGCATTGTTTGGTCTCATGTCTCTCATCTTTCTCTTGGCAATGCCCTATAGATTCTCTATGGGGTTCAGGTCAGGTGAGTTTGCTGGCCAATCAAGCACAGTAATACCATGGTCATTGAACCAGGTTTTGGTACTTTTGGCAGTGTGGGCGGGTGCCAAGTCCTGCTGGAAAATGAAGTCAGCATCTCCATAAAGCTTGTCTGCTGAAGGAAGCATGAAGTGCTCTAAAATGTTCCGGTAGACGGCTGCGTTGACTCTGGACTTAATAAAGCACAGTGGACCAACACCAGCCGATGACATGGCTCCCCAAACCAACACAGACTGTGGAAACTTCACACTGGACTTCAAGCATCTTGGATTGTGTGCCTCTCCATTCTTCCTCCAGACTCTGGGACCTTGGTTTCCAAATGAGATGCAAAATTTGCTCTCATCAGAAAAGAGGATTTTGGACCACTGAGCAACAGACCAGTTCTTTTTTCTTTAGCCCAGGTAAGACGTTTGACATTTGAAGCCCATGTCCAGGACCCGTCTGTGTGTGGTGGCTCTTGATGCAGTAACTACAGCCTCAGTCCACTCCTTGTGAAGCTCCCCACACATTTGAATGGCCTTTTCCTGACAATCCTCTCCAGGCTACGGTCATCCCTGCTGCTTGTGCACCTTTTTCTTCCACACTTTTCCCTTCCACTTAACTTTCTATTAATGTGCTTTGATACAGCACTTTAAGAACATCCAACTTCTTTTGCAATTACCTTTTGAGGCTTTCCCTCCTTGTGGAGGGTGTCAATGATGGTTTTCTGCACAACTGTCAGGTCAGCAGTCTTCCCCATGATTGTGAATTCAACTGAACCAGACTGAGAGACCATTTATAGGCTCAGGAACCCTTTGCAGGTGTTTAGCTGATTAGAGTGTGACACTTTGAGCCTACAATACTGAACCTTTTCACAATATTCTAATTTTCTGAGATTCTGAATTTGGGGTTTTCATAAGCTGTAAGCCATAATCATCAAAATGATATCAAATAAAGGCTTTAAATATCTTACTTTGCTTGTAATGAGTCTATATAATATATTAGTTTCACCTTTTAAGTTGAATTACTGAAATGAATGAACTTTTGCACGATATTCTAATTTTTCGAGTTTCACCTGTATATTAAAGTCAACAAAAATTAATAACCCATGAATAATACTACCACAATTACAAACTGGCTGAAGAAATGATCCAATGCCACCCATTCAATACAGACTTAAAAGTGATAATAAAGGATTCAGAACACTCACAGATGGGCCGGGGAGACCAGGGAAACCACGCTCGCCTCTCTGTCCCGGGAGACCGACAATACCACGCTGTCCAGCAATACCATTAGGTCCAGGGATACCAGCAGAGCCCTGTGAAAAAAATTTGAATATTAGTGAGATAATCTAGGAAATACATCACAGAGGAAATGTCTTCTAGTTGACACTGATCTGTATTTTTGTAGCTAGAAAAAAGTAAATCTAAAAATCTGGTAATACTAACATGTTTTGTCTGAATCCTTTTTCGAATGTACTATATAACTCTATATAATAATATTACTATATAATATATTTTTAGGACTTAAACTCAAAATCAATAACTGCAATATGACACTTTTTATGTTAGAATATATTTAAAGTTGAAATATGCTGCTGAGAAAATGTTGTACAACTAATGTACAGAGAAGCAACAGAGAGGGTAACAATCACTTAGATACACTTTTGTAGGTGAAAATGGAGTAAAGGTAAATCTTCAACCACACCATGAGCTCTGCATATCACTGGTCTTTATGTAGGGGTGACTCAAAGGAAACCGTTGCTCAAAAATAATTATTTGAAATCAAGTCTAGCGCTTGCCAAAAAATGCTTACTATTGGGCTAGTTGTGATGTTTGGAAAATATATTGTTGTCAGACCCATTGGACACCAGGATGGAGCTTTTAAACCCAATTTTAAGAAATATGTATTGTGCACATGTAACACTACACACAGATCAAAATTGTTTAGCCTACTACTATACCAAAACTTGGGAGAAAGTTTTCTTTCAATCAACAAGATATCTGCAATGGTCCAGATCGGTTCTCAGGCCAATCAAGTGTTTGTGGCACTATTTAAAAATAGTGGTGCATAAACATCATCTGCTGTAACAAACCTGAACAACAGGAACATATCTGCCTGGAAGAATGCACCAAAATCAGAATAGTTCACTTTAATAGTGTGTGAAGCTGGTACTAGTAGGGATACTTAATTACAATATAATGAGATAATTGGTTAAGGCACCTAAATAATTTTGCAAGGCACTGTCATTTTCTCTCTAATGTTTTGGTTTGGTTGGTCATATATCAGACTTTAAGAAGGTTCAGTTATTGATTGGCATGAAGAACTTACAGGAGGACCCTCAGCTCCGGGAGCTCCTTTCTCACCAGGGGCACCAGGTGGTCCAGCAGCACCGACCTCACCAGGGCGACCAGCAGGTCCAGTCTCACCACGGTTACCTTTCTGGCCCTCCTTACCAGAGGGTCCAAGAGGTCCTGGGGGTCCAGAGTTACCCTAAAAAGACAAAGATCAGACAATAGTTATTAATCATAGAAGAAGATCCAAATTTTTATCCCAAGTCTTAATATAATGTTTGATGATCTAGATCTGTATTGAAGGTGTTCTTACAGCAGGGCCGGGAGGTCCAACTCTGCCAGCAGCACCAGGGAAGCCAGTAGCACCCTTAACAGAAAATGTAAAAATGGATTAGTTCCATCGTTATATGGAAGTTTCAAGTGCCTTTGGTAGTAGAATGTATAATCATTTTTGGTAAATATTAACATCTAGCAGCAATGAAAAAATATGAAATGATGGTAGTCATACTCACAGGGGGGCCAGCTGCACCACGGGCACCCTTGGGTCCAGTAGAACCAACAGGACCCTATATGACCCAAATAAATACATTTAATAAATAATTCTCAAAACTGTCAACATTAGTTTATAAAACTTTATTGTTTGAGTTCATCAAACATTGTAGATACAAATGATGATATATTTGTAAGAATAATAGACAGTCCTCACTTGAGCAAAGAACATTATCCACATCTGTTTTGGACTAGCAGTTCACAAAAATCTGAGACAATAGTCCCTGATTTGAGAAGGTTATAGTGGATTATCACACCTGAGGTCCAGGGGCACCAGTTGCTCCTGCAGGTCCTGGAGGACCAGCATCACCCTTAGCACCATTGTCTCCAGGCTCTCCCTTAGCACCAGCCAGGCCATCGGCACCCTATTGGAAAGAAATTACATGTTTTAATTATAAACTGGCCAATAATGTTTAAAACATGTTGTAAGGTTATACTGGTGGTTTTTACTCACAGGAGGTCCAGCAAATCCAGCAGGTCCAGTAGAACCAGCCTCACCACGCTCACCCTAGTGGTAATTTTAGAAAAGATGAGGTGTCAGGACGTTTTAGTAAAACTCACTTAAGATCAGTGTTTCTTCAAATCGTCCTTTTTTGTTCACCCTAAACTGTTTATAGGCAAGGATTGTACTTACAGGTGGTCCACGGGCACCAGTAGGTCCAACAGGTCCAGCAGCACCAGACTCTCCCTAGGTTAAGATACAAATAATAGAAAACATGGTGGAATGGGCTCTTCAACTTTGTAATAATTTATCATCAGTGACAATCGGTCGATGGAATCCAGCTCCAAAGAAACTCACCTTGTCACCAGGAGCTCCGGCAGGTCCAGGAGGTCCAATTGGTCCAGTCATACCACGAATGCCATCCTTACCAGGGACACCATCAGCACCCTTGTTGCCTTGGTCACCCTAGGATAAGAGTTTGCCATCAGTGTTGGGAATTGGATCATTAGGATTACACCATTAGCCATTTAATTATCTGGCTGCGTAATATAAATTGAAGGTGTTGTCTGTCAAGTTAAACACTTAACGGGATGTTCATGCACACATTTTTGTGTTCATCTGCACTGAGTTGTCTGAGTGTCTTTCTATACATGTTCTTGTCAGGCTGTAAGCTCAACGTTTACTGCACTTTGGGGAGGTGCACTTTAACCTGATTTTGCCAATAGATCAGATCCATTAATGATCAACACAAGTTCTACGAGTAATCACCAATGGTGGTGTGATGTAGTTTAGGGCTCTACATAATTTGTGTTTAAATTAATGCTAGTATATGTGTCAAAATGCAGTATGCTAAGTGGGGTAGGACAGTCGTCATTGACACTCACTCTGTCACCCTTGAGACCTGGCAGACCAGCAGCGCCACGTTCACCAGGCATGCCTTGAAGTCCAGGAGGACCCTGAGCACCAGAAGCACCTGGGGCACCAGCATCACCCTAGGAAAGCAAGAAAAATATTTATATTTAGAGGCTTCCTTTGGATTCTTCCCAGCTGTTTGTAGTTGTGAAAGAGTGGAAGCTGTTCAGCTTGACCAACACTAGTGTTTAAGAATGCTGTGTCAGAACAGGTAAGACTCACCTTGGCACCATCATTACCAGCTGAACCAGGAGAACCACGGGCACCAGCAGGCCCAGCAGGGCCAGGGGCACCACGCTCACCAGAGAATCCTCTGTCACCCTGGGAACAAAGTAGAGAGGGATTCCATCAGTTCATAACCATCATAATAATCTAGCACTTAGAAGGTTTGAATTATGGACTATGTGTATTTTTGTGATCTTGCTGTAGATACTCACTCTGGGTCCAGAAGGTCCAGGAGCTCCAGCCTCTCCAGAGAGACCCTGTAAAAGGCACATATATAATTGTGTCACATCTAGTCATCTTTAGAGGGTGCAGTGCAACTTGCCCTTAATTTCTGATGATATGGGAATTCCCTGCTTTCACTTATAATTGCAATTGCTTAAAGAATTGTTAGAAGTTATTAAGTCGATATAATGTCAAAGGACAGGAGTGGCTACTATTTCTGTCTTATGTAAACTTACTATTGACGAAGCAATATATTTACGTTAAAATGTATCTGCAATTCTATACATTATACATGATGTTCTGTACCAACACAAGTAGGCAAGTATCTTACCTGCTCACCAGTCTTGCCTGGCTCACCAGTGGCACCCTGAGGTCCTGGAAGACCCTGCAATGCAGATGCATAACAAAAAGATGAGGATACTGACTTCCTATAGCAAAAATGTCATGTTTTAGTGTATTTGATAGGTAAGATACTGTAAGTGAGCACACTTACCTGGAATCCAGGAGGACCAGCAGGTCCCTGCTCACCTCTCTCACCAACAGGCCCCTATTCAGTAGAGACAAATGCCATGAGACACAATAGCCAAAGTGTTTTATTAAAGAAATTATACATGGATGCTACATAGATTGCAAGTATTATTATAAATGAGCAGGATAAAAAAATAAATAATTGTAGCTGTGCTATATTTATTCTCATCTATCATTTAAGGCTGTTAGATGAACATTTAGCATTTTTTTGAGATGAGACACTTTATATGATGGATTAACAAGGCTGTTGTTTATGATGAAGTTTTAATAAGGCTAAAATGGCATGAAGATCTTTAAGATGCATTGTGGGATATTGAAGTGTTACTTACAGCAGATCCAGGAGCACCAGGGGCACCAACATCACCATCCTTACCAGGAGCGCCCTATTGTCAAGCACAAATCAATACAATAAGGTTAAGATTAACTTTTTTTTAGCCAAAAAGGGTGAAGTATACTGTGGTATGCAAAATGAAAGCTACATATACTTACAGTGGCACCAACAGCACCCATCACACCTCTCTCACCAGGTTTGCCAGCCTCACCCTGTTGAGGGGCAAAATAAATAACATCAAACTTAGACAGCTTTGTGTAAAAAATACACATTGAGCCTGTGATCAAAATGTTCTGAGACTAAGCAAATGAGCAACATATAAAGGATAGAGTCAAGCTTTGCCTGGATATTGTTTCAGAATTTCATTTCTTCAAGTGGATTCTGTTGAAAAATGTATCCAGCTATATCACCGACTGTTGAGGAGCTCAAAAAACCAGCCCTCACAAGTCAAAGTGACAATAGTAAAGAAAGTCTAAACACTCACAGCAGCACCTTTAGGTCCAGGGAATCCCATTACACCAGGCTGTCCTCTGGCACCAATGGGGCCAGGAGGTCCAGGGCGGCCATCTTTTCCAGGAGTACCCTGTCAGATAAAAACAAAAGGCTTTGTGAGGTTTTTGACTGAATATGAAAATATGTGGATATTATAATCCATGGTGTGGATTTTATCAATGTGAAGCTGATTATGACTCAAACTGACATAGGCTTCTGGATATTTATTGTAATATGGCAGTCGTCTTCTTTTTGAACCCCTTTTGCTCTCAATTTATAGTTACCCCTACTTTTGTTGGTTCTCACAACAGAAAATTACCACAAACAATCCAGGAGTTCAAAACAGCAGTTTCAGGCTTGGTTTTACACAAATTCAAACCCCGGATCCCAGCAATAATATGAGTGATGTTAGACCACTTCAGCACTCAGTAATAACACAATGTGGATAGTAGTGGGTTTGGTATGACAGAATGCAGAGAGGGGGGCACTCACAGCGAGGCCAGTCTTGCCATCAGGTCCAGGGCTGCCAGGGCTACCAGTCACACCCTGTTATGGACAAGAGAATAGAAGGGGTCAAACTATATGATTGGCATACCAACAAACAACCGATGAAAAATGATGTAGAATTCCTACTGATGTCAACTTTCTCACCTTAGATCCTGGCATGCCAGGTTCACCATTGCGGCCAGGCTCACCAGTGCCACCCTTAGGTCCAACAACTCCAGGGCCTCCACGCTCACCAGGGGCACCCTGTTAGAGAGATCAAAAAAGAGTTGCACAATTTACCACTGATGAAATATGCTAAATGAAATATGCTAAATTGATTTTCTGTCAACTGAATTTAATGTGAAAATATTGTAGTCAGTTTAGTTAAAAAGTCCTATAAGTTAATAACTGAAAAGGGATAGTCATTAGTATTAGAAATGTTATATCTTTTTAAGACTTACCTTAGGACCTGCAGATCCATCAGCACCAGGGAAACCACGAGCACCGGGAGAACCCTGCACAAAGAGTTGTGTTGTTGGGGTCAGTGCCACTCAATTTAGAACTTGATTGATTAGTATGTCTCAATAGGCTCTCTAATATAAAGGAAAACCTCTGAAGAGGGCAGTTTAGGTCTCCATACATAATCTTATCTGAAATAATGTCTAAGATTTTCTGGATAGGCTTGATGTGGGTACATACACGTTCTCCAGGGGGTCCACGGGTACCGGCAGCACCGGGCTCACCACGGGGCCCTCTCTTGCCTTCTTCACCAGAGGGGCCAGGGGGACCCTGAACTCCTTGGGCACCCTGGGTAAGCACACCAGAAAAGGTTTATTTAGAAATAAGACACAAATTAAGATAAATCATCAATTATTATACAAGCCACAGGAAATATCGCTTTGTTAAAGGGCATTGCTAAACTAAACACAATCCTAGACTAAAGATGAGAAATGGTTTACCTAAATTTGCATGATAAGTGTCCTGACAAGAGCTAAATACTTACAGCTTCTCCCTTAGCACCAGCCTCTCCTTTGGCACCAGGGGCACCAACCTCACCCTACAAAACAAAACGGGTGAAAAAAGTAAGCAGGTAAAATGAACATTCAATACAGTACAATACACATATTATTTCTATAGCACATTTAAAAACAACAGCAGTTGACCAAAGGCCTTTCCAATGAATTAAGAAACAAAATAAGACATTTAAGAAACATAAAATCGACATACATCATACTTTAAAAAGTCTCATCAACAACAACAGATGAACCTTTATCTCTTAATTTGTCTATGGAACAAACGCTAATTGTGAAATTAGCTACAAAACTGGAGCTGATAATTTGTGAAGAATTTGACACTTACAGTGTTACCCTTGGGGCCAGGGGAACCAGCAGTCCCAGAAGGACCAGAAGGACCACGAGGTCCAGGGAAACCAGGAGCACCAGCAATACCAGGAGTGCCCTGCAGGTGACAGCAGATAGAGAAACATAACCTGGGTTTAATTTACTAACACCAAAGTTCTCATCCAGGAGGAGACCATATGGGGCCTAAAGAAGTGATGTATTTATTATTAAAAATAATAAGAATTGTTGAAACACTTTTTATGAAAAATTAAATGATACTTACAGGAGCACCTTTAGGACCAGCAGCACCATCAGCTCCGTTGTTACCCTACAGTAGAAAGAAAGCAATAGAGACAAGGTGTTTCAGGATGGAACCTCACAAGTGTTTTACATTTATGGAAAACATATCTCTGGGTGAAAATTATAAAACTAAAAAATTCACTTACAGCGGGTCCAGCGGGCCCAGCAGGTCCAGGGTTGCCTGCCTCACCACGGGCACCCTGGGGTCCCTCTGCACCACGAGATCCCTGAGGACCAACCTCTCCCTGGAGAAAGCAAATAGAATGAGCGATGGAATGATAATAGGTTAAGATACCACCTGTTTGTCTTGGACTGAAGCTGTAGCATCTCAATCCTTGATTGTAAGCTAGAATGCTATAGGAGGCATCTCAACCCTTGAGTGTATGATAAACCACTATAGAGACCATCTCAACCAACAAATGGCATCTGAGTGCTAAATGAGGAATCCCAACCATCAAATGGAAATCTGAGTCCTACAGGGGGCATCTCAAACCTTCAAATGCAAAACAGAGTGCTATAAGGGGCACCTCAACCATAAAAATAAACGGTAGTGCTATAGGGGTATCTCAACCCTCAAATGCAAACAAGAGTGCTATGTTGGGCATGTATATCCTACAGTATATCCTGCAACAAGGGACATCTCCACCCTGAAATGTAAATTAGAGTGCTATTGGGGGCATCTCAACATTCAAATGGAAATCTGGGTGCTAAAGGGAACATCTCAACACTGAAATTTAAATTAGAGGGCTATAGAGGGCATCTTAACCCTCAGATGGAAATCTGAGTACTACAGAGGGCATCTCAAAGCTGAAATTGAAATTAGAGTGCTAGAGGGGGCATCTCAACACTCAAATGGAAATATGAGTAGCTACTATAGGAGGCATCTCAACCCACAAATATAAATTAAATTATTAAAGGGGGAATCTTAACCCTTAAATGGAAATCTGAGTGCTATAGGGAGCATCTCCACCCTGAAATATAAATTAGAGTGCTATAGGGGAAATTTCAATCCTAAAGAGTAAATTATTGAGCTATGGGGGGCATCCCAACCCTGAAATGTAAATTAGAGTGCTATAAGGGACATCTCAACTCTGAAATGAAAATCTGAGTGTTAAAGGGGTAATCTAAACCCTTAAATAGAAATATGTTTGCAATAAGGAGAACCTCAACCCTAACATATAAACTGTAGTGCTATAGGGGTATCTCAACCCTCAAATGCAAACTAGAGTGCTATGTTAAGCATGTCAGTCCTCAAATATAAATAAGAGTGCAACAGGGGACATCTCAACCCTAAAAAAATGGTAAATGGTCTGCACTTATATAGTGCTTTTTTAACCTTAGAGGTTACCAAAGCACTTTACACTGTGTCCCAATCACCCATTCACACACACATTTACACTCACACTCACACTCATACACTAATGGCCGCAGAGCTGCCATGCAAGGTGCTAGCCTGCCATTGGGAGCAACTTGGGGTTCAGTGTCTTTCCCAAGGACACTTCGGCATGCGACTTGAGTCGTGTGGGCCAGGAATCACTCTACCACCTGAGCCACAGCCGCCGCCAATATTATAAAAAGTACATTAGAGGACTATAGGGGGCATCTCAACCCTGAAATGTATATTAGAGTACTATAGGGGACATCTCAACATTCAAATGGAAATCTGGGTGCTAAAGGGAACATTGCAACCCTGAAATTTATATTAGAGGGCTATAGGGGGCATCTTAACCCTCAGATGGAAATCTGAGTGCTAAAGTGACATCTCAACCCTGAAAAGAAAATTACAGTGCTATAGGGGACATCTCAACCCTGAAATGAAAACAAGAGTAGTACAGAGGGCATCTCAAAACTGAAATTGAAATTAGAGTGCTAGAGGGGGCATCTCAACCCTCAAATGGAAATATTAGTACTATAGGGAGCATATCCACCCTGAAATATAAATTATAGGGCTATAAGGGTCATCTCTACCCTGAAATGTAAATTAGAGTGCTGTAAGTGTCATCTCAACCCTGAAATGAAAATCTGAGGGTTAAAGGGGAAATCTAAACCCACATAGGGGATATTTCAATCCTAAAGAGTCAATTATTGTGCTATGGGGGCATCCCAACCCTGAAATGTAAATTAGAGGGCTATAAGGGTCATCTCAACCCTGAAATGTGAATCAGAGTGCTATAGGGGCATCTGGATCCTAAAAAAGTATATTAGGGTGCTAGGGGGGTATCTCAACCCTGAAGTGTACATTAGGGTGCTATAAGGGTCATCTCAACACTGAATTGGAAATCTGAATGTTACAGGGGCATCTCAACCCTCAAATGTAAATTAGAGTGTGAAAGGTGAAATCTTAACCTTAAATAATTATCTGAGTACTATAGGAAGCATCTTAAACTTGAAATGTAAATTAGAGTGCTATAGGGGAGGATCTCAATCCTAAAGTGTAAATGAGGGTGCTATGGGGGTATCTCAACCCTGAAATGTAAATTAGAGTACTGTAGGGGGTATCTCAACCTTAAAATGTAAGTCAGAGTGCTATTGGGGGAATCTAAACCCACAAATATAAATCTGGGAGCTATATGGGGGCATCTCAAACCTGAAATGTAAATTAGAGTACTATAGGGGGTATCTCAATTCTGAAAAAGTTAATTAGGGTGCTCTGGGGGCATCCCAACCCTGAAGTGTAAATTAGGGTTCTATAGGGGGCATCTCAACCCTCAAATGGAAATTAGAGTGTTATAGCGATATCTCATCCCTGAAATTGATTGTCCTATAGGGGGCATCTATGTGCCATGAGTTGACATAAACATCAACTCTGTAATTGGCCCAATCACAGTGCCACCTCCTGGCACCTTCACTGTTTGTTTGGAAGTCAAACCTTTGATTTTATTTACCTTAGATCCAGGGCCACCAGGGAATCCCGAGGGACCAGCAGGGCCAGTTGGTCCCTAGAAAATAGACAAAGAAAAATAAATTGCAGTGAGACAACTTTTAAGCATCTGTTTAAATTTCTTAATCATACTGCTCATAGATCTGGTGAGTGATATAGGTCTAGTGGTTTTACAGAAATAATCTGTCAATTTGTGGAAGTTTAAAAAAAAAAAAAAATAATAAAAAAAGGTTACTTACTGGAGGACCAGCAGCTCCAGCTGCACCATCATTACCACGAGCACCCTGAAAAAATGGAGTAACAGTCATTATATGGAGCCAAGATGGAGACCATCATTACAGAAACTATAACAGCAACTCATTCATTATTTCTATTTTAAAAGTTGCAATCTGTGCACTACAGAGCAGAGGATTTACTTATAGGATTATAAATACTGTGCTTTAATATTATGTTGGAGAGATGATATCAACTCATTTGAAAACATTTTGCATAATGTGTCAACTGAAATGTAATTAAGCTACTCTAGAAGACTGAAATAATTTTTGTGGCAAAGGACACTCACATGCATATTTAAGGTATAAATATGCATGTGACTGTCCTTTGCTGGCAAGATATATTATGATACAAAGCTTCATCTGGCTCTCAATATAACTTGTATATTAGAATAGTTATAAGAAGGACAGACCACTTTATCAAGGTCATATGGTCACTTACAGCAGCACCAGTAGGACCAGGACGGCCTCTCTCGCCAGGCAGACCGCGAGGACCCATTGCGCCGGGAGTTCCGTTCTCACCAGAGGCACCACCCTCACCCTAATGGATAAACCAGAATGTTAAGTGATCTGCTTACTGTGGAAATGTAGTGGTTTAATCCAAGTGTGATATTGATTCAGAATATGGATTTCACCTTTGGACCAGCAGGGCCAGTGTCTCCCTTAGCTCCATCTAGACCGCTGAATCCCTGATGTAGGGATGAAGGACGTAAAGATTTTAGATATGTGGATATATTTTGACAGTCATTAAACTAAAGGAAACACTTCCAGGAGCACTCACTCTGTGTCCTTTAATGCCTGGGAGGCCAGGAGTTCCGGGGAATCCGCGAGCGCCCTAGGTAGAGAAAGAAAGGGACAGGGGAAGGTGGATACTTCAGTTTTCACAGCCATACAAACGTTGTTTGCAGCATCTCTTTCTGAGTCGTGAGCCATACTGGACTTAAAATTATTGTCCATAAACTAAAAAATGATTCAATCGTCAATCTGTCAAACATCAGCAGAACTTAAAAGTTAATTTACTGTTACTTTGGGAACACTAGTACACTCACCTGTGAGCCTGTGGGTCCACGCTCACCTGGGCGACCTGGTTTGCCAGACTCACCCTACCAAAAAGCAGAGAATGAAATCAGTGAAATACAAAAGAAATAGTGAGACAGTATGTAAATCATAGGCCTCTGTCAGACAGAATAATCGTTGCTATTTCGATTACTGTCACAGGAACCATGACACGTTGCACTGTATGTGAACTATTTAAATGCTGGATGTCTTCTTGAATGTCGTTGGACATAGAAAGAACCAAAGCAAGAGATTGCATTCCCTGGCTCATCTCATATGTTTATAAATATTATGTTTAGCCCCCTCACATTGCATTAATCACAGCAGAAGTAGTATGCCATTCTGTAATAGTATTACAGTGCACTAATGAAGTCAAAGTTGATGGCAACAATTAGGTTCCCCTAATTTTCTAGTTATAAACAAATGTTTTTAACTTTTTGCTTACGGTAATTTTAAGAAATGTTGAGATTAAATGTGTATGATACTTACATCCTCTCCATTCTTTCCAGGGGGACCGGCAGCACCACGGGGACCCATTGGACCCTAAAGGATGGAAAACATCAAAATAATCTAGGTTAGAAACTAGGTTTGTCTGTGTGAGTGTCTGCATGTGTCTCATAATGTGGCAGCATAAAAGTGAAGAAACGACTAAAATTACTTTAAACTGGCTTAGTAAGAGACTTTAGTTTGATATTACACAAGCTGGATGTCATGCATGTACTTAATGGAAAAACAATTTAGCGGACATGTGATCAAGTTTAATGAACCCAAATGTGTCAAATTGCAGACAAAAAAAAAAGAGTACAATTATTTTTAAGTGAAATCATTTTTGGTTTCAACTATTATTAACTGATCACTAAAACATTTTGTGGAGTCTTGAAGTTTCAATCCAGATTCAAAGGTGTGCATTTAATTTCAGTGTGCAAATTATTGGTTTAGATACTCACAGGGGCACCAGCCTCACCAGGCTCACCAGGGGGGCCAGTGAAACCTTGTGGTCCCTGTTAAGGAGGACAGAGAATCACAATGTTACTATAAAAATAGATTCATGGGGAAGAAATGGCATAAAATGCAGTGAGCAAAAATAGTTCATTTAAGCTTCCGGTTGGATGTAATTATAAAGTTCAAATTTAGTTAAAATACTAAACCTAAAAAACATTTTATGTTTACCAATTTGTAAATTGAAGATTTATTTTTGGAATTCAGTTTGATTGTTTGTGATTTAGTGCCATGCCAGTTTCCGTGGAAATTTGTATGGCTAAAAACAAGTTAAAATCCAATAAAAGGTATAGTGATCAAAAATCTATATAAGGTTTTAAAAATCTATTGGAATTAGGGTCAATGATTTTAAAACAGCACCAATTCTCCTATGTACACCTGGACACAGTTTTTCTTGGTTGTTGGCAGATTGGATGTTCCAAGCTTCTTGGAGAATTCACCACAGTTTTTCTGTCTATTTAGGATATAGTCTCGATTGCTTCTGTCTGTTCATGTAATCTCAGACTGACTCGATGTTCAGTGGACATGGCTTTGTGGAGGCCATGACATATGTAGCAGGGCTCCCTGTACTTCTACTCTAATCTTTACTCTTTGCAAAAGTAATGTTTTTGAGTCTAACATTTATATTTCCTATAGACACACTAAAGCAGAAGAGATAAATAACCATCTTAAGACAAATGCTTTTGTGAAACATCTTATGTGCCTTAGACTTTTGCACAGTATTGTATATATATATATATATATATATATATATATATATATATATATATATATATATATATATAGATATATATACACACACACACACACACACACACACTTTTTTGTGTGCTACAGTCCTATGCTGCACATTTTAGCTTCCAAATATTTTTCTATGCTTCAGTTTGACTAAAATATGTAAAAGTGTAAAAAGTGTGACTGGTCCAAAGTTATATTTCATGTGAAGATAGCATGTTTCTTTTGGGGTTTTTTTACAGGTAGGGAGTACTCACAGCAGTTCCGGGAGGTCCAGGGGGTCCACGGGGGCCCATAGCGCCCTTTAAAAAGTTAACAGATACAGTCAGTACTCTTGCAAATTGAAAAAGTCACATTGTTCACATGATATGTTGTTAAGAGTTACATGCTACAGGCTTTTAGATGTCTTGTAGCAGCCTGTAGAGAGGCTGTTTAAGATCTAAGTCTAATTTAATGTTTAGATGAAAAGACAAGAACATAATAAGCAGGTGTTTGTAGTTGAACTGTTCATGCCACTGTTTGGAATGTTGTTTGCTCATCAGGATATAAGCAGACAATTTTTTAGAGGAATAAAAAAGGTCATAAGGTACATCAAGTGTATCTGCATATCTAAATACAAACCGTGCATGTAGGAATGTTTGTACAAATGTTTGTATGTTAGCATGTGTGCATTTTTACCATGGGGCCTGGGATGGCCATTCCTCCAGATTTCTCATCAAAACCACCAGACATCTGAGGAGAAAAGTTCTGAAGAGACAAGAAGGAAAAAAAGCAGAGATATTGTTAGTAATTTGAACAGGAACCATGTATTTTCTTCTCAAAAAGCACGAGATTAGAGGCCCTCTGTACTTCTGTACTTTAACAACTTAAAAAAGGGTTTTCTTAATCTCAGCACAGGATGGGATCAAAGCAAAATAATGTTCATGTGCTTTGATGAATCTTAAACTTAATTAGCTAGTTTATATTTGGGGGATCTTAAAGTGATAGTTCACTCAAAAATGAAAATTCTGTCATAATTTACTCACACTCTTGTTGTTCCAAACCCCATATTACTTTTTTTTCTCGTGTAACAGAATCTTAGGGACTGACAGCCCCAGTCACCATTCACTTTCATTGCATCTTTTTTTTTTTTTTTTTTCATACATTGAAAATGAATGGTGACTGAGGCTGCCATTCCTAACTTATATTTCCTTTTGTGTTCCACAGAACACAGAAAGTCATAGGGGATTAGAAACAACATGAGGGTGAATAAATTATGACAGCATTTTCCTTTTCGTGCATCTTTACATGCAACTGCCCTCTGGGCGCTGTCCACTATAATGGTTCTGAAATGTGTCAGCTCTATGACCTAAAGGTTTTATAAATGTGATCTGATTTCAGATTCTGGCTTACAGCTTTACTTAGATGACTAAATGGGAGAGAAAAACTTCCAGAAGATTTGCACAAGGCCTAAAGGCACTTATACATCACCTCTTTAACCTGTCTGTTGGTAAGGTGTTGTATTTTCGCTCTTTAGGGTGAGATACTTACTCCACCAAGGCCAGGTGGTCCAGGAGGACCTGGAGGGCCAGGAAGTCCAGGCTGTCCAGGGATTCCATCGTTGCCAGGAAGGCCGGGAAGTCCCTGTTTGAGATAAGGTGAAAGACAAAATAGGATTTGAGGCAATGAGATTGATGCTACACTAGTTAACAGATACATCAAAGCCCTTATAGTTCAAGATCATGCAACACATCTACAGATCAGTCATTCTTACTTTATTAAGGTAGAATTGGTGGAAAATGGTGGTCTGTTATATAATTTCATCTTTTCTTTACATTAAATATAGACCAAATCATCTCCCTGTGTCTCATCACAATTGTACCACAAATACCATTTAATAAGGCAAATAAAAACAGCCATATGCTTACAGTTAATATTATTTTGTTGCTATGAAGAAAAGACAGGAGTAAAACATATGAATAAATAATTAGTCAGTACTGGCACTTTCTGTGCCTTCAGACATATGTCTCCTAATGAGCTTGTGACTTATTATATCACAAAATTATAATATCTTAATATTCTAATGAGTTTATATTGTTATCAATATATAATTTGTTTAATGTCTCGTTTAAAATCTTTTGTGTGTTTTTATATCTAAAAAAAAATGACAGTATGATCTGCATAACCTCACCAACAAAACTTAACTGCACTTTTTTTGACCTCAAATCTCAGCCAAGTTAGAAAATATCATTAGCAACTATCCAACGTAATTGCAATTTAAGCAATAATGTATAACTCACATAAAAGACAACTTTTAATTGAAATTATTATTTTTTTTTTTACTATAAAATAACATGAGGACCTTCAGCCACTAAACAAAATCCTTGATGAAGCAATGAACAGACATATAAATAAAAAGAGAAATATAAACCTACCCTATCTCCCTTCTCACCAGCAGAACCGTTAGGTCCCTAAGAAAAAGTGATAAAAAGGGAGTTATTAGGACTTCACCAGATAAATATTGTAATTCACAAATCAAATCACATTTAGTTATATAGCACATTTAAAAACATGCATGGTTGACTATAGTGCTGTACAGTGCTATCACAGGCAAGACAGAATAACATAAATAAAACATAGGTAATAGGGCAATTTCACAGCTTAACCATGATTTTAAGGTAAATTAAAAGCTAAAGAAAATACAAATGAAAATTATATTCACCAATGAATATAATAATATCAACTCTTAACTAGTCCCAAATGAGCCTTCTATAAGGCCAACTTATTATAGGATTCTTGCTGTTTGTTTTCATATTGACTTTTTATATTATATATTATATAAGATCCCCTATGAAGCAAACAATGGCAAAAACATTTGAGGTAATATAAGGAGTCTTGCGTCTAATACAATTAAATCAGCATTTACCTCAACACTGGGCACCTGGAAATCTATAAAATTGACAGAAAAAATAAAATAGAATAAGGACAAATTAAAATCATATTAAAATGCAACTTAATTAACCTAACGTTTTTGTATGAGATAAAATTACTTTTAAGAACTAATGCTACATATGAAAAGTAACAGTCAGCTTATATAGTGAAGGGTGAGTCTGTAGTTTTCCCTTGGCTAGGGCCTTGATTTAGGCCTACTGGACCAAGCACCAAAAGAGAAAGTAATCCAGAGTGTGACAATAAGGCTGGAAGGTCGAAGATTAAATTCAGTGGATCCGTCTCGTTTCCCCAAGGTAGCCATTTTCCTTGGTAAATAAAGAAACGGTGCATGAGAATCAAGGTGTCGTACCGTCGTCTGGGCAGACAGGGCAGCACTCGTCTTGGGGAATCACTGGGTTAGGGCAGTCGGTCGTATCCCCGCAGATCACCTCATCACACATAACGGTGCCACTGTCGCACACGCAGATTTGGCATGGCTCTGGTTTCCAGACATCCCTGTCATTGAAGATCTGGCCATCCAACGTGCAGCTGCTGCCTGTGCCTATGGAAAGTACGAATAAGGTAAAATGTAATTTGCATGGAAGTTGGACTTTGCATATTTGCAAACTCGCATATTTGAGTTTTGTCATCATATATGGCGCAAAATTTCATTCACATTCCACAATGCCTTATTCAAGACAACTGGTTTCATTTAATCCTTATTGAGTAAAGTTTAGAGTTGTCTTCTCAGTGCAAGGTTGATCTTGCTCAGATAAGAAAAGTAGGAAATAATTAAGAGTGCACTTTTGTAAATATTCTCTGGTGAATAATCTCATGTGCAGTTGGATATATGGATTTGGTATTGTATCTGCTGACATGAGAGTTGCAAAAAGGCCATGTCTTGGGCCTTGAAACTCAACCCACCCACCAAAGACATTAGAGATGGATGGTGAGAATTATGGGGGTTATATGCAGGTAATAGCATTTTGCCTTTTACAGAAAATGTTTTGGTCTGGTAAATGACCTGTAGGTGGCGCAGTGCCATTATACCCAAATTCCATTATTCATGGGGGAAAAAAAGCATAGGGAAAAGGGTTTCAAGTGCGCTTGAAGCTGACCGTCCGTCACAAAGTAATTGAAAACTGTCAGCTTGGCAGCGACAGACGTTTTCCTTGAGTGGAAGGTCTGCAGGGTCCGCATGTGTTTTCAATCATCATATGAGGGGGGGAAAACTGAAAGGGATGGGGGGCCATTGTCAAAATATGATGTTATTGTGTATTTAACCACTGGGGGCGCAGTGATACTGCCTGAAAAACTCAAACCTGTTAAAATGATGGTTCTGGAAAATGATTTAGCCTGAATATAAAATGCATTAAATTAGTTTGAACTCTTGAATTATTCCATCTTGTGCATTCTTCTATATTAGATGGAGTTGTTTTGTTTTAATGCAGTTAGCAGACCTCACTACCCAAGAAGCTGTTCCAAATACCAGTCCAAGAATGAGATCATCTTTTTGTTGGGGGAAAAAGAACAAGAATTAAGAATAAGACAAATATAATAATAATTAAAAAAAACAACAATTCCTTCCCCCAACTGGAAAGTATTTGACCATTGCAATTGCATCTTAGGCAAATGTAGGCTATCCATCTTAACTTGATCCAACTGTTTGTATATATAAATTCAGAGAGTCAAAATAAGTATTAAGCCTTAATATTGACAATTTTCTTTTAGTTTCCTATATGCTTTTTTCAGCTTAGCTTGAGGACAACAAAGTGGAGGAGAGCCTCTAAACCTGTGCCAACTTGCCTCCAAAGGCTTGGAAAGGCCCAGTGAGTCTAATGCACGTTCAGACTGCCAATGTTCCTCTCACATTCCTGCAAATATATATATATATATTGCGCAGCCTATGTAATTCCTAATATAAAACACAGCATGGCTTTTTAATCCTTAGGGAATGAATCATTTCTACTGCTGCCTCTCTCCCTCCCTCTTCAGCATCACAACATTGCCTCAGCCCTTTGCAACCAGCAACCTCCAGCAAAGCTTGAACAGTTTCACAAAAGTTATACTTACGATCGTCCTCGCCTTGTCCACTTGTCAAAAGCACAGTTGCGCTGAGCAACAGCGCCAACCGAATATCCACAAAGCTGAACATGTCTAAATATTAGACATGTAGACTCTTTGAGATGAGGGAAGTTCTTTTTTTCCTTTAGACTCCAGTCATACACGGTAGGGTCCGGTCTTCTGTGACTCCAATCCAGATCCCAACAGAAACTCCCTACTGCCTAAACGAACTCTACGCCTGGGCTTATATACCTCAAACTTTCTGGGAGGCGCCGGGCGCAGCAGATAACTCAATAATGTTCACATTTAATAGAATAGCGTTCCTCCTTCACCGGGGACAGGAGGGGCTGTCATTAAAACTTTCACTCCTACACCTAAATAAACCTGATCTCTAAAAATGTGAGGGTTTGCTCTCCAAATTCTTTTTGGTTAAGTTAGGTGCTGGTGCTGTGCCAATGCAACCACCTGTAATGTGGACACATCTCCGGACTTTTTATTTCCATTCTGAATTTAACAGACATGCTAGACTTCTCTACAAAAAGAGATGAGAGGGAGATCTTGGAGATGAGAAGGGCTCAATGGAGTTTTCAAATGAATTGGTGTATTTTAATTGATATTACCTTTCAACTCAGCTGCAAAAAGGTGCATTGAATGCTATTAATATAATAGGTTAGTAAATATATGTATAGGAGATTTCGTAGTTATTGCAATGAAAAACAAATATTAATGAATTTATGAAGTCACAAACTGAACACTTAATGACGAAACAGACTGTTGACTTGCAGTAGATTAAAAACGTTTTCAAAATATCATGTTAGATTTTGATTGATTAAAACTGAAATAAAATGTAAAAAGAATGGATGGCTGGTACAGTGTTTTGTTTGGAGTAATTTAAGCTTTGTTTAGTCATTGTTTTTATGAATTTATATGCCAAATTTAATTGTAGCCTATTTGTTCACTGAAAGTAACTATGTGCTTGGTATATGAAACGCAGGAATATTATTGTGACGCTGATTCAGAATAGAAACAATTTCTTGGTAAAAAAAAAAAAAAAGATCAAACAGCATTAACAAACATTGGAAACCAACACTATTATATACAGTATATATATGTATATACATATATATATATATATATATATATATATATATATATATATATATATATATATATATATATATATATATATATATATATATCATCTCTCTTCCGCAGACACGTCGCACCTCTGGAACTGTCCAATCAGAGCTTACGCTCTCTCTCTCTCTCTCTCTCTCTCTCTCTCTCTCTCTCTCTCTCTCTATTCATCTTCATACAAGAGCTGAGTCTGCCTCTATATTCCTCTCAGAATAATCGAGATGAGAGAGAGAGAACACCACCTCATCGCTTTCAGGTGCCTATAGTGTCAGTCGCGAGCAATGCATTCCAACACTATGTCCTTGGCAGGTCATAGCTGCACATTGCAAACCATTTGAAATAATGACCTAAAAGGAACTAATACATATTCTATATATTTCAGAGATTGGTTTTTGAAGATTTTGAGAAATGCAGACAATGTCAAGTCATTTTTATTTGTATGCAGTACAATGTTTAAATAAAGGTAACTTTTATAGCCTACATTTACATTACATTTCCACATAGGTTCAGGTTCAGGTTCCTTTTATTTGTACCCATAGGTAGATTTGTTTTGCAGTGTCAGAGTTATCCACACAATTTTTACGACAAACACAGACAATACACATTTGACAAAAAAAATTAAAAAATAAATAAATAAAAATAAAATACATAAAATACATAACAATAAAAACAACATAGCTTATGTGTCATCTGTGCATTTTGTTCCTCTGATTGATGGCTGCTGGAACAAAGCTATTTTTATACCGCTTTGTTCTGCACTTTGGGACTATATACGCTTCGTCTGGATGGAAGAAGCTGAAATTCCCTGTGCAGAGGATGGGCATCATCATTTAAAATTGAGCCAGTTATCCGCTGTAACTGTCTAGTGTACAGGGACACTGGACTAAACTGTGACACACCAATCAGCTTACTAGACCATTTAACAATTTGATTTAGGGAGTTTCTATTCTTTAAGGATAGATTTCCAAACCATGACACCAGAGAAAAAGATAAAATTGATTCAATAAAAGCACGATAGAATAAGACCATCATGGTTTTGTCAATGTTAAAAACAGACAGTTTCCTCAAACAAAACAACCACTGGTGCCCCTTTTTGCACACAGCTTCACAATTTGCTTCAAAGTCACATACTGCACATAAACATTTATCCGGACACTTCTATCCAAAGCAACTTACAAATGAGGAAAAGCACAAGCAATTTATAATATGAGGCAACTATATCAGCAGGACCACAATACAGACTGGCAAAAGTAAACCAGAGAAGAACAAACACAGCATATGTTGTAACTGCAGAAGAAAAATCTTATTTATATTTTAATTATTATACATTTTATTTAATTAAAAGGAATGCCTGCAGTGACCTCCACAAATCCACCAAATAACACATTTTTTGCTGCTTATTTGTTCCGCCTCTCTGATGATTCAAACAAAAATAGAAACCAAACTACAGTACTTTAAATGAAAGGCATTGAAATGAAACAAGAATGTTGCCAGAAGCTTGCCAAGAGTTTTCAGCTTAACAAACTGCCAAATACACATTCAGCTACCTATAAATATCCAATGTCATAGAAAGAGACATATAATTTGTGGCCATGTCCCTTAAGTTAGGTATATATATATAAGATATTTGTAAATGTTCAGAATTCTTTATTGTTATGTCCAAGAAAATAAACTTCTGATTGTCAATTTGGAGGACAGTGCAGTAATCGTATCAGTCTGTTGGGCTGAATACCACCACCACATGGTATTTCACATTCATTTTTTCCATTAGTGGACTGTTTTTACTATTGTTTTTAAGTCTTAAATGCTACACGTCAACAATTCTGTTATAGTTGGAAAAGTTCTCAAGTCTTCATGTACAACATAAAATCATTTGTTATCAAGAAATGCACAGAAAGAATGTCTTCATACGGCCCTGTCATTTGTCTAAACACTATAAAAAAGACAAATGCAGCAGTGGCCAAAGCAGACATGAAAATGTATGAAAACAGAAGAAAAAGCCAAGCATAAGTGTTTAGCCTGGGAGAGCAAAGCCTTCTAGGAGCTCTCACATTGTCCAAAGCCAGCATGAGCTGCAGGCGACAGAGAGCCAAATACAACACAATCCAGACAGCTTCTAAGGATGTGACCTGGAAAAGGCAGCAGTATACAGGTGAAACTCGAAAAATTAGAATATCGTGCAAAAGTTCATTAATTTCAGTAATTCAACTTAAAAGGTGAAACTAATATATTATATAGACTCATTACAAGCAAAGTAAGATATTTCAAGCCTTTATTTGATATCATTTTGATGATTATGGCTTACAGCTTATGAAAACCCCAAATTCAGAATCTCAGAAAATTAGAATATTACATGAAATCAATAAAAAAAGGATTTTAAATACAGAAATGTCGGCCCTCTGAAAAGTATAATCATGCATATGTACTCAGTACTTGGTTTGGGCCCCTTTTGCATTAATTACTGCCTCAATGCGGCGTGGCATGGATGCTATCAGCCTGTGGCACTGCTGAGGTGTTATGGAAGACCAAGATGCTTCAATAGCGGCCTTCAGCTCTTCTGCATTGTTTGGTCTCATGTCTCTTATCTTTCTCTTGGCAATGCCCTATAGATTCTCTATGGGGTTCAGGTCAGGCGAGTTTGCTGGCCAATCAAGCACAGTAATACCATGGTCATTGAACCAGGTTTTGGTACTTTTGGCAGTGTGGGCAGGTGCCAAGTCCTGCTGGAAAATGAAGTCAGCATCTCCATAAAGCTTGTCTGCTGAAGGAAGCATGAAGTGCTCTAAAATGTCCCGATAGACGTCTCGTGCTGACTCTGGACTTAATAAAGCACAGTGAACCAACACCAGCCGATGACATGGCTCCCCAAACCAACACAGACTGTGGAAACTTCACACTGGACTTCAAGCATCTTGGATTGTGTGCCTCTCCATTCTTCCTCCAGACTCTGGGACCTTGGTTTCCAAATGAGATGCAAAATTTGCTCTCATCAGAAAAGAGGACTTTGGACCACTGAGCAACAGACCAGTTCTTTTTTTCTTTAGCCCAGGTAAGACGTTTGACATTTGAAGCCCATGTCCAGGACCCGTCTGTGTGTGGTGGCTCTTGATGCAGTAACTCCAGCCTCAGTCCACTCCTTGTGAAGCTCCCCACACATTTGAATGGCCTTTTCCTGACAATCCTCTCCAGGCTACGGTCATCCCTGCTGCTTGTGCACCTTTTTCTTCCACACTTTTCCCTTCCACTTAACTTTCTATTAATGTGCTTTGATACAGCACTTTGAGAACATCCAACTTCTTTTGCAATTACCTTTTGAGGCTTTCCCTCCTTGTGGAGGGTGTCAATGATGGTTTTCTGCACAACTGTCAGGTCAGCAGTCTTCCCCATGATTGTGAATTCAACTGAACCAGACTGAGAGACCATTTAAAGGCTCAGGAACCCTTTGCAGGTGTTTAGCTGATTAGAGTGTGACACTTTGAGCCTACAATACTGAACCTTTTCACAATATTCTAATTTTCTGAGATTCTGAATTTGGGGTTTTCATAAGCTGTAAGCCATAATCATCAAAATGATATCAAATAAAGGCTTGAAATATCTTACTTTGCTTGTAATGAGTCTATATAATATATTAGTTTCACCTTTTAAGTTGAATTACTGAAATTAATGAACTTTTGCACGATATTCTAATTTTTCGAGTTTCACCTGTAGAGGAAAGAATAGGAAATCTTCAGCCAGCCGAAAAATGTATCTTAAATGAGATGTTGTCATTGTAATAGATCAGGTGGTTCATGTCAAATGAGGAGCTACTGTGCCCTTGACATTACATTTACATCTATACCATCCATATATGGATTAATTATAGTTAAATTATGATAATATATTTCTCTTAACGGAAAATGATAGGCCTCTAAGTTTGTATGCATAAGTTTAGTTAAGTTTATGCCAACCAGCTCAGTCTTGCATATTCGGAGACTCTATGCTTTGATAGGCGGGTGTCTGTCCTGAGCAAACAGGTGTTGTGAACCACCCCATGCTTTCATGGTGCAGAAGGTCTGCTGTCCAAAAATACCAGCCTCATTCTACTACTGCTTCCACAGCTGTTGCTCTTTAGGAAAGTGCTTATCCTCTTTATGGTTTGGAGTCATGCACACACATGCACACTCACACACTAAAGGATGAAGGATCTGTGTACCTGGAAATAGGGAAAGTATGTGCGAAAGGAATGGTAAAGTGTCGGGATTACGGTAAATCACGACAAATACAGGCCCAATCATCAGGAGGTTGGTGTTGTTATATTTCATTAAAAAGTGGTCGAAATTCCCCACTCTCATGCAATCTGTGTAGTTGGGCAAACCTTTTCATCTTGGCAATTCTTCAAAGCACTCGGATTTGTTTGGTTTCTCTGAGTGGGACTTTTAGTTTTAACAGAGTTTGATTAAATGGCATTTGGAAACCACATACTATAATAGAGATTAAACTGTTCCAAATAAATGGAAGCTTGAATCTAAATGCGGAAATGTTGTGGATGTCGCTCCAAAAAGCTCCAATTAAAGAACACACTTCTTTTACAAATTACATGTGCATTTTGCTACCATTTAGACAACAATGTATTTTTAAAGGGCAATGTCTTGGCAGAAATACTTTTAACCGCAAAGTTTTTGTCAGCTTGCCTCAAGTCAGTTTACGTTATGATATCCTTCTCAATATAGAGCCCTTTTATGTTACACACCAAAGTGGACATGCTTTGTTCACTTCAGAAATGTAGGCGTATTTTGGTCTGTGCATTTTATTGACTGCATTATAAGACGTACATTTGTGGGAGACATCAAAAAGAGGTAGTTGTGCAAGTATTTTGGTGTATTTAATGCTATTACTATGTCAATTTGAGACTGACAGCATGCATATTTGGATTTGCACTAACGTACATGTATGAAAGCCATCAACATCTCATATGTTTTTATTCTAAATCTCTCTTGCAAGACAGAGACAGCAATAGTGTTCCGGAAGTAAAAATAAAAATAAAAAATTTCCATAGACAAACAGATTTATATAGATCACTTCTAAAGAAAGACCATGAGCTCCGTGGTTGTTAATCGATGGTATATGCTTCTGCTGAAGCCACCAGTGCGTTATTTTAACTTCATTTTTTTAAATTGTGTTTAACAGGGGAAGAACAAAATTTATTTTGATCCTGAAAGGAAAACAATCCACTAATCAGAGCATCGCGGCAAACAATCCGTGCCAAAGCAGCACGACAGCAACCAACCACATCCATAACTCACTGCGAATGATGCAATCGAGCCATTCTTCCTACACTCTCAAACTAACTATATATTTGTTTATCTGAACATTTTTCAGTAAAATTAGAATACATTGATTATATAATTATAATCTACAACTTTACATCAATAATTTTAGATTTTCCCATTGTTTTTAATTTGATAATGTCATCCGCAATGCTTCATGGGATTCGCTCTCATGAAAGACTTTAAGGACACAGTCTTAGAGCGCTTGTCTTTTAGTCCTACTCTTTTACATTATGAAGGATTTAATGAAATCCATATGGAAAAAATGAAATAATGGGCGGCCACTGTTGCACTCTTTAAGATTCCGGTGGAGGCCATGATGTACTTTATTACAATTGCACATGCTCCTAGATCTGGGATTTATGCCCATCAAAGGCAATTTATAAAATGATTACATGATACCCAAATACCAAAATATTGGTCTTGTTGTTGATTGTAGGACTGTTGACGTATCAAACTGTAGATGTCATATATTGAAATGTTTGCAGGAATGGTGGCTTGTATCTACTGGATTTTCTGAGCTATTGATTGAAACAAAGGCTTAATCCAGATACCATGGAAAATCCACCTGGAACGCCGGTCCACCAGAGACTGGTGCAGGAATTCTTCTAAAATGGAAACACAGATGAGAATCTTTGGAATGGAAGAGGAGAAATATTTTCATTTGATCCCTTTTTGTGAAATTTTACCAAACCAATATGGCCAAAAGTTTGCTGAAAGTTGTCATCGTCTTTTATTGTCATTTAAACTATAAATGCATCTTAAAACTCCAGACACTGTTTGACACTTACTTGGGTATCTGCAATTTATTGTTAACGTTATAAAACAAATAATACAAGAAGATTTAGGGAGCATCTCTAATGATCAATAAACATTTGGAAAAGTGAGAAAGATCATGTCACTTTCACGTCATGCCCCCTTGTCCTTCTCACTCTGATTTCTTTAGTGTTGGTGGTGAATGCGTTCAGAGAGTTTACAGAGCTACAGTGGTAAAAAGGCACAGCATTGAAATAGCAACTGGCATTTTTCAGAACCTTCTTGTCTGACCCTGGTCTTTGTAATCTATAGCTCTGTGGTCAGAGTCTTGTAGAGGTCAACTAGTGATTATGGGTGGAGTCCCACTGGATAGAGAAATGAGGTTGTATTTGAGTAGGGACACGCTCTCTCATTTTCTCCCTCTTTCCTTTTATGCATTCTGTCTTTTATCTTTTTCTTTCTCTACTTTTACTTTCTTTTCTTTATTCTCACCTTACTATGACAAAAACAATAATAGCTAATTGAGTTTGCAGATGGCAGACATGCTTGCTGAACTTCACGGTTCCTTTAGTGATTCATTTAGTACTTTTTGTGGAAGAAATATTGGTACATTAGAAATGCACTTATTATTGGATTTAATGCCCTCAATAGCCTGCAACCAAATGCTGAGACAACTTCATGATTTCTAACAGATTCTTGCAAAAGGCGTGCTTTCACACCTTTTTAATTTAGATACGTTATGACAACATAATTCATTAAAAGTTGTAGAATACTACTAATTACAACTAAACTCATAATGTGTAATCTTTAACTAAAAATGGTCACATCAGTATCCATTCAGTAATTACTCTGATTTAAGTCTCTCAAGCCTTAAAGTGATAATTCACCCAAAATTTAAAAGTCTCTCATAATTTACTCACCGTCATAATATCATAGGTGTGTATGACTTTCTTTCTTCTGCTGAACACATTTGAAGGAAAATGGAAAAATATCTCAGCTCAGTAGGTCCTTAAAATGCAAGTGAATGGTGATCAGACCTTTGATGCTCAAAAATGAACAAACAGTCTGCATAAACGGCATCCATACGACCTTTGGTGTAAAAAGATCAATATTTAAGTGCTTTTTAACTATAAGTTATAACGCATCGATTCCCGTGAACAGCAGTATGTGCGTGTGGTGCAATCATGCTAATGAACTAATACACGTGCGACACACCTGGCAGAGAAACGCTGTTTACTGAATAGGAGGAACGCTGTACAGCAGCTTTGTTGGTTTTGGTTAAGATCTGTATTTATCAGTTTTGTGTGTTTGTGTGCTTATCCCGGATGTCTCAACCGAGAGGAGAACATGAGATTACGTCCGTAGCATACCAATGTGAATTCGTCGCATGAGAGACCGCATGAACTCTGCATTCTTTCGATTATATCACATGCGTATACTGCTGCTGACAGATTTATCTAAGTCCTTAAAAACTATTTTTGCACCAAAATCATTCGTTTCTCTTTATAAGACATTATTTTAACGGCTGGAATCATTTGGTCAAATCACCATCCACTTGCATTTTAAGAACCTACTGATCTAAGATATTTTTCTATTTTTATTTCAAATGTGTTCTGCTGAAGAAAGAAAATCATACAAATCCTGGATATCATGAAGGTGAGCAGATGATAATAATTTTTTTTGGGTGAACTATCCTTTTAATACACATACTGTAACACAGTAAAAATCCTTGGTTAACTGACAATCGGACAAAATTAATTACTTTTAATGTTTTTAATTAAAGTTTTTTATTCACTAATAAGAACAGGCTGATAACAGTCATCCATTCAGGAGGAAGCACTGTATGTTGAACCAACTCATAGGAGTGATTAGTTTGGGAATCAGACCATAATGGTCACACTTTATGTTTCAAGCTGTAGGTTCAAAAGGACCGACTCATAAGAATCATGCGTTTGTGAATCGGACTACGCCAGACACACTGTAGATTTCATGCTGTCGATTCAAAAGAACCAGCACATTAGAGTCATGTAATTGGGAATTGCACTAGTTGTGCTGTTTCGTGCTGTAGCTTTAAAAGAACCGACTCATAAAAGTCATGCATTTGTGAATCGGTCTACACTGGTCACACTGAAGATTTCATGACGTAAATTTAAAAGAACCAGCTGATCAGAATTATGCATTTGTGAATTGGCAACCACATAGCAACATGCTAACAACCACTTTGAATACCTTAGTAACTGCATAGCAATATCCTGGCAACCACCCACAACACCTTAGGGGTAAGCCAATTCAAAAACAACTGGATGTCCCCACCATCATAGAACTGATGCAAGCAAGTGTGTCAACATATCTTGAAAATGTTAAATGTTGGCTGCATTTGAACAAATTGTACCTAACATTCTTCAGTGATCCGGATAACTGAAAACCTACATACAAAATGTTTGTAGTGAACATGATTACAGAACTGTCTGCTAAACTGTCTATTAAAGTTTGTAAAAATGAGTGTTGCAGAAGGGTAATAAATCCTCTAAGAACAGTTGCTTTTTCATCCCCCATCATAACGGGATGCTAATGATTTTATTTTAGCTGTCCTCACTGACTGCCTGAACCAAAAGGTGCCTCTTTCAAAGACCTTGCTTTTATGGACGGAAGCCACTCGTTTGAAGAGGTGTTAAAGGACATGTTTGCTGGGAGCACTGATTGGATACAAGCACACTTACACACAAACATCCACAACACATACAGTAGTTTGCATAAATGAGCAGTGCAGGAACCAGCACACCAAGTAATGAAGCATTAGAGCAGAGCTTTAATGAAACACTCCACACCTGAGGCAGAGCTGCTTTTCTTTCAGCTTTCGGCTGCTACAGAAGAGCCTGAGTTTCAACCAACTGGAAGATTTGTTGTAGTACACTAGGGATATTGAAATTTAAGGGCTTAAGTTTCCTGATATGTAATTTAACATTGGGATTAAAGTATATCAGCGCTCTCCTGTTCATGCAGGTTGAAGTTGCATGGATATGAATGTACTGTAGCATACATTATGAGGTTATACCCATAATAAAAATTGCTTTAACGATAGTAACATTTTACATATTCACCTAAAAAAATAAAACATTCAGGGAATAATGGAATATATGTAATTTTTTATATAAATTATGGAAGTTTTACTTATAGAATCTAGATTTAAGATACTATTTTTCATAACAAATAACACAGTTGGTTTTTATATTGATATAACAATGGTAATGTAAGTCCTCCATGCTTCTACAAAGGTGTTCCAGGGCTAAACTTTGGTTATTACGTAAAAACAATGGTACATTTTCATAATATCATACATATATCATTATATAATATCAATAAAATACATAAAGTGTGATTAATCTTGATATCTATGTTTCATTTCAGTGGCCTTACAAGTAAATCTACTGAGACTCAAGTAAAAAATATTTTTATAGGCCTAAAATAAAATAAATATTTTATGCAGCAAAGATAGTGATTTATTATCAGCTTTACATGAATTAAAAGACACACCCAGGTGTGATAATAAGGTGGAAAAAGCATGAACATGAACCTCAGTCACACAGTCAATGTCATTGGGCAGATAGACCAAATTCAGGTTAGATACATCACTTTCCCTTTCTCTGCTTGTAGCAGCTTGTAGACAGATGTTTCATTTGGCTGTTTTTGCCGAAGGCACTCCACAACAAAAAAGTTTAAAGTGGGTACTATATAGCTGCCTTGTTACGCATGGACCTTGTAGTCTGAGGGGGCCATTCCTTCCTGTAAATACAAACCAAAACCAGGCACATGAGACCAAGAACGTAAAATTAACACCCCAATATTAACCAAAGACGTTGCAATTTCTGTCATCCATAACAGCAGGAGACATTAAATGCAAACGTCTAGTCAGGACGTCCAGTCTAGTTAGGTTCAGATATTCCTTGTTCCTGATGTTAAAGAGGCAAACAGACCAAAGGATGGATGCGTACTGACATTCATGATGCTATTGGATTTATATAAACAGTCTTGGATCGATTTTTATGCTTTGCTGTCTTTACCACCTGTCGTGGCCGCTTCTAAAAGAAACACTACCCCCCAAAATGTTGTTTCAGACTTGTTTGCTGATATATTTTCCATGGAAAATATTAGAATCTTCCCGCAGCTTCCTTACAACACCAGTTCATAGTGACCAGGAGATATCAAATGCCAAATAGTATGAAAACCCGCAATTAAAGCACCATAAAAGTGGCTCATATCAGTGGTTCTCAAAGTTTTTGACTCCAAGGCCCACCATTGTCCAAGACAATATTTTAAGACATGATAACAAAGTAATGACATCAAAGCAACCTAGAAGTCTCAATATGTTAATGTAATTAATAGAGATTAATTTTGTGCTCCCAGATGTTTTAGGAACTGTATGTTTTTTAATATATAAAACAGGTGTTAAAGGAACTTGTTGAATTATAATAATACAATTTCAGTTCATAAATTGTAGATATTTTTAAAAAAAATTATCATGTTTATAAAGTTGGATTAATGTAATAAAATTAAGTCATTTTAAGTCATCCTGTAGCCCCCTTGGATGTATGCTGAGGCACCCCACTGGGCTTCTTAAGATCTGCTGGCCCACTTGATACATTTCAAGTCTTCTGAGGTCATATGAAGTGTTCCCCATCCACAGGAGCTCTTAAATCTCATTCTCCATAATATCATATTTCCAAACTGGAGAGTTGCATCCGCTTCTAAATCAAGGAAAGCACAATACATCAAGGCACCGTTTTAGAATCTGAATATGATTGCAAATTAAATTTCTGAGTTTCTATAAATTTCATTCTGTTCCTTAAAAACAATTAAAAGGTTTCAAACTTTGAATATGGCACTTGACAGCCATTGTCAATATGTCTCGTCATTGAGTGGAAAAAATCTATGTTAAATTTCTTTATAATTACCCCTTTTATTTTCCAAGGATAAAAAGGAACAACATACTGGTTTGGAACAACATTAATTTAAGCTTCATTTTCTAGTTTGTTTCAAATTGTACCAACTCTTTTAGTAAAGAACCCAAATGCTTCCCTGGAGAACATCTAAGATCACACTGACCTTTGAGATGTAAATTGCTCTAAACAAACAATTGAAACTGCATATGTCTGCATATGCACTGCATTCACACTGTGTGCTTCAGTTTATGCATGCTTATTGGCTCTGTGAAGTGTTGGCTTCATGGTGTTTACATGTGCATGAGTGTGCCAAGCAGTAGCTCTTGGGTGTGAAGCACACTTCACAAGCTGCTGTTAGAAGTTAAAGACCAATGAGAATGTGTTTGTTGGCAGCTGTGCTTACTAAGACACTTCAGTAGCTCAGCAGGTGAACAGTCACACACGTACACACAGAAACACACATATACACATGTTTGTTCTTTTACAGCATCAGGTCGTGCTCCAGAACCACAAGGCAATTTAACAGCGTCTATTAAACAAAATCTGAGCGTGCACAAATTTACACTGTTTGATGAAAGAGGCAAGAAAGCTGGTATTGAACTTTAAAACAACTTGCTTCTACTCAGCTTAAAAGTGCTGAACTTGTATTCAGAGCTTAAATTATTCTGTATGGTTTTGTTATTGCTGATGTGGCCTCATCTACCTACCTCTATTACACGGCTCTATGTAATACTTCATTCTGATTGGTTAATAGCATCTATCTATCTATCTATCTATCTATCTATCTATCTATCTATCTATCTATCTATCTATCTATCTATCTATCTATCTCATCCATCCATCCATCCATCCATCCATCCATCCATCCATCCATCCAATTTTGAATATTATCACAGCTGTAGGGTATTGTTAGGTATGAAATGCAGCTCTACATTAAATTATCAGCCTCCAGGACTGGAAAAAACTTTTTATAAACAGACTTATGTCATTATCCAATATGGTTTTCAATATGGGCCATTGTAGTACCATGGTATTTTTGAATCACCATTGTAAATCCCGTTATCCATAAATATGGTATTCATTAAATACCATGGTTTATATACCAAAGTACCATTGTATTACTGATACCATCACTGTACCATGGTACAGCCACACATACTAAGGGGGTGAGGTAGATACGCACCTGCAGAAAGGTAATGATGAGGATTCAGAACCCTTTTCCTCCCAACATGTTTGTTTAAGTCTTCACCCCTTAACTGGCCACCAGGTGCTAGAATGGCATCACGTCTGCTTTGATAAACTATTAACGTTCCAGACTAATGACAGGGTAAATGTGGGTGGGGGTGAAGAGGGGTATCTGGAGGTATAGAGATGGCTGTAAATATCTGCCATTAGAGCAGAGGTAAAATCATCCCACACAATTGCAGGTGCCAACTGAACACATTTGAATGTGTACACAGAGACCAGAGAGGAATGGTGAGCTCTGGGGAACTAGTGCTTGGAGTTCAATATTCAATAAGACATTCTGTTAGCCATGTCTACACTAAAAAATGTTTGGCTGAAAATGCTTTGATTCTGCTACGTTTACACCTCAGTGTTGTGCACCACAACGGACACTTCCAGTGTAGACGGCATCATTGATTAAAATGGGTTCTATTGCTTTTGACACAATGCCACAATCTATGGCAGAAATTTGTCAATAATCGAAAGAAATAGTCAAATCAAATTGAAAATGCATCATTTACTCATCCTTAAGTAATTCAAACCCCATATGACTTTCTTTCATCTATGGAACACAAAAGGAGACATGTTAAAGAATGTACTGGCTACTCATTTATTTAATGAAAGTAAATGGAAACTTCGACTATGTCAAATACCAAAATGACAAGAAAGCACCATAAAAGTTTCATAAAAGCAATCTTTATCACTCCATTCATTCTAATATGGCGCCTTTACAAATGACATGTCAGGTTTGCCATCATTGACATTATGACGTCAATATGACATGACCTATTGTCATTGACTTCAAACATGATGCAGTGAATTTTGAACTGACTTCTCCTTGATTATTTGTGTTGGTTGGAGAAGAGCAGTGCTGTGGTTCGAGGAGGAGACAAGGTCATGGACAGCCATGTCTCAATGAGACCTGGAGGAGGTATTACATGGCAAGCACAATTGTCCCGTCTGAAAATAGAAACAATTTAAACCATGCTGGTTTTCTGGCCTCCCATCCTGGTCAAGCTGGTAAGTTGGCTGGTTTAAAAGGTTTTTTGGCACCATTTAGCTGGTCATCAATTTGATTTCTCAGCCAGACCAGCTAAAAAGTGCCCCAAACCTGCAGCTGGCCAGGCTGGCAGACCCACCACAATGAGATTAGAAAATGATTCTCTATAAAATAAAAATAAATTACCTGAATTTCCAGTGAGGCTACTTACGTGAGCTACAGCTCAGCGTTTGATTTCTGTGCAGTTTCCATTTAGTTGGGCCTAGCCGGCTTGATACCATTTACCTGATATTACTTAGTTTAGTCTTACCTGCCTCCCTGACAAATATGCACGCTGTGCTGCTCCGCATGCTAGTTATGCCATTGCTCAACACAAACAAAGAGAACGCTAATAATTGGCCACACTGGAAGCTGTGCTTTATGGAGCTGTGTGTGTGTGTGTGTGTGTGTGTGGATTTGTAAGGCCACTGGTGAACCAAAGCTGTGCTCAAGCTGAAATGGGAAAGAGGGAGGGGGGGGAGGGGTGAGAGGTGTCTCCCTTGCAGTTCACTCAGTACATTTACGTGCACTTTAAAAGCTCGATTTCAGTCGTACTAAACAAAAATCGGTCTTTTCATAAGGTCTTGTAATCACTTTTGTCTGACTGATCTCGTATACAGTCACAATTTTGCAGAGTCAAAAATGACCGGCCCAATAAGATTATTTATAAATCTCTCATATTGCATATATTATCATATTTTTTATCAACAATTTTTTGTAATTATGGTTTTGTACTCATATATTTTTATTGATAGAAGGATTAATTGAACTGAGCTTAACCGGACCAGTGGGGGTACTCCCTGCAAAAAAAAAAGAAATAGTAAAAATATGATAAATTTGATAAAACTATAATAATAATTTATATTTTAGAACTATACACAGAGAAAAAAGCATGTGAATGGTGTGAGAGTAGCATGAGGTTGAAAGTTTGTTGTCACAACGAACAAGAACATTTACCATGGATCATTCAAAATGACAAACCTCAGAACAAAAAACCCAAAAACAAATAAACACAGAACACAACAGAGTCTACAAGCAAAAATGGAAAGCAACAGAGTCCGTAATAAAATCAATCAGCATTGGCTTGACTTTTCAGAGGTGGCGACCACACCAAGATCTGAAATTATTTAAAAGCGACCCAGAGATGGCTTTTTTTCTTACACAACAGGTAAGATATTTTATTGATATGGTTTATGTATAGTTGTGTAATCACTCACACACACATCTGTGTGTGTAGTGAAATACAATAATTATACTGTAATCGGTGCAGAAATTTTCACAAGCTTGCACATGTGTTTGTTTTTTTATAAAGCAATAATTTAAATAAATAAATCCTTTAGTCCTAGGCTTGCCAAGGACATGTGAGTCTTGAAATGATGTGACCACTGGTTAGTTACAATGACAATCTATAAATTAGTTACTACTACAGTGGTCTATTTGTCCAGAATATCCTGCAGTTATAAACTCTAAACAACGTTTGAACTTATCAGACCAACAATAGTTATGTCTAATGTTAACGAACGTTGCTTAGCTTTTGTAACGTCATTTATTTCAAAACATGAAATAAAATGTAAAATGTTTCCAAAACAACAGCATAAGATATGGCACTTACCTACTCAGATGACATGTTTTCGGATATCTGTCTTTTCCTTTCTTTCGTTATTTATTTGTCCATTCACTCTGATAAGATGTCCTGTATCCATGTGTACACCAGTACCTCAAACCACATTCATCAGTGCAGAGGAGCAGAGCCGAAGCACAACTTGCATCATTACCAAAACAATGTTCTTCCACAAGATACATGCAGTTTTAATTTTTAACAGCTAGAGGGCCAAACGTTACATAGTGTAGCTTTAAATTGCTGACAAATAAGAACAGTTTTTTTCGTTCTCATAATTTTTTTATTTGATTGGCAAAATCATAAAAAAGATTAGATATCCATGTGTTGTATCATTGGAAAGGTCTTAATTTGTAGAATGCAACGAGCAAATTTGTTTCACTCAGACATCTCAAACTGCAGTAAGTATTAGTGTATGAATTTCCCACTGACATACATAATAATTATAAACAGGGGTGGTTTTATGTCACATTTTTTCTTATTACTTCCTAAAACATACATAGAACATATATAGTACATTGACCTACTTTACAGCAGACTATCCCCATTCAAATGAGCCCAAACACAACATAATATGATAAGTAGATCTTGAAATATTCCTCAGAGTGTACATGGAAAGATGATGCACAAAAGGGCGCTCATCACACATTGTGTGAGTGTGTGTGTGTGTGTGTGTGTGTGTGTGTGAAAACATGTCCAAGGACTTTTTTTTGTGCAAACAGTCCTCATCTAAAGGATTGGGATGCTCCTGAACACTTGTAGTCTAGTCCATTTATTTCTAATGGGCGGTCATTTCTAACTGGGAAAACAACAATTTTAAAAATTAAAAAAGTGAAAAACAAAAATTTAGAAAATGTTGTCAATTTTCAGAGACCAAATATGAAGAGATTTTATTCAAATTGGATTAAGTAAAAAAAAAACAAAAAAAAAAAAAACAGACAGATGAAAACTTCAGCTTCAACGCAAAAACCCGCTGTAGCTCGATCAAAACTGCACTTGTAAATGTATAGTTATTTGACTGTTTATTAATAGGGCAGTGGCAATTCAGACTGAGACATAATCTCATAATCGAATAGAGTGCTAGGAATAGAATACAAATTTAATACTTACTAAATACTGAGTACGGTATTTTGTATACTGCCTTGTGCCTACTACAGAAATAATGGTATGGAAGTATGTAATGTAGAAAATAGCAAACATACTGGACAGAATGTGAGAATCTTTGTGGTGGTTCTGTCAATCAAAGTCAATGTTGCATGAGAGTTTGATCAACTTACATTAGCGCAACCATGGCCTCTTATGGCTCAGACCAGACGAGAGAGAGGTAAGGAGAGTTAAGGAATGAAGAGAGATGAGAGAAGAAGACATGTCATTTGCCAAAATAGTTTCAAAGAGTGGGAGCAGGATTCTTTTTTACTTCTGTATAATTTAATCTCCTTTGCCTTTGACTGATTATTTTGTTTTAGGTTTAGCCAAGGCTTGGTCTTTGACTCTCAATTTTTTTCCTCTTCTGCTTCTTTGTCTCACACATTTTCTCACTGTCTCTCTCTGTCTTTCTTTCCCCTACCTTTTATTTCATATTCTTATTAGGGAATGCATAGCAAGAGGCTTTTATGGGATCTTGGTTTCAGCAAGGTTTGTTCTATTTGAAACAACATCCCTGAGATCAACCATCCCCTACAAAATTCAATTCTAATAGGTTTATTGGCATGACCTTATACAATGTACAATGTTGCCAAAGCATTCATAAAAAAAAAAAAAAAACATGTTTGTTCCTTGGGCAAGACACTGAACCCCAAGTTGCTCCCAGTGGCAGGCTAGCACCTTGCATGGCAGCTCTGCCGCCATTGGTGTATGAGTGTGTGTATGGATGGGTGAATGTGTCACAGAGTAAAGCGCCTTGAATACTGTTATGGTTAAAAAGGTGCTATTTTAGTGCAGACCATTACCATTTAAAGAGTCATTCTCCGGATGTGCTGCTCTGTGTATAAACGCACTGTGATGGTGATTTTCTGGGGAAGAGTCTGATTGGTGGAACATGAATTTACTGGCTCTCTTTTGAATGTCAGTCAAAAGAGGGAATCTGCCCAGTTCTGCCCTACAGCCCAGGTTATAAGCACTTCTTTGAACTCCCAGGATATTTTTACATAATTCAAGGTGGAAGATTTCAACTGGACTTTTGTCCCAGGTCTCATAATTCAGTTCATATTTCCCAGATTTCACAGCCATACAGAAGGATGGGTTTGATGATACTGTCAAAGATTTTCAGCCACAATATAATAGGGAGGTTACATTTAAATAGTGATTTTCTTATGCTATAATATGCTCACCAAGCCTTGTCTATTAAGTCTTTTACTGCTAGGTCAAATTATCCAGAGGCAGATATTGTCAGACCTAGATAATTAAAACTAGTAACTTGTTTGTTTACAAGTGTAAAAATATATTTTTTTTCTTTTGAAACACTATCACAATTGACTTGTCCATGTTGATTGGTAATGCCCAATTACTGCAGTAATTTTCTAGATTTTATAAATATAGATTCTATTGTCACTATATTCGAGTGAAAATAAAGGGATTTGAATTGATTGATGATGTGTTCAGGAGGAGAGGTTTTGAGTGTTTGTGTCCTGGCACGCTGTTGTTCTGTGGTTGTGATGTGTTCAGGGTTTGTGTGTAGCTGTTGTCTCATCTCCTCCAGTTGTTTCTCCAGCACATTGCTGTGTTTGATCTCTCTTGATTAGCTCCTATCTTACCCTCCTCAGCTCCTCTCACAGCTCCTGGTTGTTCTAGTCCAGCTGTCTGACAGCAGATCAGAGCTGATGAAGTTGATGTAAGCTGAGGTGGCAAGGCCTTGATCTTTGGAGATGCAGGAGAGAAAGGGTGTATGTGTGCTTCAGGGGTGCTCCAGCTGAGGTCAGTGTTAGTGGCTGTTGTAGTGCAGATCTCTACACTGCTCTTCACCTCAGAATCTTTCTTAAACCTCTGAACCTCCATTTTAAAGTCTCTGAAATTCTTCTGGAATTCATCAATGCTGGGTTCTGACCCCTGGACCATGACTGTACTGTTGTGATACAAGTTTACAGTCAGCTTTATCTCTTTTTCTTCTTACAGATTGATTTGTCTACCTTTACTGATGCCACTTTTCTGCTGCATTTCACGGCAGTACAGAGAGTGCTGTGCTAGGCTGATGGCTGATCAGTGAAGAAGAGCAGGTTACACCAGACTCTATTGGGTTCTGATCCACTGTAATCAGACGGAAGCATCTCTGGGTTCTCTCTCAGGATCATATCACTCTCAAAAAAGAGCTGGGTTATTTCTGTAAACACATTGTTGGGTTGATTATGCTGGGTCATAATTTTTGGGTTATTTGGAGTACTGTAAACACTGTTGGGTTGCTCCTGCTAGGTCAAAGGTGTTGTAAGGGGTTAATTCGCAGCTGAACAGCTGGTTGGGTTACTTTGACCCTGCTCTTCGATTATTCATGTTCCTGCTCAGTTAACAAACTTTTTGGATCTTTCTCTTGTGGTCAGACAACACAATTTTATGGTCGGTTAAACAACTACTTTACCTATATTTTTAATAAGTTGTGGAAATAGCATGATTTTAGGATCATTTAAGTGTAAAAATACAATCTTGGATCATGGTTTATTCATTTTCCCGCTCAATTGACAAACCTTTTGGATCTTTCTTTTGCGGTCAGACAACACAAAGGCTGGCAGGATTTTATGGTAGGTTAAACAACTACTTTACCTATATTTTTAATAAGTTGTGGTAATAGCATGTCCTTGTCCTTGTAAAAAATTCTGCATATTTTTGTGAAATTCTAATCAACTTAATCTGAAATTTAATTCTAGGTGTGTGACTGAGTTTGCGGCTGGCGCTGATGGACAGTTTTGTTAGAGACAAGTTAATCCTTTCCAGCTGGAGCGTTCAAATTTGGGAACAATTATTCCCATGGTTCCTGTTTCTGTATCTTTGCAGTCCAATCAATGATTTTATTTCTGAAAACAGCCAGACACTCATGACAATGTAAGCTAAATGCACATATGATTGGTTTTGGGGTTACTTGGTGTGAATAATAAATGTATCCTCATCCGCTACATCCTCCATTTGCCTGGGCGGAGACAGAGAGGATATCCTGGGAGATTACCTCCAGTGTTGGAATTACTGCTTCAAATTAAAAACTGAGGTGATCTTTTGAGGTAAAGACAAGTTATTTAACATGTGTTGTCAACATTGCCTATTGAAAGTCAAAATGTTTTAGTTTCGAAGCATTTATTTGTATGAGTAACTTATTCTGGAAAAATTTCTAGGACAGGCAGCCAGCCTCTATTTTTAAGCAAATTTCTGTGAAACTTGCTAAATAAACATTAGTTAGCAATACTATGTTACATTTTTAACTAAATATCAATAACTTTTTTGCCAATATTGTCACTTGTGAAAAATCCACCTGAAGTAATGTGAGGCAGAGAGCAGACGCTGTTCAGACCTTTTTTTTAAGCTGTTCAGACCTCCCTGGAAACAGGCCTGCTAGTTAGTGCAAGTTAGATATCTTTCTATAACTTAGCAGATAGCCTTACCCATTCATCATACAGACATGATTTTAGATTGTGTGTAGCTTCCAATTCACAAGGAAAATGTGAGAGGGCTGTCTGCATTTGGAAATTCTGGTTAGTCTGCAAGCATTTGGTGACTATTCAGTGTATGGACTTGTGAAGAGCACACTGCTGTCTACCAATTGTTGTACCTTTTTCTGTTGTAGAGATGGATAGAGACTATGGCTCCCTGCTCAGCACCCTCAAGAGGAGGCAGCAGCTGGCTGCTGATGAGCTTTGGTTCATAGCAGAGGAGGACGTGGCATGAGCACATATGAGGAAGATCTGCTGGACCAGAAACTACTGCAGGAAAACCCAGACTAAGAGGAGATGGAGGATGAGATGGAACCTGATCCCCAGCCAAGACCATTAACTGGGTATGTATGAATGTGTATTGTGTATATACACTCACCTAAAGGATTATTAGGAACACCATACTAATACTGTGTTTGACCCCCTTTCGCCTTCAGAACTGCCTTAATTCTACGTGGCATTGATTCAACAAGGTGCTGAAAGCATTCTTTAGAAATGTTGGCCCATATTGATAGGATAGCATCTTGCAGTTGATGGAGATTTGTGGAATGCACATCCTGGGCACGGATCTCCCGTTCCACCACATACCAAAGATGCTCTATTGGGTTGAGATCTGGTGACTGTGGGGGCCATTTTAGTACAGTGAACTCATTGTCATGTTCAAGAAACCAATTTGAAATGATTCGAGCTTTGTGACATGGTGCATTATCCTGCTGGAAGTAGCCATCAGAGGATGGGCACATGGTGGCCATAAAGGGATGGACATGGTCAGAAACAATGCTCAGGTAGGCCGTGGCATTTAAACGATGCCCAATTGGCACTAAGGGGCCTAAAGTGTGCCAAGAAAACATCCCCCACACCATTACACCACCACCACCAGCCTGCACAGTGGTAACAAGGCATGATGGATCAATGTTCTCATTCTGTTTACGCCAAATTCTGACTCTACCATCTGAATGTCTCAACAGTAATCGAGACTCATCAGACCAGGCAACATTTTTCCAGTCTTCAACTGTCCAATTTTGGTGAGCTCTTGCAAATTGTAGCCTCTTTTTCCTATTTGTAGTGGAGATGAGTGGTACCCGGTGGGGTCTTCTGCTGTTGCAGCCCATCCGGCTCAAGGTTGTGCGTGTTGTGGCTTCACAAATGCTTTGCTGCATACCTCGGTTGTAACGAGTGGTTATTTCAGGCAAAGTTGCTCTTCTATCAGCTTGAATCAGTCGGCCCATTCTCCTCTGACCTCTAGCATCAACAAGGCATTTTCAGCCCACAGGACTGCCGCATACTGGATGTTTTTCCTTTTCACACCATTCTTTGTAAACCCTAGAAATGGTTGTGCATGAAAATCCCAGTAACTGAGCAGATTGTGAAATACTCAGACCGGCCCGTCTGGCACCAACAACCATGCCACGCTCAAAATTGCTTAAATCACCTTTCTTTCCCATTTTGACATTCAGTTTGGAGTTCAGGAGATTGTCTTGACCAGAACCACACCCCTAAATGCATTGAAGCAACTGCCATGTGATTGGTTGATTAGATAATTGCATTAATGAGAAATTGAACAGGTGTTCCTAATAATCCTTTAGGTGAATGTATTTATTTGTTTCAATTTCTCATATGACTGATACTCACAGTAACACTAACACTGTTACTCTTTTACTAACTTTTCACTAATGCCATTGAAACGGCGACTTTGCTTGGAGCTGTGGACCTGTGTTTCAAGACTTTTTTTCTTTGACTTTAATTACACCAAGCAGTGCCTCCCAACCTGGGAGTTTCTGCAGCACGGCGTCTACCGTATTGATGGACATGAGTCCTCATCTATTACGTTTTTTAGGACAACAGTTTGTTCAGCCTGCATTTAGGGTGTTAAGTTTTTTTGTAATATGTTTAAAGAATAATTATTTGCTGTGTGTTGTGCTATAATGCACTGTTGATGTGAATTTTTTTTTAAGAAGTTGTTCTATAAACTGGTGTTTTTATCTTTGTGGGGTTGGGAGATGGTATTGTATTCATGCATGATTAATTTTGGCAAAAAAAAAGTTTAAATCGTTAAATACACATTTACAATGGCCTCTTTTTTATAGTGTATTTATGATTATGGGAAATTATTATAAAGTACACAACAATAATTAAATGATAATACACCATAATAGTTATTATTAAATATAAAAGTAGCAAGGCAATGAGTCAGGAAAAAACATTGTATGTGTAATTTTAACCCTCATGGCATAGAGATAATTTTACTCACTAGATTGGGTCAAATTAAATAACCCAGGGTTTGGGTAATTTTAACCCAGCATTAGAGTTAATTTTACTCACTAGATTGGGTCAAATGAACAACCCAGCATTCTGGGTTAAATGGTAAATCCAAGCACTTGGGTCAAACTAACCCAGCGCATGTTCTTCCCCATAGTTACCCAGTGGTGGGGTTAAGGTTGGGTTATTTTTTAATTTTTAGAGTGATTAGCTCCAGCTCCTCTTCATTTTTGAAAAATGCTACTGACTTATGTTAGCTTGGCTAGCAATTAGCTCGCTATTTAAGTTATATGTATTTTTTATGTAATATTTAAGTTTCTTAAAGGTGTTACCTTAAATATCTTCAGCTTCTCTTGTTCATAGTTTAGTTTCCAGTCATTTAAGTAGTGTTTGAGTCATAAAAACACACAATATCTGGCAAAAATGTAGTTACAGAAGGAACTGATATTTTTTGCTGCCAACTGCCATCCGAACTATGTGTCTCTTTTGAATATGACAGTCTATGCACTTTATTGGATCTCAGAAATTGCTCGCATAAAATGTTTTAGACAAATGTAAGACAATTATGTCATGGTGCTTTGGTCCATGCGTGATGGCACACACATAATAAATATATTGGCATTTCCTAAAGGAAATATCTGTCCTTGCAAGGCAGCAAAATAAATTACTTAAAGATTTGGTAAAGTGGTTAATAAAAAAAAAGAAGAAAACCAGAGTATTGTGGAGCGAAAGGGCAGTTGACATTACCAGCTGAAGCAGACTGGCCATTATGACATCATAATTTATCTAAATGAAAATTATGACATCAACACTGGTAGTTAGATTCCGAATACCATGCATTCTATCAGTGAATAGAATGTGGGAAATTTTCACATTCAATTTCTTAAAAACCAAAAATAGAAAACCAAGAAACAAATTTTGAAGAGTCTGTACAAATAATAATAATAATAATAATAATAATAATAATAATAATAATAATAATAATAAAACAAGGACAAAGAATAAAAATAATGTTTAAGGACTTTGCCTTGCAAACACATTAGGGGACCACAAATATAGTGGACAACATAGTCGCAGCCAGATTATTTACAACCAGAACTCTCCCTCTATAACTCTCCCTCTATTATCTGTGGTAATAGCCATTTCGACAATATGGCAGAAACTTTTTCCAGCAAACTCTCCCAATTTTTCTTTTGAAATTGATCATTCCTCAAATTAAGTTTTCAGCCCATCCTGTCCCCAATGTAAACCAGCCGGGAGTTTCGGAAGCCAAATACCTTCCCACCTGCCAATGACAAACCCTTCACTTTTTGCCCAATTACCTCAAGGATAGGAAGATTTTTCATATATCCCAATAGTTTGAATTAAGGCTTTAATATCCCCTTGAATTCTAATAAAAACAGTAATGCCACCTTCATAAGCTGATAAAACACTTTAAAATTGTAATTTAAATTAGGAATTACCATTCTTTTAAGGTTCCTCCTTAACCTACACAACACTGTTTAAATAATCAAACTATATAACTGCCCAGAAAGTGGACAACCTTGCCTAATGCCTCTTAAGCACAGTATTGGTGCACTTAATCCACCACATTCTTTGACTATAAAAAAAAAACATTAGAATACAACAACTGATTGACTTGATCAAATGCTTTTTCTTGATCTAGTGACAGAACTCCAATCTTGGCATTATTAAACTGATTAAATCCAATTACATCATGTTATAAGAGATTGTCCATTATAGATCAGTCAGGTATACACTACGTTTGATCATTTTGAACCAATACATTTAAAAAATACTTGTGCCTATTTGCTAAACATTTGGAGAATATTTTATAATCCAAACACAACAAAGATACTGGTCTCCAATTTTTTTGAAAGTTCTAAGTCCCCTTTCTTTGGACACAAAGACAAGACTGCTCGATGACAACTTGTGTGAAGTGATTTGCTTCTGATACATTCTAACAGCACTTCATAAAATTCTTGTCCTATTATATCATAAAATTGTTGATAAAACTCTACAGGTAATCCATCAATTCCAGGAGAATGACCAATGGTTAGCTGATGCATCACATCTGTGAGTTCTTTAAATGTAATTATACTGTCCAGTGCATTTTGCTGCTCATCCCCAAGTTGAGGTAAATCTTTAAGCATATCATCTGCAGTTCCAGTATCACAGCTCTCAACACTATGTAACTATTATAAATGTCTCTTGTCAACTTCCTCATTTCAAACGGATTTGATGTTAAAGGTACATCAGGATGGCAAAGATGACAACCTGTTTTTGCCAGAAAGTTTTCTTTCAAGATTAAAAAAGAATGTACTTGTTACGAATGCAGACAGCGAAGGCAGACGAGAAGAGCGGATCTAAGTGCAAGCTTACTTTATTGAAACTCAAAAACACAAAGGAAAACCCTCAATGGGGAAATAAACATAACACAGAAAATACAGGCAGGGAACACACACCGGGCTAACAACATTCAACGATAGACAAGGACTGAACCAAAAAACCAGGATATAAATACAAAAACATGGGACAAAGGGGCCAATGAACAAACAGAACACAAACTAGATGACAAGGTGATTAACAGAAACCAAAAGGCAAATTAACAAGGGCAGGTGAAAACAATGAACAGTGAACACGATTGAAAACAAGACTGTGGAGCTACAAAAGGGACAAAAGTGAAAACTATGGAGTAACAAAGGGACAAAAATGGAAAACAAAAGGGGCAATGGTAAAACAAGACAAGGTAACCCTAACATAGCCCCCCCTCTAAGGATCGGATCCCAGACGATCCTAAAAGAAAAAACCCCAAAAGACAAAAAGGAACCCACAGAAAACAAAATGATGGCACCGGGGGCACAGAGGGCAGGCAGGAAGTCCAAGGGGGCACAGAGGGCAGGCAGGAAGTCCAAGGGGGCACAGAGGGCAGGCAGGAAGTCCTGGGGGGCACAGAGGACAGGCAGGAAGTCCTGGGGGGCACAAAGGGCAAGGACAGGTTTAGGTGGTCTGGGAGCTGGCCACCGGGCAAGGATAGGTTCAGGAGGCCTGGGAGCTGGCCACAGGGCAAGGATAGGTTCAGGAGGCCTGGGAGCTGGCCACAGGGCAAGGATAGGTTCAGGAGGCCTGGGAGCTGGCCACAGGGCAAGGATAGGGGCCGGGTCAGGAGGCCTGGGAGGAGGCCACAGGTCAGGAACAGGGTCAGGGGCCCTGGGAGGAGACCACAGGACAGGGGCCGGGTCAGGAGGCCTGGGAGGAGGCCACAGGACAGGGGCCGGGTCAGGAGGCCTGGGAGGAGGCCACAGGTCAGGAACAGGGTCAGGGGCCCTGGGAGGAGGCCACAGGACAGGGGCCGGGTCAGGAGGCCTGGGAGGAGGCCACAGGACAGGGGCCGGGTCTGGAGGCCTGGAAGGCTCTGAGGACGGAGCTGAGGAAGGCTCAGGAGACGGAACTGAGGAAGGCTCAAGAGGCGGAGCCGTAGGAGGCTCGAGAGGCGGAGCCCTAGAAAGCTCTGGAGTCTCTGGGAGCAGAGCCGTAGGAGGCTCGGGAGGCAGAGCCGTAGGGGGCTCTGGATGTGGAGCCGTAGGGGGCTCAGGGAGAAGGGCCGTAGAAGACTCGAGAGGCTCTGGAGGCGGAGCCCTGGAAAGCTTGAAAGGCGGAGCTCTGGAAAGCTCGGGAGGTGGAGCTCTGGAAAGCTCGGGAGGCGGAGCTCTGGAAAGCTCGGGAGGCTCGGAAGGCGGAGCTCTGGAAAGCTCGGGAGGCTCGGGAGGAGCTGACTCTTGGACGGGCACGACCACTGGCACTGGCTTTTGGACGGTCATGGCTACTGGCGCTGGCTCTTGGACGGTCATGGCTACTGGCGCTGGCTCTTGGACGGTCATGGCTACTGGCGCTGGCTCTTGGACGGACAAGACCACAGGTGCTGGCTCAGGGACGGTCGAGGCTACAGGCGCTGGCTCAGGAGCAGTCGAGGCTACAGGCGCTGGCTCACTGACGTCGGAGACGACAGGCGCTGGCTCACTGACGTCGGAGACGAAGCTGGCAATGCTGCTCGTTGGCCGTGGCAGGCACGGAAAGCCCAGAGGCGGAAACCGGGATCGAGAGAGGTGGTTCCCCGGCAGCGAGTTCTCCCAAAACTAAACTCACATATTCCCTCCACGTGAGGTCTCCGGAGTTCGGCAATTCCCTCAGCCGGTGTGTTGGTAGCCTGAGCTGGTAGATGGTCTTTAGGGATGCGTCGTCGAAGCCGGTGTGGAGGGCAACATGTGCAGCTTTGCCCCTGGGCGCATCGACAGCGTTGTTAAAAGAGAATATTTTCCTAAAAGAGTTTATTTTCTCTAAAAGAGCAATACACAGTGGTGTTGAACATCCTTTTCATGATGCATTCTTATAAAGATGCCCTTCTGCCCCTGTGTAGTTCCTGGCAGCATTTGTGGATGGTTCGTGTTCTCACTGCGAGAACCTTACCATGGCAACGTTGCGGTCCTGGCTTTCCTTCCTAAAGAAGGCGGAGCAGCCCACAGGTATTCGCCGGTCCCCCAGGGGGACAGAGCGGTTGCGATCCACCTGTGTCCCAAGAACGACGCCACCTGGCGGGATCGCCTGGTGCTCCCCTCCAAGGCATGTAGGATGACGTCATCACTGACCTCCAAAGCCTACAAAGCCGCTGGACAGGCCTCCTCCGCCATGCATGCCTTGGCCCTTCTGCAAGTTCACCGGGCCAAGGCACTCAAAGATCTGCACTTGGGTAGTCCTGACCCTGAAATGTTGCAGGAACTGTGGTCAGCGACTGACCTCGCCCTCAGGGCCACCTGTGAAAATTCACACATTATATATTAATACAGCAAATTTCTTCATTGCTCGGAAACCATACAAAATTGCTGTTGCCACTATTTTATTAAAGCAATACGCTACATGCATTAGCTAAATGGGAGGTCATGTGCTACGATGATTTTACCACGGTTAATTTGATCCAAGGTAAAATGATTGATACATGCAACTTCTTGTGTTTTACTGCTTTACTACTAAGTGGATCTCTGGAATACTCTATTCTGATTGGTCATCCGTGCCATTCAGTGGTGTGATCTGAATAATAACGTAATTTCAAATCAAATTATTATTTTATGTGTATTTATTTTTAAATTAATTTGTTCAGTAGCCATTCAATAAGTGGGATAATCTACAGCCAGCCAGTCATTATTGCTTGGCGTCATGGTCCTGACCACCCTGTAGGTGTTTATTTTGCGATGATGACAGGCTGACTGTAGATTATTCCTTACATAATCAATCATACAATGGTGCAATACATTTATTCTTCAAATGGATTGTGGGAAATATATAAATGGATCACTAGATCCTGAACTGACCATGATGAAGTAAATTTAGAGTTGATTAAATGGTATTTCATCTTTACCCTAAATGGATTTGTGATGTAAACAGACATCATTCAAAATGTAATGGCAACCTCTTGCATCCTCAGTGTCTATTTTTGTAACATTTAGGCTAAGGAATGGTGGTTGCTCTGCAATGTCCTTTATCAGTCATATTGAGAAACACCGCTCATAGTTTTTAAACTCTTTCTACTGGGAACTGTTTGCCCAGACCTGCGTGCTGGAAAAATGTCTTGCTGAAAAGCAATTTGTTGCTCCCTTCCCCCTTTCTGCAGTGTTCCAGTGAGCTGAACTCTACGTCTGCAGAGCACATTGCCTCCCCCTTCTCTCTCTCATTTCTCTCACTCTCTCGTTCTCAGGCTCTTAATTTCTGCAATGCAGAAGAAAGCAAAACTGTTTGTTGACAACAAAAAGACAAAGAAAAAAATGTTTTGTTATGGGAACAATGGCAGTTTAAATGATGTTTTAACAAGCTTTCAAGTGCTGATAGCAAATAGATTACTGATTAAGATCCAAAGGCAATTGAAAAGTAAAAAAAAAAAAAAAAAGTTACAAAAAAGTTACAAATAAATCAGGCCCAGATAAAATAGGATCCTTCATGCTGAAAACAGTGATGCAGAGCTGAATTTGCAGGGGTAAATACAATCAGCAAGACTGAGATCCAGGCCCATGTTGTCCCTTTAAGGAAAGTAGTAACATTCCCTTTTAGATAGCTATTAGTGCTTCACTCTCCAGCTGAATGAATTCCTTCCCATATGCTAGTTTATCTGACTTGAAAGGCTTTGTCTTACCTGTTTATCCATTGTAGAGGACTGGGTTAAAAAAAAGTGAAAATAAAAGTTAGGAGGATCCAAGAGAATCTCCCTTACCAACATGGCCCAGATAGACATTGCTCATTATCTGAAATCGATCCATGATTACCAAAATTCGAACTATTGCCCCCAGTGGCCAAAACTGGAAGTGTTGAAAGTGAAAGTATGAGCATGTGTGAGCTCTAGTTTCCAGTTGAAATGTCCACAGACGAGTGCCAAATGTGAGTTGTTTTAACTTGTAAATTAAGTAACACAATAAGTCAACAGGAATGCTTATTTTATTCTTATCTGTACGCCCCAATCCAAACCCCAACCTAAGAGTACATTAAAAACGTAGGCTAATCAAAGAGTGAAACTACAACCTCTGAATCACGCTCATCATTGTTTAGATTATCGTGATTACTTTGTAGTATCCATGGGACCCGTGTTTCTAAAGCACCTCATACTGGGATCGAGGTCAGCGTACTGGAAGATTCGGTACTGAAACATGTCAAGTTCTCGCGTGATGATGTTGTTTGAAAATAAATGTGTTACTTTTTGATATCTAGATAATTTAGAAACAGTTGAAGGTCTGAATTTTTTTTTTATCATATTCTACTTTTGAAGAATACAAACACAAAAGCATTTCAGTGCTCATTGAAGAGTTGCAAAGTGTTCCCATCAGTGACAACATACATTTTAGATATGTGCAGATATGCAAGTGGGTCAGGATGCATCTTTACATTTTACTCACCAACATGTGAAATGTCTTAAGGTGAACAGTGCAGCTATTTACTATGTGTTTAACTGGCTTGTCCGACTGTTTAGAGTTTCACTGGAGGATTAGTTTGGATCTGCTCGGCGCCTTGGAATCTGTAAAACAAAATACTGGGAGCTGTTATAAAATTAAAGGGTACAGGGTTTAGTTATTATCTAAAAAGTTGAAGAAGGTTTAAGTTTTCCTCTAGTAGCTACAATTCTTTTTTGAGTGGAATTTGATTGTCAAAATAGGTCAATGATTTTAAACAAATACAAATGCATTGTGAAGTTGTGAAATATCCTACTTTTGAAGTGTTTACATTTATACATTTGGCAGACACTTTTATCCAAAGCGAATCACAGTGCACTTATTACAGGGACAATCCCCCCAGAGCAACCTGGAGTTAAGTGTCTTGCTCAAGGACACAATAGTGGTGGTTGTGGGGCTCGAACCAGTGACCTTCTGATTACCAGTTGTGTGTTTTAGCCCACTACGCCACACCACGCCTAATTGTTTAGCTAAATTTGGAAAATGAAATGGAAAGCGTACTTAAACTTCAATAGAAATGTATGGAGAAATAATTATTTCCAAAGGTTCACTATTCTTTATGAATACTAGAAAAGTTGGACACTTACATTTTGTATTTAATATTTCTTCCTGGAAATATTTATCTATTTAATGTGATATTGTGAAAGTGTTTATTAGAAATGATTAGAAAGTATCTCACTTTACCGTATTCCCCGTTCTGTTATTCCAGGTGGTTTGGATCTGATCTGTTTGGCACTTGTGTAGTATCTATTTTTTAACTCATTGCCTCCTAAATGGACCTCTTTTATCCTGGTTGACCTTTCACCTCAACTGGCCAACTGGGATTTTGGCAGCTATGTTCGGGGAAAATAAAAAAAATCCAAGAAAAACAATGAGGATGGTGGATAATACAACACAAACTGTAGAAATATGAAAGCACAGGTTAAATGTGGAAGTGGGAGGTGGACTCGCTATCTAAAGCCTTATATTACTGTGAAATTGTTGTAAACCATCCAACTAAGGATGAGATTATCAGGATTATTTGCTTTAAAAGGCAGGAAGTAGGTATATAAACTGTGTAAGACCCACGCTGTAATGTAATATAGCTGCCTGCCATGGACTAGACTACCACAACACATCATGTATGGAGAGAGCATATATCCTCTGCTATGCCCAGCATTTCCTCTGTGTGCCATTTTGTCTATCACCCCATTCAGCATGCACACACACACACACACACACACACACACACACACACACACACACACACACACACACACACACATGTTGTGTTTCCATGTTTTATGGGGACTTTCCATAGACATAATGGTTTTTATACTGTACAAACTTTATATTCTATCCCCTAAACCTAACCCTACCCCTAAACCTAACCCTCACAGAAAACTTTCTGCAGTTTTACATTTTCAAAAACATAATTTAGTATGATTTATAAGCTGTTTTCCTCATGGGGACCGACAAAATGTCCCCACAAGGTCAAACATTTCGGTTTTACTTATCCTTATGGGGACATTTGGTCCCCACAAAGTGATAAATACACGCTCACACACACACACACACACACACACACACACACACACACACACACACACACACACACACACACACACACACTCTCTCTCCAGTTATTATTATTTTCCCATTCAGGAAAAAAAGTTGTATTTGTTGCTGGCTAGACAAAAGATAAAAGTAGGTGAATAAATGCATTGGAAGAGGAAAAAGTAGATTAAACGTGGTAAAATAGAGAGAAAATAATGTGTGAGAGAGAGGATTCAGAATGAGAATAAAGTGAAAAATAGTGAGGACTTACTGTAGGACTGCCATTGTAGTTCCTTTGTGAGTTTTCATAGACTTTATTGATAGAAACTGTGAGTTAGATTCGAACTTGCATCACCTGTATTGGCAACAGCACCAATGTGTTGAATGCATTAACCCATATAAATCCATATTTAATTGCTTTAAGTTTCTATTCTATTCTATTCTGTACCAATCCTTCTTGTACTATATTTAGTTGACTTAAGGTGCTATTCTGTTCTATTACTTGCTATTGCAGCGTTCAAGTCCTCCAAGGAAGTTCGTATATACGAGGTCATAAATACGATGTGTTTCGCATTCAATTCATTTTAATCAGAAAGAATGTACCCATTTTGCTATTTCATATTTTTTTACTTACTGACAAAGACAAGAATATTTTAAGGACCACTGCAACAAAGCTAATAGCAAATCCACACTTTAGGTGTGTAATTGATGCAATTACTGTTTATTTTCTCATTCTCGTGCCACCACATATAATGATGGGAAATGTCACCTCATGAACCAGCTAAATGAGGTTTATTTTCTTCATTAACTGTACAAAAAACCATTCCAACTAAACTGCACAGTCAAAATCCACAAGTTATAGAGAATCATTACCAGTAATCTTCCACCATGATTCATTAATCACTTGGAAAGTCATGGTTCAAAGAGAATCTTGTGTTTCCCACTGTTCATGTGCGCTCGACTAGTAAACACATTCAGTCTGACATGACTTTATTGCACCAAATGTGCCATCTCTTATCTTAGCGTTCATTAGTTTCTATTCTATTCTATTGGCTGTGACAAGAATTTAGAAAATGTACAGCCCTTAAACCCAAACATGTGGACCTCCCCATCTTTTTCCATTTCAAATATGTCCAATTTTATCAAAAGGCATATACAACATTTGGTAGAGATGGATGAAAAAGAAGAGGGGAAGAAAAAGAAAATGAAGAAAGAGAAGGATAGTTTAAATATGTTGCATTTTTCTTTTGCTCCAGGATTTAGCTTCTGTCAGGCAATTAGGATATGACCCAACTAAGCCAGAGGAACTGCCCACAACCCCGCCTACTGTCTGGCAGCCACCTCACAGGAAGCAGCATTATGGGCTAAGTTCCCTCTGTAGCCACGTCTCGCTTGGCTGAATCACAGGCTCACAGGCGGTGCACAATAGCAGGTTTCGACCTCACAACATTACCGTTTACAGTTCCGTTTCCTCCGTAACAGGACCTAGAATTTAGATTCTCTGAATATCAAAAGGTGCTTCACATAGAAGAGGACCATACAGTCCTGTAGCCTTTATTTTAAATACACATCTGTTTGTGCTTAAAGCTACATTGTCAAGGTGATCCTCCAGCACTGACGAATGAAATAATTCTGATGATGGGAAGAGGGCCATCAGATTGTCGGTGTATTTACTGTCTGGTGGAAATAAGGGAGAAGAAGCGATGGGTGGGATTAGAAGGGGGTGTCAAAGTTCATACCCTTGAAGGTCAACATGGGCAGCTGCTACAGTGGCCTGGGTGGCTTTCTTGGACTTAAAAATGTTCAGAGACACACCATCCCATAGTATCCCAGATAATTTTACCTTGCAGAAAAGCAAAAAATTATTCAGCTACTTCTTCATAAATTAGTGGTGTGTTACGGTGTAATTGGTCTGCAATTACTCCAACTTGTATATCTTCTTATAACTCTGGTCCAGGATCTTTTACTACCCAGCTAAAAAGTCCAGCTAGGACCAGCATTAATTTGCTCAATGGCTTTTGCTGGTTTGTGTTAGTCCGGAGCTGGTCTGGCTGGTCAGAATACTGATGAAGCTGATCTACCAGCATGGTCTTTTGTCATGATGCTGAATGACAAAGGGAGTCTTAATTGAAAAAAAGGGAACAAATCTAAGAAAATGAGATACATTTTCATGACTCTAGAACTAACTAATATAAGGTAAAAATTAAAACAAATAACATTTTGTTTTAGTTTTTGATACACAGTATATTATAAAGTTTGTAAGTTTTACAAACCACCTTCATTAAAAAAAAAAAGAAAGTACAACTAGATGATGAAAACAGCCACAAGATATATAGCAGAATTAAACATCAAGTTTATATAAAGTTAAATCCTAAAAGAAAACAAAATTAATAGAAACTATATATCACCAAAAAAAAAAAAAAAAAGATAACTAAAAAACTAACAATCAGAAAGTGAAAACGATTGAAAATGAAATAACTGAAATATAAAATAAATTAAAAAAGAAAACTATAATAACCCTGCTGAAGAGTTAAGGTGAGGATGGAGATGAGGGAAACCTGATCTAAGATCAGCGACTCTCCCTGGAGGAGCATTCTGCTCCAGAGGGCTGTAAATATCAGACTGCGATGCAGATGTTTTCTCCATTAGAGTGTAGCTCCTCCTTTCATGGGTGATACATGCAATACCAGTCACATACCAGCCCAAACACAGGCAAAATGGCACAACGTGGTCACTTTTGGCTGCAACAGCATAAGACTTGTATTCTTTATAGGCCATGATCAAAGATCAAGCCTTTTTGGTTTATGCCTTTAAAATTAGTTTTAGCTGAAACTAGTGTGCTAATTATATACTTAGGCATTCTAAGTGAATGTTAAACAAAATACATTCAATTTATGTTCAGAAAATGTACGATACACTTGTTCGCATTTATGATTTTCACGATTTAAACTTTAATGCTTGGAAATATAATTGTTTTTGTAGTAATGGAAAAGCAGCGAAAAGTGGCCAAAATAGATGGGAACTCCTTCAGTACTCTTTTTTTAAAAGCATGCCACCTGGGGGTGGCATCTCATGAAGTTGGTTGAAAAATTCCCAAGACTTTGCAAAGCTGTCATCTAGATAAAGGCTAGGCACTTTAAAGAAGCTAACATTTTAAATCTTGAATACAAAATCTGATTTGGTTAACATTATCTTTTTTTCTTTTTTGGTCAATGCACATAACTGGTAATCTGGTAATCAGAAGGTTGTAGGTTCGATCCCCACAGCCACCACTATTGTGTCCTTGTGCAAGGCACTTAACTCCAGGTTGCTCCGGGGGGATTGTCCCTGTAATAAGTGAACTGTAAGTCGCTTTGGATAAAAGCGTCTGCCAAATGCATAAATGTAAATGATCTCTTCATAATTCCCTATGCATAAAATGGGTTGTAATTTAGAAAAACCTTCCCCAATTAAATCTTAATTTTGTCACTGTATCAAACTCTAGAAAAAATTGCTTTTATACCTAATAAACATTGAATGAATTGCTGCACTAAATAATAATGTCTGTGCATGTATACGGATGACTGCAAGGACATAGATTTGGCTTGAACATTGTGTGTGTTTGTTTTGATAACTTCCATCCCCCTTGGAATCTACACCACTGGATGACCGTCTGGAGCTTGATGGAGTTTTGTAAATATTTCCAACCCTTTGCCAATGTCCTGGTATTACGTGGCTTAGATATTTCCACGTGGTGTGTGTCAAGTGTTAGCAGCATTATGGAACTCTGTACTTCAAATGCATTTTCTATTTTTGGCTGCCCTGACCTGCAATCATGAATAAACGGCACATTACACACCAAACTGAGAGTGGGAGCAGTGAGCTAAAAAGAAAGAGGGACTTTTCTAAAATAAGAGAGAGAATGATTTACAGTAAGAAAGTTCCACTATAGTTTTTACCATTACGTCTTATGTGTGTAGAACTTCTTCTCGAAGCTCATAAAACAAAAATTTAAGGAACGCCTTGTTCCATTAGAATAGCCATCCTCCCTGCCACTACTCTTTTTCTCCTACTTTCTTTCTTCAATGCAAAAGCAACTTACACAACCAGCCAAAAGTTTAAACACACCTAATCATATTTTGTAATTACTCTTTTCTACATTTGAGAATAATAAAAAAGTCTTCAAAATGTTGAACTCTCAGCTCTGCAAACATTTTGCAAACATTTTTACATAAAAAAAATGTATTTAATAAACAGTTGCACCACTTTTGCGCACTGTACAGTATTTAAGCACAAAGACTCACGTCTTAATTATTCCACCTGCAATCTAGTTTAGCAGGTTCAATCTGTGTTGGATTAGCTCTGTGTATTAAGTAGTTAAATTAAGCACTTGTCAAACACTCAAACATGCCTCTTTTCTATGTATATTCTTTGATGAAGTGGCCGTAACAAAGGTTTTTAAGAGCTGTAATGTGAAAAAAGTCCCGGGCCAGATAATATTGGACAGCATTTACATAGGTGTTGTGCTAAACAATTGGGTCCAGTGTTTTGTAACATCTTTCAAAGATCACTTGCCCTCCAGAGAGTACCCAAACTGTGGAAACAGGCCACAGTGGTGCTTGTACCGAAGATTACGCATGCTGAAACATGAAATGATTTCAGTGCGACAGCATTAACATCTCTCATAATGAAAAGTTTTGAGAAACTGGTAAAAGAGGAATTGCTATCTAAAACTAAGAACTTTTTAGACCCTCGCCTTTTTGCTTACAGAACAAAGAGAGGTGTTCAATATGCCACAGCAACTTTTCTACATATAGTATTGAAGCACATATAGCAGGACACATGCTAGACTGCTTTTATAGATTTTATCTATTTGACGTCTGAGACCGTCAATCTTGTCACGTGGCTTGTTGAGCATGTTACCACGGAGACGTAGCACATGTGGATGCCCGCGCTATTCTCCACGGCATCCATGCACAACTCACCATGCGCCCCACCAAGAGCGAAAACCACACATTATAGTGACCATGAGGAAGTTATCCCAATGTGACTCTACCCTCCCTAGCAACCGGGCCAATTTGGTTGATTAGGAGATCTGGCTGGAGTCACTCAACACGCCATGGATTCGAATTCGCGACTCCAGGGGTGGTAGTCAGCATCAATACTCGCTGAGCTACCCAGGTCCCCCCACATAGGAACTTTTAAAAAAAAATAATGTTTATATGTTTGTATACATCTACTCTTTTATCTATTTATAAATTGCATTGTGTGTGTATGCTATGTGTTATGTGCTGTTTACCTGTCTGGCTGGTTTACTGCAAACAAATTGCCCGTAAGGGATCCTAATAAAGACTGAACTGAACTGATATTAGACCATGTCCACACTAATATAATTTCATTTAAAAATGCATTGATTTTGCCAATTGATTGGAAAGCAGGCGGTAAATAGAGTTTATTATAAGAGAGACGTTTGTGTACATTTTCTATCAATCATATCAGCAGTAATGAATCATATAATGATCAAATGAGATAATGGACAGACAATGCATCCAAATAAACAACACTTTTACCTAGTGCAATTAAGTTTTATTGAATTCCCCCCTTAGTTTTTTTAAACTATTCATACGCAGGCACAATTTATATTTATCTTAATAAAAAAAAAATCTAAAATAAACTCAAGCATTTATACATAATCTTTTTTATCAAAATGTTATTAAGATCATAAGAAACACAAGTTAAAGTGTTATAAATTAAAGTGTTATAAAACGTTAAAGAGTAAAATGCAATCTCCAAACTGCACTTGTAGGTAAGTGTGCAAACGCAATTACTTCCTGGTTTCAAAATGGTATCCGTCCCACGCTGCTGACACAACGTGCTTCTGGTCAAGCCACTGGGAAAGGTAAACATGCTAAACTGTCTGATAAGATGCTACGTGTCAGCGAGTCAGCATGATATGGCTGATCTTAGGGTACCGGAAGTATCAGAAACAACATGGCAACCTCCCATGTGATCCTTTTGAACCAAATCGCACACCAGATGTAAACAAATAACTTTTATATACATTATTTTGGTATCAGATGTAATATTCTGGAACAATTTTGGATTTTTGCATTATTTTGCTTGGATGAGTACAGAAATAGTGAATAGTGATGATGACATGGATAAATGTGCTTTTGAAGGGTGGTCTTTGATGGTGTTTAGACTTGCTACGGGGATCAGGAACTTGAGCTGAAATCCCACTGCTCTGCTTTATTGTGCCTCAGACTAGCACCTCAATCCTTTTATAAACACAGGCAGACATCTGGGACTATTCACACACACACAAAAACCAAACCCCATCCCTTAATTTGTATCCTTGATATCCCACCGTCAACCCTCCAACCCTCTGAAACTCATTTTCAAGCTCGCACAAACATACATTTACACATTTTTCCCTTTTCCACACACACACACACACACACACACACACACACACACACACACACACACACACACACACACACACACACACACAGTTTCCACCAACACACTCTGACCAGCTCTCATCCTCTCTATCCTTTTCTTTCCAAAATTCTTTCTTTCTGAAATGTTCATTTTTGGGGTGAATGAATCCCTTAATATTCTGGAGAGAGTGATCTTTGAGTGGTGAGCTGAAACGAGCTTGATTAATCCCTGACACCTACTAAGTAGTGAGAATCGGGCATTGGAGAAAAAGGAGATTAAAAAAAGAAAATCAATAAGTGACTATTGGCAGAGTTAGCATGATGTCAAAACGAGAAAATATCTCAAATAGATTGAAAGAAATGGGAGTTAAAATAGTTTAAACACACACACCTGGTCATCATTAATTACTCCATAAACCAGCTCATAAAAACACTCACCGCGATTCCAGTCGTTGTCAAGCCTCCAACAGGAACAGACCGTTTCCTCCCGTATCCTGTGAACCCTGTGAAACCTGAACACCTGAGTATTCTGCTTCCTTACCTGACTCAATACTAACCCTTTGCATTGTTGTTCTGCCATCTCCAGATCTCCCGTCCGATTCCTGAAAGCCCATGTTTGATATCTGTCCAAGTTGCTCCGACCAGTCCTAGAAGAAAGAACTGGATTAACGAACTGAGACTGAGTATTATGCCACGATTGAAGTTATCTGGATTACCTGTTGTTCTCCGTACATCCAGCGATCTTCACCAAACCTGCACCTGAAAACTAACCTTATACCCACCTTGCACGAGTGACACTTTAATAAAACAGTATTTGAATCACTTACCTCCGATCTCCTGGTCTCTATCCTGACAGAAGGCTTGACCTACACCACCAGTGAATCCAAACAACCCGAAGACGGCACTTCCGCAAACCCCGCTTCCTCTCTGGTGTGCGTCGCCAACTCCGCTTCCCGACCAGCGCCCTTCTCAGGTCGGGTGGAAGATTGCAACGGATTCTTGCTGCAATCCTCGCACATCCTCGAACAACAACCTCAATTGTATCCTACAAAAAGATCAAAGATCTCCATTATGGACCCAGCAGTTTGGCTCTTGGCTCTCAGTCAGGGGAATCAACCCCTGGAAGTTTTTATCGCGGAATTTTGTGCCCTGGCAGATCAGGTCGACTTCAATGAGGTAGCCCTTAAAGACATTTTTCATTATGGGCTAAATAAGACAACTTCTTCTTTTATGCCTGGTGGTCGCTGTTCCCTCAGCCTGGTTCAATATATTGACCTCGCCCTACTGTTCACGGATCCTGCGTTCACCGTGGGGGAGGTGGACACCGAGCCGGTGTTCCACAACATAACCAGCAAACAAACCCCCACACCAGTCGATTCCCTTGAGCCTGCACAGTCCACTTCATCTGCCCGGAGGAGAAAGAGAAGAGGAAAGGCTTCTGCTCCCCAGTCTCCGCCCACCACGGCCAGTGAGCCAGAGCCCACGCCCGCCACGGCCAGCGAGCCAGAGCCCACGCCCGCCACGGCCAGCGAGCCAGAGCCCACGCCTGCCACGGCCAGCGAGCAGGAGCCCACGCCTGCCACGGCCAGCGAGCCAGAGCCCACGCCTGCCACGGCCAGCGAGCCGTTAGCCTCCGACGTCAGAGAGCCAGTGCCAGTAGCCGTGACCGTCCAAGAGCCAGTGCCAGTAGCCGTGACCGTCCAAGAGCCAGTGCCAGTAGCCGTGACCGTCCAAGAGCCAGCGCCAGTAGCCATGACCGTCCAAGAGCCAGTGCCAGTAGCCGTGACCGTCCAAGAGCCAGTGCCAGTAGCCGTGACCGTCCAAGAGCCAGTGCCAGCAGCCATGACCGTCCAAAAGCCAGCGCCAGTAGCCATGACCGTCCAAGAGCCAACGCCTCCGAGCCTCCCGAGCCTCCCGAGCTTTCCAGAGCTCCACCTCCCGAGCTTTCCAGAGCTCCGCCTCCCGAGCTTTCCAGAGCTCTGCCTTCTGAGCTTTCCAGAGCTCCGCCTTTCAAGCTTTCCAGAGCTTCACCTCTCGAGCCTTCCAGGGCTCCACCTCTCAAGCCTTCCAGGGCTCCGCCTCTCAAGCCTCTTGAGCCTTCCAGGGCTCCGCCTCTCAAGCCTCTTGAGCCTTCCAGGGCTCTGCCCCTCCAGCCTCTCGAGCCTTCCAGGGCTCTGCCTCTCAGGCCTCAAGCCTTTCAGGGCTCCACCTCTCAAGCCTCTTGAGCCTTCCAGGGCTCCGCCTCTCGAGCTTCCCGAGCCTCCCAGGGCTCCACCCCTCAAGTCTCTCGAGCCACCCACGGCTCCGCCTACAGAGCCACCCACGGCTCCACCTCCAGAGCCTCCTACGGCTCCACCTCAAAAGCATCCTACAGCTCCGCCTCAAGAGCATCCTACGGCTCCGCCTCGAGAGCCTCCTATGGCTCTGCCTCCAGAGCCTCCTACGGCTCCGCCTCCAGAGCATCCTGCGGCTCCATCTCCCGAGCCTCCTAGGGCTCTTCTCCCTGAGCCTCCTACGGCTCCGCCTCCAGAGCCTCCTACGGCTCTGACTCGAGGGCCTCCTACGGCTCCGCCTCCAGAGCCTCCTACGGCTCAGCCTCCAGAGCCTCCTGCGGCTCCACCTCCCGAGCCTCCTAGGGCTCTTCTCCCCGAGCCTCCTACGGCTCCGCCTCCTGAGCCTCCTACGGCTCTGCTCCCAGAGACTCCAGAGCCTTCTAGGAATCTGCCGCTAGAGCATCTTACGGCTCTTCTCCCCGAGCCTTCCTCAGCTCCGTCTCCTGAGCCTCCTACGGCTCTGCCTCCTGGGCCTCCCGAGCCTCCCTCAGCTCCGCCTCCTGAGCCTCCAGAGCCTCCCTCAGCTCTGCCTCCTGCTCCTCCTGAGCTTTCCATGGGTCCGCCTCCCTTGGCGCCGCCTCCCGAGCCTCCTACGGCTCTTCACCCAGAGATTCCAGAGCCTCATACGGCTCCGCCTCCTGAGCCTCCCTCAGCTCCGCCTCCTGGGCCTCCCACAGCTTCGTCTCCAGAGCCCCTCTCAGCTCCGCCTCCGGGACCTGTCCCTGTCCTGAAGCTGACTCCCAGGCCTCCTGACCCAGTCCCTGTCCTGTGGCCTCCTCCCGGGCCTCCTGACCCTGTTCCCGTCCTGTGGCCTCCTCCCAGGCCTCCTGACCCAGTTCCTGTCCAGTGGCCTCCTCCCAGGCTGCCTGACCCGGTCCCTGTCCTCTGGCCTCCTCCCGGGGCCCCTGACCCAGTCCCTGTCCAGTGGCCTCCTCCCAGGTCCCCCAAACCTATCCTTGCCCTGTGGCCAGCTCCCAGGCCACCTGAACCTCTCCTTGACCTGTGGCCTCCTCCTGACCCGGCCCCTGTCCTGTGGCCTCCTCCCAGGGCCCCTGACCCAATCCCTGTCCCGTGGTCCCCTCCCAGGTCCCCCAGACCTATCCTTGCCCTATGGCCGGCCCCCAGACCACCTGAACCTGTCCTTGCCCTTCGTGCCCCCCAGGAATTCCTGCCTGCCCTCTGTGCCACCTTGGACTTCCTGCTTGCCCCTCGTTGCCCCCTGGACTGCCTGTTTGCCCCTGGGACCTCCACGACGTCGGGGAGGGGGGGGTAATGTCAGGGATCAATCAAGCTCATTTCAGCTCACCACTCAAAGATCACTCTCTCCAGAATATTAAACACACACACACCTGGTCATCATTAATTACTCCATTAACCAGCTCATAAAAACACTCACCGCGATTCCAGTCGTTGTCAAGCCTCCAACAGGAACAGACCGTTTCCTCCCGTATCCTGTGAACCCTGTGAAACCTGAACACCTGAGTATTCCGCTTCCTTACCTGACTCAATACTAACCCTTTGCATTGTTGTTCTGCCATCTCCAGATCTCCCGTCCGATTCCTGAAAGCCCATGTTTGATATCTGTCCAAGTTGCTCCGACCAGTCCTAGAAGAAAGAATGGATTAACGAACTGAGACTGAGTATTATGCCACAATTGACGTTATCTGGATTACCTGTTGTTCTCCGTACATCCAGCGATCTTCACCAAACCTGCACCTGAAAACTCACCTTATACCCACCTTGCACGAGTGACACTTTAATAAAACAGTATTTGAATCACTTACCTCCGATCTCCTGGTCTCTATCCTGACAGTAGGTCCTCGTGGTGGAGCGGTTACTCACCTCAATAAAGGTGGCAGAGGACAAGTCTCAGTTGCCTCCGCTTCTGAGACAGTCAATCCACACTTATCACGTGGCTCGCTGTGCATGACACCACGGAGACTCACAGCATGTGGAGGCTCATGCTACTCTCTGCGATCCATGCACTATTTACCATACGCCCCATTGAGAGCGAGAACCACTAATCGTGACCACGAGGAATTTACCCCATGTGACTCTACCATCCCTAGCAACTGAGCCAATTTGGTTGCTTAAGAGACCTGGCAGGTGTCACTCAGCACACCCTGGATTCTAACTCGCGACTTTCAGGGGTGGTAATCAGCATCAAGCTACCCAGGCCCACCACTTATAATTTTTTTTAAACTCAGTATAAAATGTGTGAACAGAAAGAGTTAATATTGTCGTGGGATTGATTTTGCTTTCTCCGTTTATGGCCTCACATATTTTCATTTTCTCAGTCTGTGCTGTGTGTAGTCAATATGAAGCACTCTTCTATGCAGTCTGCTTTAGAGAGCTTGTCCTGTTTACAGTGATGAATGCAATGGCATGCTTTTAGTTCCAAATGGCCAGTGTGAATCCAAACAGTACAATGTTAGGGGCATGCTCTTAGTTATTTTTCAGTAAAATGCTACCCTCTTATATTTCGGTCTGACTGATTGAGGGACCATTTTCAACACTGTTTTGGTTATTGAACTGAATTATATTTCTGAAAATCCTGCAGATGAACTGAATGACTGTTAACGTGGGGTTCTTTTGAAAAAGTATTTAAAAAGTTCAGTCTTTGGTGTGTGATTTGCAATGGTGCAGCAATTCTGTTCCTTCAATCATCAGCCAAACTTGAACTCGCTGAGACCAAAGATAACCTGAGACCTACCAACCACCAGGAATCTGAAAAAATGGAACAGAGATATTTATTCTCTTTCCTGTCTGTTTTCATCTCTCCCCTATACTGCATTAGAATTCATCAGCTCTGCCATGTTGTCCCTTAATGTGTTTAAATTTGGTTATTTTAGTTCCCCAAGATATACATTTCTTCTTTATGTTTCCTTTATATGCTCTTGTCCCAACCAACAACACAGCACACACATAGTGTTGCTTTCTGGCAAGCTCTGGCCTTCCTTAGACACCGATTAAACTAGAGGTTTTAGATTATCTGGACAAACAGATTAGCAATAAAAAGACCTAAACTAATATGGCAATAGACTCAATTTAAATTATGTTGTCAGAATTTTTAATTTTTATGAAGCATCTGGAAAAAAAGAGACCATAGCAAAATGATTTACTATTTATAGGTATGTGTTTGAGTTAAATGAACATTTTTGTTTTCTTCTATAAAGTACTGACAACATTTCTCCCAAATTCCATATAAAAATATTGTCATTTATAGCATTTATTTTGCAGGAAATGACAACTGGTCAAAATAACAAGAAAGATGCAGTGTTTTCAGACCATTTCATATTTATTTAAAAAACAACACAATACTAATGTTTTCACTTAGGAAGAGTTCAGAAATCAATATTTGGTGGACTAATCCTGATTTTCAATCACAGCTTTCATGCGTCTTGGCATCCACTCTACCAGTCTGGGTGACTTTATGCCACTCCTGGTGCAAAAACTAAGATATCGTACGGGTTTGGGATGACGTGAGGATGGGTAAATTATAACAGATTTTTTTATTTTTGCATGAGCTACAACTTTATGCAACACTCAAATAAATGTGCAAATAAACTATGCACATTCCATATTACTGATGCCGCAATAAATATATATGATGCTATATTAGTCTTAGTTCCATTCAGTTCCATTATATTAGATTGCCATGGACATTATGGGAGAAAGTTTTCCATCTGTCAACAACTGTAAAACAATTTTTATTGTTGTTAAACAGCTTGGAAACAGTCACTTCTGGATTTTGGACAAAATATGGCATTTAGGGGGCTCAAAAATGTGCATTTTTATTAGCAAACACCTATAGTGGAGCCCTATCATTTCCATTAAGAGCAGACGGTCTCTGATAATTAAAGCTTCAGGAGAGAGGGGATAGATACTTGTACAGATGGGTTTACTGTGGATTCAGATGTTATGTGACGATATATCACTCTTACAAGTTCCTGTAAAACAGAAAAACAAAGTCAAACTTGACTACATGCATTAAAAGTTTAAGGAAAAGAGAAGGAGATAATGAGAACTCTTGGTAACACTTTACAATAAGGTTCCATTTGTTAACATTAGTTAACAACATAAATTAACATGAACTTACAATGAACAATTGTATTTTCTTAACTAACATAAACAAAGATTAATAAATGCTGTAAAATTGTTGTATTGTTAACTGTTTGATAACTAATGCAAAAAACCTTTTGTAAAGTGTTATCAAACTCTCTAAATGTGTTACACCTGCCATCTTATCAACATATTCCACTTTTGAAGACCGTATCATGTGATCTTATACCATTCTGTGTGAAATATTAGAGTTTATCTAGATTACTTGTGACGTCAAAAGTTAAGGGTCAAAGATGGAGAGCTGAGGTATAGTTTATATCTGAGAAAACAAATAAAAAATGTACTTAATACAAAACTTTATACAAAAGGTTTTATTTATATATATATATATATAATGCATTATTTATAAAAATAAATATTTTTATTTATATAAAAATCATGCAGATATGTGTCTGGAGCTTCAGTTAATGTTCACATCAACCATCAGAATGGAGAAAGATTTGATCTCAGTGATTTCGATTTGAGTATTTCTGTAACTCTTGGGATTTTCTTGCACAACAGTCTCTTGGCTTCTCCGTATTTACATTTGTCCATAAAAAAAAAGAAAGGAATTAAAGCAAATAAATCCATCCTAATTATAATACCTCAGAGGTTTGAAGGATTGGAATTCTGTCTGAATTCCTGTGCCCTTTCATTCTTGCTTGCTAAAAGACAGAAGTGGAAAGCTGGCTGAACTTCTCAGTAGTATTTTGACTCTGATCTCTGGATATGCCATTTAGTGCTGAGCTTCTTTCTTGGAAACCTCTCAGGTTTTTTAAGAAAAGTATATCAAATAGAGAAAATGTGAAAGTGGGAGAGCCACGTTTCTGTGTGCTAAACCCCAAGGCAATGGATGAAGGAACGCTTGATTTTTGTACTAAATAAATCAGTACAATCAATCCAAGTAAATGTGATATACAGAGATTAACTGCCTCCTTTTATTTTGCCTTGCAACACAATCCAACTTTCCTAGCTAAATGTAAAGCAGTTTAAAGAACTTCAGTGTTTGAAGATCATAATTTTCAACTGAATATGAAGGCAGTAGTAATTTGCTGGTCACATAAAAAAATCCTTTGCCTTGCACATTGAAAAGCCTGCAAACACCCTCTTAACTCTCTGAATCTACCAATATCCGTCTGTACTATGAAGCTGCATGTATACTTTAGTCAGACACAAATGCTATGCGTCTGCATACACGAAGCATGATGCAAATTTCCTCTTCAGCAGTGTGCTCGAGCACTGAATGCATGCAGCCTGATTTTTCTAACCTTGAGTACTCTGAATTGGCAGAATGCGAATGCGCCTGAAATTATCTGCACTAACTAGTCCACAAGGCAGCAAGACTAGTTGAGCCATTGCCATCACGAAGAAGCACTAGAAGGTATTATCACCGCTAATCAAAGATAAGAGGAAGATGGAAATAACAACAGTGGATGTGCACTTCAAGAGCATGTGTATGAGGAGGTCAGAAGATACCTGCATTTGTAAATCTCAAGTCTGAAGTAATATAAAGACAACTCTATGGGTCTAAACTCCTGAAGTGAAATAGTGCAGTATCTCATAGCATTCATACAGAGCATGCGCCAACCACCTGTAAATGTATGCACAGTCAAATGAAGTATACTTTGAAAGGATGAGCATTCGAAGGTATGCAGATGCTAATCGTTCACTTCAAAACCAATGTATACTTTGAGCTTTATAGTTTGGCCTTTTCAGAATAAATGTGAACCATGAGCTGAAAACACACCTGAAACACTCAAACCTTACAATACTAGCCACTTCAGCTTCACTAATCTAGTAGAGTGTAAAGACAGATCTCATTTGTCCGCTCTGCCAGGTACAGTTAAGCTCATTAAATCGTTCCTCATCCATACAAGAACACAATTTCCTTCCACTAAAACAAAGCATTTTCAAAATGGTATCCATTGCCTAATACTTTTAATAACTCTAGTTCTAATAACTGTAGTACTGTACGATGTGGATCAACACTGACAAAGAAGATCCATCAATTCTCAATATGCCCACTCATAAAACTCACTCAAAATTCTTAGGTGATTGTCCAGTGGAGTGTGTGCCCAAGGCAATTCCAAGAAATCTTCATCAACAGAAAATTCTAGGTTAATAAACATTTACAACAGCTGCTGCATATTGGACTAAACCTGCTGCATTTTATGACAAACAGCCCCTTCTACAAACTTGAGGATCAAGGCCAAGTGGGACAAGGTATGCTTGGTCCCCTAGTGTGTTAATGGTGGATTGGGGTCTTGGGTCTGGTTTGATGAGGTTCCAGGAAGCAGCAGGGGGCTTTAATGTAAATTGGGTTGGGGGACTTTGAGAGCCCTAGGGGAGAGGTCTTGGGGAACAAAATCCCTTGATGATGCGGAAAAGATGGTAAAGGGACAAATGTCAGCAATACAGTTTATGGTAAAGTTGGAAACTCTGACCTGCTTGGCTGCCTGTGTTAATGAAAATGGGCCAGCTTGTGTTGAATTTCCAAGCAAACATTTGGGTGCTTTGTTTAAATACTTAATCATCACTATGCAACAGGCTCCAATTGAGGAACCTTTGTAAGGTTAACTACAGTTTGAAGAAATCTAGATTCCTTTGGATGCTCCACTATAAATACTGTTTAAAAAAACAGCAGAACTGGTCACCAGCACAAGTTGTGTATTGGTACTGGTCCCCAGCATGGGATGCTTGTGTGCTGCGTTCCTTCATGGTTTCTTAACTAGCTTAACCAGCAAGACTTCCATGGTCAACGTCCTCTCCAGAAAGGCAATGCTGGCAATAATTTTTGCTTGTTAACAACATCACTATGCAGGTCCACCAACAAGAACAGCACCAGACCAGCATAAACCAGCCTAGACATTCAGGGGAATCCATGTTTGAATCAGCAGGGGCGTAGATTTCATCCTAAAAGTGTGCGTAATCACAAAGACTGATTTTGTGCGTAATCACAAACTTTTTCAGATTTATAAAAATATACATACTCCAGAACCAGGGCAAAATTCACTTTATATACCCCAGTTAGTCAAAGATTATGCGTACATGCATGTGATTTATTCCCCAGCCCGTCTCCTCCCCAAAGTAACCATTTATGGAGCACGCAATGCCCGTTTTTACTATGCATTACCTAATCTGCATGTAATTTACATATACATGTTGCCATCCAGACACGTGATGCTACTGCTTAATGGTACGAGAAACTAGAAGAATAGATGATAATTCAGACCTTGACTGTATTAAATCTTACCCCATTGGCAAATTATTTTGTAGGCATAAATCAATTTACCTGACTTGAAACTAACCTTAAGCAATTTTGTTTCTCAGGTCATTACTTTTTTTTATTTTTACTGCACAAAAAAAATTTATATTGTCTGATATCGGATGACTCAAGAACTTTATAAAAATAAAACATGCAAGCTTTCTTTTTGTTCTATATTTGACTTAATAAACCAAAAATGCTGCTGGATGACGATGTTATTTTTAAACAGTTTTTCAAACGAATCGGGTCAGGATGAAGTGTTACAGGCAACACATTTCATGCACATATTGTGCAGCTGTGTGCGGCTGTACAATACAGTGTTTCTGACCTATCCAGACATATCTAGACACCCGACTACCAGTCTATTAAATGATGAGTTCGATTTCTGAACGTGTCCGCCAGTGTCCTGTATTATACCGTTTTACTAGGCCATTCCACGTCAGTTCAAGTGCACATCACAGATTTAACTTTATTCTATTGTTTTCCTCAAAACTTGATTACTGTGAATTAACCTGATTGTGTACAACACAATTTGAAGCGCACAACCTTTGGGAACCAAAACTATCACAAGCCTAGAAATTGTTGCTGTCATTAAAAAGGAAGTTCCCTCCCTTTGATGCCACAGAAAAGTCTTCCAAAAGCAGCGAACCTCCAACATTTCCTTTTTACAGTTTATAATTTAAGTCCTCTTTAATTAGTTATGCGATAAATCCCGATGTATGCGTGGGAAATGTGGGAAAGCATGGCATACACCCATTTTGTTTATGCATCAGGCCCTAGTCTTTTCAGCAGGGAAAATACTCAATAGATCACTAACCTACAGATTGCAAACTTTATACGTGACCTTAAAAGTTTGAGATAATCTTCTTTTATTTGAATGTTCCACTATAAGCTGTGCACTGTCAGCAGGGGACTACTCAGCTAGTTTCAGTATGCACTACATTTGCATGGTATGCCTCTCAAAACCTTTTGCCAACAGCACTTCAGCACTGAAACCTCTCAATATGCTTTAACATTTTTAATATAACATGTTAACCGTCAGTTCCGGCTACATAATTCCCACCAATGATCCAGTTTGTCCACATTTACCAGTAATTAGCATCCTCTTCTCAAGCCAAGTAGCACTGGGCACATCAGAGGCTTTCAGTGCCCTCTGGGCTGGTAGGAAATAGTGTGACCTTCAGCAGCAGTACCCTCTTTACAGTTTTAAACTGAAGCTTTCATTAACTTGTGAAGGCCCTGATTAGGACCAGGGACCACAGTGATATCTTATGCCGAAGGCCCTTTGCAGGTGACTTCAAAGATGCCTATGTACCCCTCAGTGGCTCCAGAGCCTGGCTCCCAGTAACCCCCAGTAAGCCCCGAAGCTTAGTGCGATAATAGGCGAAGGCAGGTAAAATGAGAAAAATGATGCAGCGGACTTTGAGTTTTATGACTTTCCAAGCTGGTGGAAACAAGTTGCTTTAAAGTCTCAGGACTTGCATAACCAACAGGGTGGAAACACAAAGGGGGGTCCCTGTTAAAAAGCCTATAAAGAACCAGTGACTCCTATCTGGTGGCCCAGTCAACGTGGCACACCGAAGCCGCAAGAACAACTGCCCTAATTAGGGTAATCATGTACAATAGAGGCTTTTATGTAAGCTAACAATGTCAATAACACCTGAACACTGTTTAAATGGATAATTCACCCAAATATGAAAATTGAGTCATTATTTAATGAGAAAAAAAGGTTGCAGTGAAATCGAACACATGACCTAAGTGCCATCATTATTTAGCAATCAATCTTATTGACCCTATTGTTCCAACACACTAGTTGTGATACTGTGAAAGATGATCTAGAACATTATATTATAGAATTTACTCCAAATGGTGCCAAACACAAAAAAACATCCAGTGAGTGGCAGTTCTGTAGATAGAAATGCCTTGTTGATGAGAGAGGTCAACAGAAAAAGGCCAGACTGGTTTAAACTGACAAAGTCTACAGTAACTCCGATACCCGCTCTGTACAATTGTGGTGAGAAAAATATAATCACAGAATGCTTTTCTGAGATGCGGGTTGGCACAGTTTTGGCGGCATGAGAGGGACCTACACAATATTAGGCAGTGGGTTTTAATGTTGTGGCTGACCGGTGTATTTAGGAATATCCTAATTTGTATGTATGACAAATTATAAAGACACTACATAACATGCAAACTTGCATCAGAAAATTAAAAAAAAAATAGTGATGACTTTATATAATGCTTAACAAATAATTAAAACCGTAAAACTGTAATAATGTTTATTAATGTAATTGAAAATTATAAAGTGACACATATGGTATATTGTAAGAAAATCATATTTGCTTCACTAATATGGTAGCTGTTGTGAAATGTTCAAATGAACAAAAATCCATTTCAACTTTATTTGGTATTTGCATAACAGGCTGTTGAGGTCACACATTAAAATACATAACAAAGAATTGTAGTCTGAAAAAATGTTGCATAAAAAAAATATCCAATACCGACATGAGATCCTGTATGCATTTACTACTTAAATACATATTAAGCAGGCTAATATTTGACTTAACTGCTTGTTTGGATTATACTTAATAACATAAATGCAAAGATGTCTGTACTTTATCCATTAAGTATGATTATTTTTCAAAAATACTTTCGCAAAGAACTAGTACTCACAATAGTAGTGAGACTGGATCCGGTTCATCCTGTTCACCCTCTTGATAATCAGTGGTTATGCATGTGGTCTTCCATTTGCCACTAAAGTTGTGATTTCGACATTCAAGTCATTTGTGACATCTGTGTTAGTGTTAGCCTTAGAGAAATGCAAATAATGTCACTAATGGGGGGCATTCAAGTCTTAAGAGAACAAGTTTGATTGTAAACAGCAATTTCATCTATGAATTGTGATCTTCATATTAAATTAATTCATAACATATCATTGTTGTCACTGTTTTTTATTCATTCAATTAGCATGTTGAATGCAAAGAGGCAGAGAGATGTACTCAATCAAAAGGTTTATTAAACAGGCAAAATAAAGCAGCGATGAAGACAACAGGTGAGACAATCCAGAGACAGATGAGATGGAAACAGCAGGTGAGTAAACCTTTGCTTTTGAAATTAACACAGTAAGTAAATATCCAGTTAAGTATAGACAAACTAGGGAGTCTCATTCCAGGAGTAGATTTGGATGTCGTCGATGTATACTATGACGAATCAATGGAGATACTCCCGGAACACCTCGTTCATAAAGTTTTGGAACATGGAGGGGGCATTTGCCAGGCCGTAAGGCATGACCTGATATTCATAGTGGCCAGTTGGGGTCACGCATGCGGTCTTCCACTCTTCTCCCCTCCGGATACAAACGAGGTTGTAGGCGCTATGCAGGTCTAGCTTAGAGAACACAGTGGCTCCTCTTAGGAGTTCTAGAGCTGCTGGGACCAGGGGAAGGGGATACCGGAACTTGACAGTAACCTTGTTCAGTGCACGATAGTCAATACAGGGCCGCAAACCTCCGTCCTTTTGAGTGAAGCTTTCGCGGCCAATGGAGTTGTCGTGCGCAGCCAGCTGCAGAGAAGGTTCTAGCCCCTGACGGTAGTTTGTGAACAGGGCCGGATCAATCAAGCCACTAGCAGCTGTGAGCATACGAAACTGCATGGCATAATCTGTGATTGACGTACTTTTTGAGACGATATTGTTGCTCACTCACCGATGAATCACCAGCAGGTAATCCAAAAAGTGTTTGAAGAAGTCATCCAATGAATGAGTGACAGGGCCATCCAGGTGCCACAAGGTGTTTGCCCACTGTAGTGCACATCTGGAGACTAATGAGATGACATTGAGACTGTATCTCGAGCATCAGCAAACACTGCAACAGGAATCCGCTGAAATACACTGCCACACCTGAATAAGGAGATCACTTTGTTGGTCTGTTCTTCGGTCACAGAGACACTCACAGAGGCAGAGAGATGGACTCAATCGTGGGGTTTATTAAACAGGTAAAATAAAGCAGCGATGAAGACAACAGGTGAGACAATCCAGAGTCAGTTTAGATGGAAACAGCAGGTGAGTAATGTCCAGACTGGATAATATAGAAATGTACAGGTAACAGGTAATCTCACAACAGTCCTTTGATCTTTGCAGGAAATGTAGAATCATAGGAGAGTACAAATGCTGTGGAATCTACGTGGGAAAACACAATGCCAAACTAAGACGAGGACAACACTAACACAGTAAGTAAATAACCAGGTAACTATAGACAAACTAGGAGTCTGTAGTCACAGGGATGACAGTGTGACTGTGAGTGAGAGCAGGATTTAAATGCAGTCCTTGATTAGAAATCTGATGATAATGATGAGACCCCGGCGGGGATAGAGGGAACGAACCGAGTGTGGGGCTGAGCGGGGGGGGGGGCACCTGAGACTCGTAGTGACGGATTAATTGACAGCTGCTGTCAGACTCTATGTTATTATTATTCCTCACACGGTCGCAACACGACATGTACATGAATCTGCCGTGGTGAGCTGGAACCTGCTTACGTCAGCTGTCACCGCTTACGTCACGAAGTACCGCAACAGCCAATAGGAAAATTCAACTAGCCACTGTTCAACCTGAAGAGGGCAGCACTCAGACGTTTTTACACCATATATTGTACAATTAAAACACTTTATACACAAATGTCAAAAAAATTGCTTGAATCAATGACCAGTACTAATAAAGCCCCATGCTTACAGATCATTAACTAAAAAAAGTTGGTTTAGGGTTTAGTTACCCTTTAAGACTTGCTTTGTAATAATGAATCTGGCACAGCATCCCCTAGGGTGGGCAAGAAAGAATATATCTGGATACAAATTCATACCTGCATGAATGTGCATAGTATGTCTTTAGAGACAAGTAAAACCCCTAATTATTGTGCAGTTTAATGACCATAACAGCCTGATACACTGAGTTTTTTTTACCTGTGCATAAATCATAAACTTTTCTAATGTCTAATGCTGGTTCATTTTCAAAAGGTGTGTGCCTCTGTGATGGCACCTTGATGCGGCCACACACTGAATGACGACATGCACAAACACACACACACACTGCATGCATTATATTGTACATTCATCATCACAGTCCCGTCTCTTTAGTTTCCTTTATTTCAGTTCACCCAATGGTTTACTTATCTTCATTAAAATGTCTGAATCTTTTTGTTAGGAAATCCTGTGTTCTCGTGCTTTAATTGCTTGGTCCCTTATATGTGGCGGCAGTGAGGGGATCAGCCAGTAGAGTCCGCAGGTTTAAAAAAATAAATAAATAAAAAACATTTATTGGCTTTCCTACTTGAACCAGGGAACAAAAAAGCAGCCCCAAAGAGTGCTCCAGCAGAGCAATCAGTTGAAGTGTTCCCGGAGTTGGGCAAGGATGGAGCCACACAGGAAGTGGGGGAGGTTGGAGCTATGGAGCCTGAAAGCAGGGAACTGACAATTGCTGACTTGTCTGGCCTGTTTTGAGCACACCTGGTAAAAATGGATGCCTGGGAAGCCCACAGGAGTCAAGAGTATACACAGCAGCAGCGGCTCAGTTTAGCTTAGTCCGTTGTAGATGGAGGTGCAGGCTCACACCACTCCAGTTTCTGATTACCTCTAGCAGATCTAGACCCACTGGAGATTCCAGATAATTCAGATGCTTTCTACAGCTGCCCACTGTCCCAATCTACTGCCTGTTTGAAAGATATCTGTTCATGACAGCAATGCAGGTCAGTCTAAATTTAAAGAGTCTAAACTCGAGAGGTTATCGGAGTCTGATGACATAGAATGCTTTTTGATAACCTTTGAGAGAATTTCAGCAGCTTTCCGATGACCTAAGGAGGACTGACCTTTCTGTTTGATCCCCCTCTTGACAGGTAAGGCCAGAGCCGCATATGAGCACATGGATGATGATGATTCTTCAGAGTTTAAGAAAGTTAAATCTGTCAGATTTAGAAAATATGATGTCAACATAGAAACCTACAGGCAGAGGTTCCGTTCTCTGGACATTGAGCCCTCTGAGAGTCCCAAAGAATTGTATGTGAGGTTAAAAGAACACTATGGGAAATGGATCCAGCCAAAGAGTTAAACAGTTGAGGAAATTTGTGAAATATTCATTCTTGAACAATATCTAAGAATTAATTCTCCTGAGCTCCAGGTCTGGATCCGGGAATCTGACTTTAAGACTGTCTCACAAGTGAAAGCTGGTCAATGTGTTTGTGGCTGTGTGCATGAGGAACCAGCCATGGTGTTGGAAAACCAGCAGGGATGCCCACAGACCAAACCTCCCCCACCAACCTTACAAGGCCATACAAAACCAATGTGCCATAAAATTAAAGTAAAGACTTTCCACTTGTGTTATGTGCCCAGAGGTAGAACTTTCCCCGAAGTAAAACTCAAACTGTTGCCACAGATGACTACAGTTTAAGTGAATGGCAGATAATTGATTATCATCATAAACACTGGTAGTGATCAGAACCTGGTGCATGAGAAGTTTATCCCATCTGCCTTAGTCAGCTCCAGTGACAAGAAATCTGTTGTGTTCATGGTGATGAGAAGCTGCTTCCAACTGCAGAGGTGTACTTCAAGGTAAAGGGGCAGACTTATCTTCTGGATGTAGGTGTGGCAGACCATCTTCTCTTCCCAGTGGTTCTGGGCCTCGACCTGCCAGTGCTCCTGGACTTGTTGCAGCCCATAACCACATGCAATATGGTAGTCACCCAATCAAAAGCAAGCCAAGGGCAGGAAACCGAGCAGCTACTTAGTGCCCTACCCTTCTTTGAGGCTGATATAGAAATTTCCAACTTTACAAAGCCTAAAAAGTCCCGTAGACAAAAAAGGCTCTAGCCTATGTTGTGCAGTTGCGAGAGCGCTTGGAGAGGATGATGGCACTGGCACAATCTCACCAGGCGGAACCCCAAACCCGCCAGAAGACCTGGAATGATCAGTTGGCTCGTGAAAGAAGTTTTGACCTCAGATGGTACTAGTGATGCTTCCAAGCCAGGAGAGAAATTGTTGGTAAAATGGTAGGGTCCTTTTGAGGTCAGGAGGAAACATGGGCCTACCACCTATGAAGTTGCAATGCAAAGCCAGGATTGTGCTAGTTGAGTTCTGACTGCACATTAAGCAATGGGTTCACATCCTGATAAAAATGTGCAGGTTCTGACGATTAGAAGGGTGGAGGAGCAAGAGGAACTGAATTAAAAGTACTTGAACTTCAGAAGGTCCTGCAATGTTTCAAAAGGGCTGATCTTATGGTCAACCCACAAAAGTGTGCTGTGGCTAGTACAGAGTACCTTGGCTTTGTCATTGGAAATTGGTTGATGAGGCTTCAGGTGGAAAAGGACCGGGCTATTGATGAGTGCCCTGTGCCACAGACTCATAAAGAATGGATATCCTTTCTAGGCATGGCTGGGTTTTATAACAGATTCATTCCCAACTCTGCTGGCAGGGCTGCCACTTTGACAGACATGGTGGGTCTGAGATGTCCGAATTGGCCCCAGTGGACGAATGAAGCAGAAGCAACAATTCAAGACATTCAAACAGTTCCTGATTTTGAATAAACTTTCATTCTACAAACAGATGCTTCTGACAGGGGCATAGGAGCTGTACTGTGGCAAGGTCCTCCTGCTTTCATAAGTCGCAAGCTCTTCACCAGAGAAGTCCGTTATTCCATTGTGGAAATGGGATGCTTGGCTATAAAGTGGGCCCTGGGCTCCTTGAAATCTCTCCCGCTGTGCCAGTGACACTCCTGAAGGGGGAGAGTGTGTGATGGCCCTCGATGTGGCCACACATTGAATGATGATGATGTGCACACACATAAACACAGAATGTTTGTGCACACACAATGCATGCATCATATTGTATGTTCATTGTCACAGTCCTGTCTCCTCATATTCATCCTGCACACATTATCTTACAGTTGGTTTACGTATCTACATACCTGTAAACATTACACATAATATCAAAACTCGGACTCAGTTTATTTCTCTTTCAAATACTTTATTAATTTCAGTACATCATTAACTAGTTGTAGTGCACACTTTCTAGTTTGTTGTATTGTAGACCATTATGTTAATACTGGTTTCTTTTGAGTTCAAGTTACCGTGGTGTTGGATGAGCTGGAGTGGATGTCTGGAGCTGGTGTTTGCATCTGACACTATTTATATTTTCCACCTGCCAGTACTAACAAGCAGATTATCGGTGGGGAGAATGGGGTGTTTTTGTTTGTTTCAAACTTTATTATAAATTTTTCTAAACTTATAATTTTATTTTCCTTCTGATTTCATTGGTTTTCAGTTGTTTACATTATATTTAACTGACTTTTGTCTTTAATGTTGTGTTTTTAGTGTCTTAGGTGTTTGTTTCCCCCTGTTCATGAATATTGGACTAGTCCAGTGTGTATAAATGTGCCCCTGCTGTCTCATTTGGGGTCCGTTTTTGTTCTGTCCAGTTCTCTTAAGTTCTTAGTTATTTGAGTTTAGTTCTGTTCAGTAGACCACTTTTACAGGCCTAGACCTTTACTTTGATTAATTTTATAATTGATTTGTTACTTTGTAGATATTTTTGATTCATTAAAAAAACCTTTTTGTTAGGAAATCCTGTGTTCTCATGCTTTGACTGCTTGGTTCCTTACAGCCTCAAATTTCAGAGTTTAATGTTTTGCTCCACTCTCCCAATGAACAATTAAATATGTTAAATGGGTCACCATCTGTATCCACCTGCTATTTGTTGTGTTTGTTAATCGATATCTTGACCAATTTCTGAGTATAGGGATTTTCCCACTGAAAGATGGCCTTTTTATTTTTGCCCCTCCCCCTAACCTGTCTCTCTTTTTCCATTACTCATGAAACTACATTGATGAGGTCTCAACAGATGGAAAAACTGCTGTTACGACTGACTACAACTGCTATCCTGAAATCAGCTGTAGGTTAATTTTACACATGATGTTATTCACCTCGAGCTGATCTCACATAAGAGATAAGAGTTCGGTTTCTACCCCACAGAAGTTTTGTCTGGAGATAGAGATAGAGTAAGAAAGTGGACGTGGAAAGGTTGAGAGTAAATTAGAGTGATTTGTTAATAGAGAGGAGGAAAAGAGTTTATAGCTCAGATTAGTACCCCTGGTGGTGTTGATGCAAACAATATGGTGTATAAACATACCTCTCAAAAATCAACAAACATGAAATACCAAAATTATATGAAAAAATAAATAAATAAGAAGAATGGGAGATGTAGATAAATTACAGTAAAGACGTAAGACGTAAACAGTAAGACGATGCAAACCTGTATCTAAGGGAAGTGAATTATTTGGGGATACAACAGCTTTAGACAGAAATGACTTATTACACTCTTATTTATGCAAACAGAATATTTTTCACAATTATGATTTGACATTTTTTTTCTGCTGGCAGTTTCCCAAATGGCCTCTTAATAATTGAATTAGGCTACAACCTGTACACCACAAAGAATGTTTAGAAATTAAAAGGGTTTTTGTTGTGATCTTCAGCCATCAGGGGTATTGTGGTCAGGTGCAGTGGCGGGGAGAAATGGGATACAGAGTGGGCATATTTCAGGGATGGGCAGGCCAAGATCTACTGTATATGCAGCTTTCTTATTGGTCACTATTTGACACCCACTACATGATGCTTGGTTTCTACTGCTTCATCTGTTATTTCTCTTTTGTGTTTTTCTTTTCCCCTCCATTTTTCTCTCCCACACACTGATACTTTTTTCCCCATCTAAAAGCCAAAACAAAACTCCCCCTGTCATTCACTGAGAAATTAAATAAAAATACAATATTTTTTATTCTCAAATCATTTAAGTGGAGACTTCATAAAGTTGGTAACACTTAGAAAACAGCTATGTACATGATTTCTTATTAAATACAACAGGGAACTTACAATGAACAGTACTTTTCTAGCGTTTGTTAATCTTGGTTAATGTTAATTTCTACATACCTGTATGCTATTTTTTTATTTTTATCATTAACATTTAACATCAGTTACACATTATGAATCAAAATGAACAGTGATATAACCTTGTTGTAAACGTGTAGCCAACAAAGTTTACACTAGAAATGATAGGGTTTAGGGTTTTTATCTGGCTCCATGATATAGTGAAAATTAATTATGGTACATTTTACATTCTATGAAACTTCACACAGCTCAAAAAATCTGTTATTTAAAAGCATTTATGAGTGTCACCTAGCTGTATTGTTTATAAAAAAGTAGCTGAAATGTATTACAGCTGGAAGATGATTACTGTTTCTATATATTTTGTTTACATTTCTTTGTTTGTAGAATCTGAATTATATTTCAGTCTCTTTAGTCTGTCTATACCCTGTCTCTTTCTATTTCTTCCTCTCTTCTTCTGTCACTGTTGCTACACTACTGCCACATCAACATCAGGAGCTTGCTGGAGTAAAAGGGAAGAGTAATGAAGGAAAAAAGAGAACTGTAGAATGTGTGTGTGTTGGGGGGTGAAGAGTTGAAGTAAAGTTCGCTTCAGAAAGAGGCCAGGATAAAAAGTAAAGTGAAAATAGAAGAGAAAGATTTTAGGATAGAAATGAATTGAGTGGGCATCTTTCAAAGCAAATAAACATTGGCACAATTCAAAATGTCTGTCTGTTCTTCTTCCACAGTGACCCTACACTTCTTACAGATAATATCAATTAAGATGTTTTTTTACTTCCTGATGGCATTCAGGGTTCAAACTGCTCTTTGCTCACTGTGCCCAAATATCTGCCAGTAATCTCTGCAGAATTTCTGAGAATTGTATCCGTTTGATTTCTGGAAATTTTCTTTATAGATTTTTCTTTGAAAATATATTCAGTGAATCCAGTGTTCAGGGAGGAATGCATTGGAAATAAAGAGCATGCATTTTTTTCTAAATTATTTTAAGCATCTAAAGCATACAGACACTGGCAAAATCGTTTGTTCAAAAATGTGTCATTTATGGAATTGTGTGAATTTAGATAAATTTTTTTGATTGAAAGATATTTAAGTAAATGAATGCTTACCTTACCCATTTAAAAACAAAATATTTTATTTGGCCAAATTATTATACTTTTCATTTCTTTCTTTCTAGAAGGTGGAAGGCCGGTGGATAAGACTCAGGGGTTCAGAACAAAGTGCACACACTACTGTCCAAACTGAATAGTTGCAAGAACTTATAGTAGGCTAAAAACCTTCAATCCAAACCACTGTAAAATGTTCTGAATTAATTTAATATTCTGGCAGCTGTTTTATTTTTACTTTGATACTGGGACAATTGACAATCATCCACAAAAAATATTTAAAGACTTAAATAAAGAATGATTCAAATTGGAGATTTGATTCATTCTTGTTTTATCTCCTTGTTTTAGACAACTACTCAAACTCTGACTGAGTTCTTACAGATGTGCTAAAAGCCATTTTGCGAGTCCCTGAAAACGACAAATCTCAACACAAACACGAGAGGGGGATAGAGGTTAGCTCCACACACAGCCATCACGTAAACAAACCCACGCAAGCTAAAGAGAGCAGGAAGGCTGGACAAGAGGAAAATAGCCAGGTTGAGTGGGGAGCGAGAGAAAAAGACAAAAAGGAACAGAGAAAGGAGTCAAGTACGTGCAATCACTGAAGAGTCCATAACAAATCACTCAAATTTAATTTGCAATGATAAAGTTAATTAAATAAGAAAAGTGGCAACATTTTTAAGAATAATTTTCCATAGTGGTTTCAGACTTTTGGACCAGATGGCATATCACATTTCCAGTAGTGCCAACTCTAGGTATGGGTGTGAGTACTTGAGTACTCAGACATGGTAGCAATCATTGATCATGAAAACGATGATTGATGGTGATCACGCATGATGTGCCTTTTAACTTTATTCAAAATTGAGTGACAATTACCTGACAACTAAACTGAATGTGTCAAAGAGGGAGCTTATTTTAATTTTGATTATGTTGTGGTTTTGAGGGCTACACTGATTGTCAGAGACGTCTCATAGCAACCAAACTGATATGCGATGCTGCAATGCTATCGTTACGATAATCACAACAAAGAGTGTGTAATTAACCGTGTTTTGCACTTGTATCTGTAAAACGTTTGCTAAACACATTTTATTATCATTTAAATGTAAGAGCTTTGACTCGTTAATGGAAATTATTAAATAAAAATGAATGTTTGTTACTGACTGTAAACCTCACAGCCCTAAGTGACGTAACACACACCTGCATCTCGTCGAATTGGGAGTTAGAGGTTTCCGCACCAGTTTCCAAGTTAGAATTCCATTGCACTTTCCCCAGTTGAAAGGTGGAAATTCAGACTCTCTGAGTTGAATGGAATGCTTCATGAATCATCATAGAAACAACAATATGGAGCATCACGGCTTTCCCCACAGGAGCGAACACTTGGACACACACAAGGCACGTGTGGCAGTGGACTCAACGCACATACAGCAGCAGGCAAGTGTTTCAAACAGTTAGACAGAGCGCAGTTAAAAGGAACAGAATGCAGCATCTTCAAAACTGAAAGCGATTTGAAAATAGACGTTACAGACAGTCACGAAAAAACTGGTGCCTGCTTAATAAGATTACTATGGTAACCTAAAGGAAGAACATATAGATGTGCGTTGTGCCCATTCTTTCATTGAGTTGGGCAGCGATTCATCATATTTTGTCATGTTATGACAAAATATGATGCATCTTTTGTACAATTTTATACCAGCCTATACAAATAAATAGATGATACACTGGAACAAGATGCAATTCAGCAGCTAAAAACGTTTGTCAGACATGTTTTTGTATATACAGTTATGTACATGTCATTGCCCCTCGAGTACTCAATGAGTAATTAGTCTGAGTACTTGAGTAGACATCCCTAGACAGCTCCAAACTGATATGACTCTTTTCTCATGCTAAAACTATAATGGTAGCAAAACTCTTCAGATCTAGGGCCCTATTTTAAAAGTACTATGTCTTAAAGGGTAACTAAACACCTGCTCAGAGTCTGACTCCACCCACTAGAAATATTTGAAAATGCTGGAAAAGTGGGCAGACCCCGGCGGGGATAGATGGAACGAACCGAGTGCGGGGCTGAGCGGGGCACCTGAGACTCGTAGTGACGGATTAATTGACAGGTGCTGTCATAATCTATGTTATTATTATTCCTCACACGGTCGCAAGACGACATGTACATGAATCTGGCGTGGTGAGCTGGAACCTGCTTACGTCAGCTGTCACCGCTTACGTCACGAAGTACCGCAACAGCCAATAGGAAAATTCAACTGCAGTAGCCACCGTTCAACCTGAAGAGGGCAGCACTCAGACGTTTTTACACCATATATTGTAGAATTAAAACACTTTATACACAAATGTCAAAAAATTACTTGAATCAATGACCAGTACTAATAAAGCCCCATGCTTACAGATCATTAACTAAAAAAGTTGGTTTAGGGTTTAGTTACCCTTTAAGCATTGCACTATGCTTTAAGTCATACGCACAAAGTCAATGGGCATGGCCATTAAGTTTTGGTATTTTCGTGCAAAGCTGTAATGGGCTAGGTCTGAATCCTATTATATTGTCCATTCCCTGTCATTCCCTGAAAGACAGCACATTCATAAGAATTTGGTGGTGTAAATGAAAGTATACAATGATTTAAAAGACTTAACATATGGACTTCTGTTCTTTTACGCTTTAAATGCTTCCTTCTTAAATGTCAGGCATATTTCTATGGCAGTGACAAGCTCCTTTTATATGATTGGAAAATGTGGTTCTTATTAGAACTTAAATGTAAGCTCTGTTAAATTATAGAAAATGTAAGTATTATTAATCATTTTCAGCTACTGACACACAAATAATGGCTAGTGTTAACAGCGATTGATTTTTGCACACACTTCACTTCTATCAGTCAATTTAAAAAATATATATTTATTGAAACAATTTTACCAAAAATATTTCTAAATTCAAATTACACTATACATGAAAAACAAAATGATTTTTTCAAATTAACAAAGTGGTCAAATCACTAAGACAACGGGTGGAATAATACCAGTATAAACATAATATTAATAGTAATTGAAAAAATAAACCATGACCTCTAGAAAGTTAAACACAAATCTCATTAATTTTGTTTCATAAAACAGCTACAACGGTGATTGTAAGGGACATGTCAGGGACCACTATATTTTCAGAGTTTGGTTCTAGGTTTTTAACTAATCTTCAAATATTAACGTGTTTTGCATTGTGGTCTTTGACTATAAATGACTACATATTTAAGTGATATTGGATTGCACCTTTAAATCTTACCTTTCATTGCACTTATTTCTCTGTCTTTCTAAACCTGCTCACTTGCCTCTACCCACCTGCAGCATAACTTAAGATCCTTTGCTCTTGCTCTCTCAGCTGAACAAAGGCACTAAAAACCCTGTATCAAGTTCACAGCATACACTAAGCCAGAACATTAAAACCACCTGCCTAATATAGTGTATGTCCCCCTTGTGCTGCCAGCTCTGACCCATTGAGGTATGGACTCCACAAGACCTCTGAAGGTGTCCTGTGGTATCTGGCACAAAGACGTTAGGATCTTTTAGGTCCTGAAAGTTGCTAGGTGGGGCCTCCATTGGTTGAACTCATTGGCCCAGCACATCCCATAGATGCTCAATCGGATTGAGATATGGGGATTTTGGAGGCCAAGACAACACCTTGAACTCTTTTTCATGTTCCTCAAACCATTCCTGAACAAATTTTGCAGTGTGGCAGGGTGAATTATCCTGCTGAAAGAGGCCACTGCCATGAAGGTACAGATGAAAACCACAACCTTTAGGTACAGATGAAGTCAGACGTTTACATACACCTTAGCCAAATACATTTAAACTCAGTTTTTCACAATTCCTGACATTTAATAATAGAAAACATTCCCTGTCTTAGGTCAGTTAGAATCACTATATAAAGAATGTGAAATGTCAGAATAATAGTAGAGAGAATTATTTATTTCAGCTTTTATTTTAATCACATTTCCAGTGTGAGTATTTGGTAGCATTGCCTTTAAATAGTTTAACTTGGGTCAAATTCTTTGGGTAGACATCCACAAGCTTCTCACAATAAGATTCTGGAATTCTGGCCCATTCTTCCAGACAGAACTGGTGTAACTGGTTCAGGTTCATAGGCCTCCTTGCTCACACATGCTTTTTCAGTACATGCACCCAACATTTCTATCGGATTGAGGTCAGGGCTTTGTGATGGCCACTCCAAAACCTTGACTTTGTTGTCACTTTGGAGGAATGCTTAGGGTCATTGTCCATTTGGAAGACCCATTTGCGACCAAGCTTTAACTTCCTGGATGATGTCTTGTGACGTTGCTTCAATATATCATCATAATTTTCCTTCCTCATGATGTCATCTGTTTTGTGAAGTACACCAGTCACTCCTGCAGCAAAGCACCCCATATCATGATGCTGCCAACCCCATGCTTCACAGTTAGGATGGTGTTCTTCAGCTTGCAAGCATCACCCTTTTTCCTCCAAACATAATGATGGTCCTTATGGCCAAACTTTTATCATTAGAACAGAGGACATTTACGTTTACATTTATTCATTTGGCAGACGCTTTTATCCAAAGCGACATAAGCGAATCATCTTAAGGAGACAGTGGTACGAAAAGTGCCATGCTACAAAGTTTCACTATCATCAGAATAGTATACAAAACAGATTTAAGTGTAACAAGCACTTTTTTCTCCAAAAGTCAGATTCCACTGTAGTCTGGTTTATTTTTGGCAGTTTATTCATGATCAGTGGCATCTTCCTTGCTGAGCAGCCTTTCAGCTTATGTGGATACAGGACTCGATTTACTGTGGATATAGATACATGTCTACCGGTTTCCTCCAGCATCTTCACAAGGTCCTTTGCTGTTGTTCTGGGATTGATTAGCACTTTACGCACCAAACTACGCTCATCTCTAGGAGACAGAATGTGTCTCCTTCCTGACCAGTATGATGGCTGTGTGGTGTTTATACTTGCATTCTATTGTTTGAACAAATGAACTTGGTACCTTCAGGCATTTGGAAATTGCTCCCTAGGATGAACCAGACTTATGGAGATCCAATTTTTTTTTCTGATGGCTAGACTGATTTCTTTTGATTTTCCCATGATGTCAAGCAAAGAGGCACTGAGTTTGAAGGTAGCCCTTCTGACTTCAACTCTAGGTGTTACGTGTCAAAGTAACATTCACATGAATGTCAGGACCCAAGGTTTCCCAGAAGAACATTGTCTAGAGCAGCAAACTGCCTCTGCCAGCCTTCCTTCTTCTCATAGTGCATCCGGCTGCCATCTCTTCCCCAGGTAAATGATGCTCACGCACTTGGCCATCCACATGATCTAAAAGAAAACATAATTCATCAGACCAGGCCACCTTCTTCCATTGCTCCATGGGCCAGTTCTGATGCTCACGTGTGCAATTTTAGGTGCTTTTGGTGGTGGACAGTAGTCTGGCTAGTCTGCGGCTATGCAACCCAACACACAGCAAGCTGTGAGCACTGAGTGTTCTGACACCTTTCTATCATGGCAAGCATTACATCGGCAGTTTGTGCTACAAATTACAATTGTGGGATCGGACCAGACGGGCTAGCCTTCACTCCCCACACGCATCAATGAAACTTGGGCGCCCATGACACTGTCGCTGGTTCACCGGTTGTCCTTCCTTGGACCACTTTTGGTAGGTACTAACCACTGTATACCAGGAACACCACATAAGACCTGCTGTCTTGGAGATGCTTTTAGACAGTCGTCTTGCCATCACAATTTGACCCTTGTCAAAAAGTCGCTCAATCCTTACGCTTGCCCATTTTTCCTGCTTCCAACACATTAAATTCTAAAACTTACTGTTCACATGCTGCCTAATATATCCCACCCCATGAGAGGTCATATTGTTACAATATAATCTATGTTATTCACTTCACCTGTCAGTGGTTTTAATGTTGTGGCTGATAAGTGTAAATCCCAAATGACTTCCAATCAACTGTGAAGAATAGTTCACTTATTCCAGCATTAACTGACTGACTTGTTCCCTTAATTGAGAATCAGACATGTTTTTGTGTGTGTGCATGTGTTTTCATGTGTTGACAATTTCTTAAACTTTCAATGTTGCATTATGAATTGTTACACATGACAAATAAAAAAAGAACACATGAATGAAACCAAAAGTACCATAAATCTCTATCTACATTTCTGGTTGTAGTGAAGCCATTAAGTATGTCTGGTTAAAATGTCAGTCACAGCGAAACTGTTATTTTTTAAGGCCCTGCTAGATTGAATGACTCAATCAGTGGCTGACTGATGTTGATTGGTTGATTCCTCTCCAAAGACTTTTAAACAGAATCAAAAAACTTTAAAAACAGGAAATGTGGCCAGTGTCTGTGTTTTTTGGTTTAGCCTTAGCACATTTGTTCTTTTAATACTCCTTTCTGTTTTATACATTGTTTTAATGTATAATGCTTCCATTTTTTCAAGGTCTCTCTCGAAAAGAGCATTTAATCTGAAAAAACTTTGGTACAGACAATAGAATCTATCATTTTCCTCTGGACTTACCGACATTCCACAGTATTCCAATCTTTTACCTTATATTTCTTCCTTTCCCTATAACCTGATACAGAGGTTTGAAGGTCCCAGCACACTAATGGAGAAGTGCATATTCGTTTTTCGATTTGAGCAAAAAAGAAGTTTAAAACAGAAAAGCTAAGACTTACTGTTCACAAACATTCAGACACCAGCCACACTGCTGGGGGATCATTTAAATTTGAGGATGCTCAAGACAAAAAACATCAACTAATAAGACATTAAAATGTGTTTTAAAGGAGCTAATATGCAATAAGCGGCCATAATATGCACCGATTACACTCTGTTATTGTAATTTATGATAATACTGACACTACTGCAAAAGAATGATGATAGAGGCATTTCTTAATATGGGTAGATGTGTGAATTGCTATCACTGCAGAAGACACATGAGTGAAGCAGAATATAAATAACATCACTTAATCTGCTGCGACTGATATAGGTTCAGCATCTCCAAATCGAGATGCATTTCAAGTTGAACACACCTACCTTTTTTGGCCAGATTCCGTTTGTTCTTCGATTTCATAGGAAGTACGCAGGGGTCTTAAGTTACTCTTCCTTCAATGGTAAAAAAGTTTGAAACACCTGAGAAACAACATACTGTTTGTAAAGGTTAAGACACCGGCCACACTGGCATGTGAGGTGTAGATGAACATTTAAATATGAGGGTGCACAAGACATGTAATACAAACTATTGTGACATTAAAATGTGTTATTAATGAATTTATGCCTCATTGGCAAAAGGAGTAGAAATCACATGCGATCAGTAAAAGATGCTTTTTTTAGCCACTCAATGATGATTTAAATGTAACATACAGTATATGCTGTAGATAATATGTAATGTATACATCCTGAATTCATGAGTTGAATTCAGAATGTAATTCAGCTGAATTATAATTCAACTGTAATTCAGTTGTAATTCAGTTGAATTCTGAGTTAATGCGCTAACATGTTATACGATGCGACAATATGCAGCGAATACACCGTGATTGTAAATTACGTTGACACTGATACTTCTGCAAAGATGGGATTATAAAAGAGTGTAAATGGGTAGAATACAGACAGAAGAATGATGACAGGCATTTCTTTCTTTGGGCAGATGTGTGAATAGATTTTGGCTGCAGACGGCATATGAAAAAAGCAGCATATCAAACATTAGAGTGAAATACTTGTGAATATTTGAGTAGATTTGATTCCTTTTGTTGAATAATTAAACAAACAAGCAAAACAATAGCATGACATGGTCTTAAAAAATGTCTACGCAATGTTTACAGATGTAGGTCAGTTTGCATCAGTTCACTAATAACTAATAAATGTAAATAACGCTGCACGCCGTTGTATCCATGTTGACTGACCTTAACTGACTGAATGGTAATTAGAGCCAATTCTCTCTGCCTCAAATTATTTGTAGCTTCAGGTCATACTTACCAATGATGTGGACCAATGGAAGTAAGAAAGTGTTTAGCAGCCAAGAAGACATAGGCCTAAAAGTTTGCCCTGGCGAGTTGTTACTAACCACCAAAACAAACTCAAAAATACCTTTTTGGACAGATTTTTTCTAAATGATGTCACACCCATTCATTATTTGATTTCATAGGAAGTATGGATGGGCCTTTATAAGGCCATTTTGTCAGACTGCCAATCAGCATTGTTAATTTATATGACAAAATGGAAGCAAGTGTTTTTCTCTCAATTATTTAACATGTTGGCTGGGTGCAAGACCACCTTTGCACAAGGACGGTACAGGTGGCGGCATGATCAGGTTCTGTGAAAGCTAGCAGAGATCCTTGAGATGTGTAGAATAAAGGCCAACAAAGGCCATCATGCTCCTCAGAGGACGTACATTTAGTTTTTTTTGGAAAAAGAAGGTGCTGCACAAGGCACACCATAGAGGTAGAAAAGGTCAATCCTGGCACATTTAAATGGTGGTCGACCTTGGCCAGCAGCTAAAATTTCCTTCTGAGATCGCCATTACCTCCTTGAGGCCAGACATAATACTATGATCGGCATCAGCTAAGAAAGTCATAATGATGGAGCTTACGGTCCCATGGAAAGAGGGACTTGAGGCAGCCTATGAGGGGAAGAAGCTAAATATGCTTATCTGGCTGCTGAGTGCAGAGAAAATGGACAGAGGATTGTCACATAATTTTTGGAGGTCATGTGTTGAGGGTTTATTGGAACATCAGTGCAGCATCTGTTGAAAAACATTGGTATCTTTGGATCAGCATTGATCAGCTTCTGGCTCTGGTTAAGAAGGAAAGAAGAAAAGTGGGGTGTGCAGAAGTGAGAAAGTAGGAATAGCGAACAATTGTGATATGTGGTGAGATAGCATGTAGAAGATGCTATCTCCTACTTAATCTGTTTGAGGATTATTTTAAGTATAGGCACTGGACAAGTGGTAGGCAGAGATTGATAGCTTGTGTTTTTTCTAACAGAGAAGAGGCCTTGAACATAGGTTAGGTCTGCTCATAGGGGGGTATTGAATTCTGGAGGTGCCACAGGCAGTAATGCCCAGCAGGTTTAGACATCTACTTGTGCATCTGAGTTCCAAAGTAGTGGTGCACCTATCAGGAAATGAGGCTGATACCGATCTCTTAACCAAGATCGGCCGATACTAATTTGTTTCTTAAAGTGTCCTTTTGCAAGTAATATGCTGCAGTTATATGCTTATGCACCACACAGTAAAGTTGCAGTAACATTTTACAAAAAGTTTCCATTTGTTAACATTATTTAACAACATTACTGTAGTTAACATGAAGTAACTTAATGTTAGTTACAACATATACCGATACATTTTAAAATCAAAATTTGTATTAGTAATACACATTAATGCAATATGAACTAACAATGAATTTGTATTTTAATTAACTAACATTACGATTCATAAATGCTGTAAAAAAATATATTGTTCAATGTTTGTTCATGATACCTAATGCATTAGCTAATGTTAAAGAAATTAAAAAATGTATAGTTACCAAATTACATTAATTGTGAATTGCTAACAATTTATTTGATTGAAAACAGTTATTATTAATTGTTCTGTTGCCAGTATCAAAAGTTAATTGTGACATACTGGCAACCAAAAACCATGAGAGCATCACACTCAGTAGATATACTGTACTTTCAAAAATAAGAAAAACATATCCCTTACAAGTCTTTGGCATCTTGTTGTAAAACAAATCACTAATTATTAAGCAAATGCACGAAGCTGTGCCTTTATTGAAGGTTAAACAGTCATATCTGTTATTAGAGGTAATGTGACCAACATTAATCTGATTTAAATTGGGATCCTCACAGAATAGCGATGGGATGAGTGACTGATGAGGAGATATTGAGAGCACATGCTGGAGAGCATGCATGTTTGATTGACACCAAGTGCGGTCATGTTAAAGAGTAAAGCTAAAAGCTTTCTCTATCACCCCACACTACATCTAATTGTCAGGACTCGTGCTAGATGTTTATTGGTTTTATACCCATAAGCAGCCTATTTGTCCTCTTCCTGCTCACTGTGCTACCAGTCAAAATAACTACCGTAATAACTCTTGAAAATGGGCAATTTAATATTCATACACGTGTAATTCTTACACATTTTGAAAAACAAAACAGCACATTCATGTGAATTACATCATGTCTGAAAGTTTAAATTAGTGATTGCTTAGAATTGCCAAGAACTCACCCTCCAAAGGCCACTCTGTCATGCTTCAAGGGCTGAGAAAGCGCTCATTTATTAGAGGAGCAGTGTATGTGTGATTCCTGCATTCTGCAAAAAAGATAGGCCCTGATTGTAATCACACGATCAGCCGATCATGGATTTAAGACGAATATCGGCCAATTTCATTCGGTGGCCGATTGATCGGTGCACCCCTATTCCAAACACTTCTTAAAAGAGAAACAAAAGCATCTGTAAAGAGAAATTTTACAAATCCGAATAACGAGATCAATTAAATTTTCCTTCATTATTCCCCTGATTTTGTCTGTTTTTACAGAATTTACAAAAGAAACAGAATTCTGCAATTCTAGATGCTTTTTTTAAAGGTGTGGGCCCATATGCTAGAAAACTCAAAGCTAGTCAACTCACACTACCATATTTATCCATGAATCCTGCTTTTGAAAGGTTAAAAACAGATCTACATATAGAGCTCCTGTTCTCTTTATAAAATTTCTTTAAGTGTACTGTCAGAAAAACGATTTAAGAGTAAAATTCAATAAAATATGTAAATAATAGTGTTGTTTATTTAAATGAAAGCAAGAAATATTTTGGTTTCAAGTTTTTCATCATATAACATAATATCAACTTGAAAATAGCACATTATGTCTCTGGCTCCATCTGCCAGAATATGGTGGACAAAACATGCAAAAATAATAAATAAATACATAAATAAATAAATAAATAAATATAATAATAAGAAAATAAAGGATAAATGTCTTGATAAAACAAATATAATTAGTTTTTAATGAAAGTTATTCCTGAATTTATTTTTGTATGACTTTTTCCTTTGTTTATTATTTTCTCTTTTTATTTATTATTTTCTCTTTTTATTTTTATTCTTTAAAAATGTATTCTTTCATTTGTTTTTTTTTATTATTATTTATTTATACATTCATTTATTTGTATATTTATTTATTCCCACATGTATTTATTTCTATATTTAAATATTCCCACATTTATTTATTTTTGTATTTATTCTTACATTTCTGTCTCTTGTATGATAATTATGTGGGCGGGTCCTGCTTACCATTGGCTTACTGTCGATTGAAGCGTGTGCTCGATTACTCTTGACTTGTTTTGATGTGACATCAGGTCATAGCCATATCGCATGTAAACTATAGCTAATTGTGGGGCTAAAAACATAAGAGCTTCAGTCAATCCAAGATGTATTGGTTATACTACAATCACAAAATAAATGGGGAGCTGTTTCTTCAACAAATCCACAAAATGAGCAAGTTTCATAAATTATATGATCTAACCTTGTCCTTTTCTTTTTTTCTGTGTATATAACTTCATATTTTGATGTCTGCAAATCCATAATATTGATTTCTGTTGTTATGATTGTTCATTGTAAAAGATACAACCATGCTTCAATTCCCTGATCGTTTATGTACGTATGTATAATATGTATATATAAGTTCTGCATTAAAAAAAATTTAAAAATGAGAATGAAGTCGATAACCACGCATCAAATAACTATGTTTCATTAAGAGTAGAGGTGCTTATTGATGTTTTAGGAGAGCTGTATGCCGGTATGAATGTCGAAGCACATCCTGGATTGTTAAACTCTCTGCAAAACGTATTCAAAATCTGTGCGAATCAGAGGGTGCTAAGGTGGGACGTCCATCTGCTTCCGATAAGTACTATTGAGCTCTCAACCAATGATGCACTGGAGCTCCGCAAGGACCGCCTCCCTCATTTCCATGTTGCACACAGAAAAGTAAAAATAAATACATGTATAAATAAATAAATATATATGGAAATAAATATATGTGGGAATAAATAAATATAAAAATAAATTAAACACATAAATTAAAAAAAATATGCAAAATAAATGAATAAATAATTAAAAGTTAAAAAGAATAAAAATGAAGTTAAAAATAAATATAGAAAATAATAAAGGAATAAAGTCATGCAATAATAAATTCAGAAATAAATGTCATTAAAAACTAATTATATTTGTTTTATCATGACATTTATTCTTTTATTAATTTTTTTATTATTACATTTATTTATTTATTATTTATGCAGGTTTGGGCCTCCATACCAGAAGAGCAGTGCCTGAACACAACTGACATAATTGCTTGCAATTTTAAGTTTCAACTACATATATCGCTAGAGAGCACAATGTTATGTAGTGCAGCTTTAAAGGGGACCTATTATGCAAAATTCACTTTAACATGGTACATAAATGTGAGTGTTAAAAGTCCACCCACTCCTCTTTCTTACATTTCCATTAATCAAAAACAGTGTGTCAAAATGTACAGTTTTGTTTCAGGACTCGCCCACGCTGGAGCAGATACAGTGAGAAGAATAATGTCTCAGCTTCGTTAGCATCATAAGTGTTCTGTTGTTGGCTGTAAAATAAATTATAAGAGTCTTCATGTACTCTGTCATCAGAGCCACTGAAGATGCAGTGGACAAGCTGGACCGATGCACTTTGGGGCCAATCAGGGGTGTACTGGCCATTGGGAGAACCGCGATATGCTAAAATGAGCCGCCGCGCTATGCAGAACGTACCACAAAACGGTGCCGTGATATGCAGAAAAGTATAGCCAACCCCTCCGCTGTGTTCAATGCTAAACTCACAGGGTTGCTGCTGGTGTCATGCTGGTCTGACATGTCCAGTGCAGATGGCAGAATGCAAATCTCAGGATCTTTTATGATAACAGCTATACCGTTTCAAAAGTTTATGCTTGATCTTTTAAACTAAAATATTTGAAATACCGTTCATGATTCTCAGCACTATTATGACTATGAAAATGGCTGTTTACAGCCATTTCTATTGCCAGAGAAGGCAGAAGTTGTTTTTAGAAGGATAAAAACTCAGATAGAAAACCAGATGAGTAACCTACAAAGTATTACCATAATAACGGTGCATTATCTTCATTTATTTATTAATAAGAGTGTAATAGGTAGTTTGAGAAGGTCCTGCCACACCACAGGCCTGTCTTTTCTCTCCTTCTGTGTCCTGACAAACATATGCCCTAATTTATTGATCTAGTTCTTTTTGCTCAGGAGGGGTAATTTCTCTCAGCTGAGATTTGTTGATACTTGCTTCAACACTCTCATTGGCAGATGCATTAACTAACATATACTCACAAAATGCCTGTCTTGTGTATGGAGAACATTGGAAACGTGATGTGGAACAAAATACTGTCTTAACAATTAACAAAAATTTAATCCAAAAAAGGGCAAACAAGAGCCTGAGATGGGTTAGGAGCTGGTTTAATAAGCATATTGAGACACACCTTAAGTTGGATTTGATTTAGTTTAATATTATTCATCACGTAGGGGGCCTGGGTAGCTCAGCGAGTATTGATGCTGACTACCACCACTGGAGTCGTGAGTTCGAATCCAGGGTGTGCTGAGTGACTCCAGCCAGGTCTCCTAAGCAACCAGATTGGCCCGGTTGCTAGGGAGGGTAGAGTCACATGGGGTAACCACCTCATGGTCATGATTAGTGTTTCTCGCTCTCAATGGGGCATGTCGTAAATTAACGGCACTAGCACGACCATTCATTCAACAAAAAGAAAAATTTAAATTTAACCAATCGATTGTTTAAATTGATTGGTAGTCGACTGAATCGTGAAAAGTGGGCATTATGGACCAGAAAAGGGTCTTTGGCAGTGTTCAGAATGGCATACTACCATACTACTCTTTTTCTGCCATAGACAGATATGGCGTGGTTAGGGCGTGCACCTGAGACCCGTAGTGACAGATTAATTAACAGCTGCTGTCAGACTCTAAAATGGAGAGTGACTGGAGTGACGCAAGTAGCTTTGCCACGGAGCGGTCTTTTGAAGTCGAGGACCTTTCTCCCCCACCTTCACCTGAAGTGGAGGAGGGTGAATTGTCTGTGGACACAGGGCCGGAGCCATATCAATTCGAGCCGCTGGCTCAAACTGCGGTTTTAACTCCCTGTTGAGCATCCGAGTGCACATTCACCTTCACTCGCGTGCAGGAAAAACAAACGAAACGCTGTTCAGTGATGTTTATCCTTTTAGCAGGATTTTTATTTAGCAAGCTTCACTTGAACATAACATCAGTTAGCAGTTCTCTCAACTTAGAAGAATGTGACGTAAAGCGTAACAAAACCGTATACCTCCAAATAAAACTATACAGGTAGTCAATACCGTAATACAATGTATAAGGGTGCAATACGTTTAACACTCCCGCATCGCGAATGCGCGTTTGTCTACCCCAGAGGATTAACTTTAGCCTAACCATAAATTGTGATTCAAATATATATATGATCACTCACCTCAAGACGCCGCTGAGGTGGTGGAGTCCATGCAGGAGGAGCAGCGTTTGGCACTGCGTCGCTTTTCAGCGCGAGCTGTTTGGAGAAGCCCATGTCCACCTCCATTGCGTTGGAGAAGCAATCCCGCGTAAAATGCAGTTTGCACACTACTCCAGCTCTAGGCGGGAACTCGCAGTCTTCCAGAACAAGGACGTGCAACCCCTGGCGCCTAATTTCCAAGTCTGCTGGAAAGCTATACAGTCCAGCAGTGCTGTTGCAACCAGAAACACTACACCTACGTACCATCCTGACCACTGTACTAAATACAGATAATCTATGCTAACTTGAAGCTATCCTAAATGACGCAATACTATGCTACTAACTAACTATGGTTCTAACAATACTACACTAACAAATATGCTAATTAACTACCTAGGCTACATGAAATAATCTAAATAACTATATAAATGCTATGCTAAATAGATGCTAAAATACTCTATCCTGATCGTTTTCAATACTCGCAATTCCAACTCCTGACTCGCTACAGTGGTTTTGACGAAACGAGATGGTTTTTATAGTGCCATGGTCGTGGTAGCTCGTACCAAGGGCATGGTGAGCTGGAACCTGCTTACGTCAGCTGTCACCGCTTACGTCACGAAGTACCGCAAACAGCCAATAGGAAAATTCAACTGCAGTAGCCACCGTTCAACCTGAAGAGGGCAGCACTCAGACGTTTTTACACCATATATTGTAGAATTAAAACACTTTATACACAAATGTCAAAAGAATTACTTGAATCAATGACCAGTACTAATAAAGCCCCATGCTTACAGATCATTAACTAAAAAAAGTTGGTTTAGGGTTTAGTTACCCTTTAAGTGAGGGGTTGAAAAATAAGAGTGACTGCTGCTGAAAGTAAAAAACATTTCAGAGATGGAGCAAGTTCTTAAATTATGATGAAAGATTACAAAGATTTGGAAAAGTCTGGTGCAACTTCACCAACAACCACTTTCAACACACATCACCTTTCAGGTTTAGCCAGCTTAAAAAAATAAATTAAAAAAAGATTATAAAGACAAATATTCTTTGGAATAAGGTGCAGCAATGAATCATGTACAATAATATTAGGAACATGAATTAATAAAGTAAAAAGGCACTACTTGTAAATTTGCAAATATAATATAGAGGTAAAGGTGAAGTCTTATGTTTCTTTAGTTTTCTCTCTCCACTGGAGAAGCACACAGATTGGAAACAGCTTTAGCCCTCCCTGGATGCCATACAGCTGGAAGTCTCGTCAGAGAGCTGGACCAGCCAAAGAGAAGGGCCATGGGAGATACACATCTGGAGAAGAGGGACTGAGCAGAAAAGGATCCCTGACGCATGCTAGTTCACACACACACACACACACACACACACACACACACACACACACACACACACACACTTCTTAGCTGTCCATCGTGTACGATGATGACGCTTGCTCCGGGGGTGGGGGTGGGAGGGGGGTGGGTTTAGCGACCTTGTCGCTGGTGCCACTTCTCGTGGGCGTGGAGTCCGATCCTTAAGCCGCACACTCGTCCGCAGATGGAGCAAGGGAAACCAGATGCCAGGGGGGTACCAGCCGCCCACTGGTGTCTCTTGATGCGCCTCTCGGATCGTCGATCTTGGTTGGTTTGGTGTATTTGAGAGACTGCAGAGGCACAGGTGACCTGCCAGGCAGATCTGTCGAGTGCCAGTGATTCAAGCTGTGTGAGGGGGATGTTCGCTCGCTTTAGGATGTCCCTGGTGTAGTCCTTAAAGCGCCGCTTTTGCCCTCCAGCAGACCGTTTTGCGCCCATTAGTTGACTGTAGAGGACTTGGCGGGGCAGGCGGTGTTCAGGCATGCGTATGGTGTGCCCTATCCAGCGCAGATGTTTTTGGCCACAGCTGCTTCCATACAGATTGAGTCAGTGTTGCTGAGGATGACTGTATGGGGAATTCGATCTTCCCAGGACAAACTGAGGATCTTCTGTAAGCAGCGGATATGGAAGGCCTCTAGGTTGATGATGTGCCGACGGTATGGGGTCCATGACTCTGCCCCATAAAGCAGAGTAGAGACACATACCACATTATAAACAGCGACCTTAGTACTGACCTTCAGGTTACGGTTTTCAAAAACCCTGCTGCGTAGGCGTCCAAAAGATGATGAGGCTTTATTTATCCGGCTGTGTATTTCTTTGTCGAGGGAGCAGAATGAGGACAAAATGGAGCCAAGATAGGTGAAGTGGTCCACTGTTTTAAGTAGAACACCGTTTATATGAAAACTGGGGGGTGTGAGGGCAGGGGTAGTGAGATGAGACATGACCTCAGTTTTTTGAATGTTGACCTGTAGGCCAAAGGATTGGTACAGACTGGATATTGTGTTAAGGGCGTGCTGCATAGAGTCCGGGCTGTGAGCTAAGACGGCACAGTCATCAGCATACTGAAGCTCACAGATTTGGCGGGTCTTTGTCTTTGTGCGGGCCTGGAGCCGACGTATGTTGAAGAGGCTTCCGTCAAGTCGGTATTCCACATGGAAACCGACTTCATGTCCCATGACACGGTGAAAGAGGCAGGTGATGGCAGAGAGAAGGATGTTAAAGAGCACCGGAGCCAAGACACAGCCTTGCTTCACCCCAGCTTTTACCTCGAAGGACTCTGACTGGAGTTCTCCCGTGAGCACTCTGGCGTGCATCCCGTCATGCAGCTGCTGTAGGATGCAGAGAAACTTGGGTGGTACCCCAAGTTTGGAGAGGTGTTTCCAGAGCAGTTCACGGTTGATGGTATCAAAAGCTTTGCTGAGGTCGATGAAGGCAACGTAAAGGTCTTTGTGGTGTTCTCGGCTCTTCTCCATCAGCTGCCTCAAGACAAAAACCATATCTGTCGTGGATCTAGTCTTCCGGAAGCCACACTGCGTTTCCGGAAGCACAGCTTCCGAGATGTGCTCAACCAGTCTGTTGAGCATGATCTTGGCCAGGACTTTCCCTGCGATGGAGAGGAGAGATATCCGCGGCTGTTGCCACAGGCTGCTCGGTCTCCTTTCTGTTTGTAAATGACCACGATGTTAGCATCCTTCCAGTCCTGTGGGAGGGTCCCATGTTCCCAGATGTTTTGGATCAGGAGGTGCAGGCGACGCGTGAGGATGTATCCTCCGTGTTTGAAAACCTCTGCAGGGATTCCATCGGGTCCAGCGCTTTTGTTGTTCTTCAGCCCCGCAATGGCTTGCCGGAGTTCTGAGTAAAGTGGTGGGGTGTCCAGGTGCATGGTAGGTGGCAGGTCTGGGAGATTATCCAGAATATGTGTGTCGACAGGGTTGATGTGGTTGAGGAGACTCTCAAAATGATTTGCCCAACGGGCAAGAATCTCGTGGCGGTCCTTGAAAAGGATGGCGCCGTCAGCTGATCGGACTGGGGCAATCACCTGCTTCCTGGGGCCATACAATGCTTTTATGGCATCGTAAAAGCCTTGAATGTTATTGCAGTCTGCCATGTTCTGGATTTCTCGCGCCTTTTGCACCCACCAGGTGTCCTCCATAATTCTGAGGGCTCGCTGGGTTGCTGTTCTTGCAGCAAGGAAGGTAGTTTTAAGGGTGGGAGATCCTGGGCAGAACAGGAGAGCTTTGTGGGCCTCATGCTTGATTTTTAAAAGTGACTGTATCTCAGCTGAGTTACAGTCAAACCAGTCCTGATGGTGTTTCCTTAATTGGCCGAGTGCCTCTGAGGCTGCGCTATGAATAGCCTGGCGCAGTGCTGGCCAGTCGGTTGATTCCTCCGGGATCTTGTTGAGGTTTTTAGCAAGCAGCCGTCGGAGGTTGTCTTTGGTGGTGAGGCTATTCAGCGCTGTACAATTGAGTTTCTTGTTTGGAGCTGTCCTCGGGCCACGGGGTTGAATGCTCATGAGTAGTTTGGATCTGACCATGAGGTGGTCAGTCCAGCACTCAGCTCCGCGCATAACATGGGTGGTGAGGACATCTTGACGGTCCTTTTGATGGACAATCACGTAGTCAAGAAGATGCCAGTGTTTTGAGCGGGGGTGCTGCCAGGTGGTCTTAAGCCTGTTTTTCATCTGGAAGACGGTGTTAGTAATGACCAGCTGGTGCTCTGCACAGAGGGAGAGGAGTCTGAGCCCGTTGTGGTTCATTTTCCCCACACCATGCTGGCCAATGACTTTATTCCATACCAGGTGCTCCGTGCCCACTCTAGCATTGAAATCTCCCATGAGTATGAGCCTGTCTGTAGCCGGGGTTTTCTGTAAGATGGCATCAAGAGCTCTGTAGAAATCCTCTTTGATGTTGTGCTCGGCATCAAGAGTTGGAGCGTATGCACTGATGCGAGTGGCAAAGCGTTCCTTTGCCAGGGGAATGCGCCATGTCATCAGTCTTTCATTGATGCCGATGGGGGATTCCGGAATGCGCTGCAGCAGTTTGGACTTTACAGCAAAGCCAACTCCATGGTTACGACGAGTGCCTTCGGGGACCCCCTTCCAGAAGGTGTACCCAGCACCAACCTCTGCCAGGGAGTCCTCCCCATGTAATCTGGTCTCGCTGAGAGCTGCTATATCGATATTATATTTGGCGAGCTCCAGGGCCACCAGTGCTGTCCTGCGATGGGGCCTGCCAGGAGTTTCGACCAGGTCCAGCAGTGTGCGAACGTTCCACGAAGCAATGCTTAGCTTATTTTTCACTTTGATTTTTCGACCGCAAGGGGGGATGCTCCGACGGTTGCGGCTTACCGTCCAGAGTGTGGGAAGCAGACAATTTTTGGACCACCTTTTCCAGGTCCTTCCCCATCACAGAGGTGAGCAGTGTGGGGCTGCTCAGTCACAGTGGAAGCTGCCGAAAAGACGCGCTGCTCCATCCCGCAGTCCTAGCGACCATCACTCCATTGCCGCCTGTGTGCATGGTTTGGCTAGACACTTCCAGCCACATCCTTGGCCTGTGCCCACCACCATTCCACATCGCCACAGGACTTTTTTGGGGGGGGGGGGGCAAGAAGCTTGCGCATAAGTGTGGATTAAGGTGAGGGTGTGGTTGCACAGACCTCACTCCCACCATCTTCACTCCTAACCAGATGACCTCCAGTGGCATGAGGGAACCCATGACGACCTTCGTCTGGCAGGAGTTGCAGGGGGCTGCCGGTGGCCTGGTCAGTTGGACTCCGCCTGTGCCTGTCCCCAGGTGCAGGTTTGTCTTCGGGGTTTGCTCCCCTAGCCACTGTACCCTCCCGAGTTAACCCATGTGGCCTGGGGTTGCCCTCTTCCGCCTTGCCAGCCATTGTGGTGGTTCTCACAACACCATCTTCCGCCTGCATCACCGTTGGGGTCTTCGCTATTTACCCATAACTGGGACAGAGGTTGACGGGCATCAGGGCGTTTCCACTCACCGATGGGCCTGCATGCCGCGTCTCTGGGGCCCACTGCTGCTCCGAGAGCCCGTACAACTTAGCCTGGAACCTCAAGGGACCAGTTACCATGTGTGCCACGGGGAGGCGTGTTCGAGATCTTGGCAATGGAGAGGCTATGTACCGGCTGAGGAGGCTTACACACTCGGCTCCACTTTTCACCCCTGAAAACAGAAGGCTATCTGGTGGCAGTAGCTGAAAGCAGAGAGTGACAAGCAGAAGCAGCATGCAGCATGCAGCATGCACTAGCTACAAGCACTACTACTCCACTACTACTCCAACACTGCTGCACTGACGCATCACATGCCCTGTGTGCCAAGTCACACACACACAGTCCTCCAACACACACACACACACACACACACACACACACACACACACACACACACACACACACACACACACACACACTCCTTGGGTGAAAGGGAGGAACTTTCCCTTCTGCTGATGTGAGGGAGGAGATTCCGATATAGAGTCTGAAAATTGAATTGTGGGAGCTGAGCTTTCACACATGTGGACCCTCTCACATTACATGTGCTGAATTTTTTGTTAAATTATTCAGCAGTCCTTTGTAGGCCTCTATTTGTGTCTTTAAATAAGGAAGGCCCATCATTCATTATCTCCATTCTCCATAAACTTCATGGAACACAACTCGAGACACCAGATCTACTGGGTCAGAGTGAGTCACACATGGCTGTTAAAAAAGCCCTCCAGCAATAGGATGTTGCCTTTTGACCCATTTTACTTGGCCATGTTTCATTTGAATAGCCCAACCAAAAAAATTGTTTGTTTTCCATTATGTCTTCAGGCCATGATGTAACTAAACAGCACTTCCAAGTAGAATGGATGGCAATGTAATGTAACATCACCAAACCAAACTGCAAAAATAATGACTAATCAAACAAGAATCCAAAACACTCCCTATCTGAAGCAAACAGATAATCTCACCCCAAACACATGCCGTTTAACCATTGTTGCTGTGTTTTGCTGGGGAGTGTTTACCATTAGCCAACTATGGTTGCAAGTTCCATTGTTACCAACAGATTTGGTGTCTCCCAAAGTTACATTTACATTTACGCATTTGGCAGACACTTTTATCCAAAGCAACTTACAGTGCACTTATTACAGGGACAATCCCCCCAGAGCAACCAGGAGTTAAGTGCCTTGCTCAAGGACACATTGGTGGTGGCTGTGGGGATCAAACCAACAACCTTCTGCTTACCAGCTCAGTGCCTTAGCCCACTCCACCATCACCACTCCAAGTTCCAACAAACATTCGCAAACAGCATTACAAAATTGTGCGATTGGAACTACAGCTCTCCACCTGTGGTTAAAAGCATAGGTTCTGGTTTTTTTTTGTTTTACGGACATCATTTGACTTCACTGAGGCTTCTATATCTTTCATTCCATGTATATCTTTCATTCTGTCAAGACTTTGACCACGTTTGAATGCACTTAAGAAAACAGCTTATTTCAGGGTTTTGCAGAAAGCAGCATTCTCAACAAGATTTTAAGGCCTACCTTTGAACATCATTGAAAAATCTAAAGAAATCAGCCAAGACCTCAAAGAAAATTGTGGACCTCCACAAGCCTGGTTCATCCTTGGGAGCAATTTCCAAATGCCTGAAGGTACCACATTCAGCAACAACAATGGATGGAGCCTTGCAATGTTTAACCCATATGAAAGAATTTGTAGAAAATATTTTTTTTTTACAAACTATAAAAAAAAATAGTATCTTTTGGACTCAGACCAACCCGTTGCAAGATGGCCCTCTTGAGGTCAACATAAGCCAGGAGACTCATTGCTGGCTGTTGTTGAGCCACGAGCTGGGCTTCCCCAGACAACAGCGGAATGAGCCGGGGCACCCATTGGCCGGGCGGCCAGCCCCAGATCTCGGCGGTGCACTCGAAGAGGTTGAGGAACGCTTCTGGATCGTCCGCCGCCCCCATCTTCTGTAACACGGGTGGGGGAAAAGGGGTGCTGGTGTCTGGGGTCTTGGCTGGGGCAGCCTCCTGACTGAGCAGGCTCTGGATTGCATGCCGGTCCTTTGCTTGAGCCCATAGGATCTCATGAAACCGACGATCTTGGTCTTGCCGGAGCTTAAGCAGGGTTTGTTGGTGGTTCTGATGCAGGCTAGCGAGGGACTGGAGGACGTCCGCCAACTTGGAGGACTCTACGGGGCGAATTACTTCCATCTTCCAGGTTTCTTCAACTCAGGGATGCGGTTTAATGGAGTAACTTGAGTTTTTACAGGGGTGCCACAACACGTTAGCTTCACACTTTCAAAATAACTTCACAATACTCTCAGCTTCACAATACTTTTTAACTTTACAATACTCTTTCAGCTTCACAGTGCGCTTCTACACCCAGGCTCTCTCTCCCCCGGTCTGGTGGCATTGTGACTCTTTTATGCCGTTCTTCCCGTGCTCACTATAATTAGAGACAGCTGTTAGACATAATTTAGCTCAGGTGGAAGTGCCCTTACCGCTTTCTCTCTCTCTCTGGACGGACGCTTGACCATGCCCCCGCTGCCACAAGGACATTTTAGTTTTTCTTAGCCCATACATGCTACAGTTGTAAAACTTGGGGACTCCCTGGGCTTTTCAGAGATACAAAATATTTGAGAGTTTGGCCATGATGGATAACTTCCTCTTCTTGGTCTACAAATATGCATTGAAATGTATCACACTCAATTCAGCACATCAAATACAACATTTATGAAAAATTCATTTTTTCAATAAACAATTTTTATCTTATGCATTTTATGCACCCAACACCACATTGACGGTTTAAAAAAGGGAAATTGTAAAACTTTTTTCACTGGGTCTGAGGAACTTATAGTAAGATGGCATCATAATAGCTTGTAATGTAAAATAATGAGATCTTATAATGACAGAGCAGGCTGCATATATATAAAAATACACAGAAATATTACTTCACACCTTAAATATATAGTGTAAAAAAAATATATGTCACAATTTTCAAAGCTCAAAGTGGGCATTAATGGAATGTAATTGAGAGATATGCCTCAAAAGCCTGCTGTATCATATTTGATACATGTAATTTTAACATGCTTTTCAATAAAATAAAATATGCAAGCATAAGTTCCTTACTGTCAGCAAATACTCATTTTGAAATACCAGTAACAATATAATCATTACTGTCACTGTTACTTTAATAAAATAAGCAGTCATTTGTCCCAACATAAGTCATTTTTGCGCAAGTCCACCACCATTTTAAATAGATTGATATAAACATTGAAACTACTATCCACAAATAACCACCAGATGGTGCCATAAACATGTGAAACTTACATCCCATATGTTTCTTGGCTTTTCAGCTTAAACAGAGACAGGAGCCGTCAAACATTGTGCATCATATTTGATACATATGGCGTAATAGGGTTAAGGGATTAAAGGCTGATAAGAGAAAGCACTTTAACACACACGGTATCCGTCAAGGAACACGACAATCTTGTGTCTATATTAGCGCATTAGTGCTGTTCCCAATGTTTTTGAGGAGTACACATGTGCATATGTGCTGAAGTGCGTCGGGGGAACCCCGGAGCCTGATGTAGAGGGAAACCCCCACTATTGCAGTGCAATCCATCTAAAGCGTTACATAGTGCATGCTGTTTTCATGTCTTTCGCAGTTTTCTTGCATTAACGTGTGTACGTGTAAATTATAATTTTATATACATTTGATCTCTCAAGAAGTTATTACTCCACCCCCTGTGTTACATCATTAACGAACGCTCTATATCATTGAACCAATGTGGTTCAAACGATGGGTGTAGAACACAGTAACTATTGTTGTGGGAAACAGTCATGAGTAGCTAGGTATTTTCTCCAAGAATGCAACATACTATGGTGGTTAAGCAGCGAGTTCTGTTGTTTAATAGGAAATGCACCCATGGTCTGGACGAAATCATCCCAATTCAGTTTAATTACTGACAAGTGTCATTCCCCATCAGAAATGATTGCATTCACTTAAATTCTTTATTTTTTCCCTCTAGTGCTACTGAGTGCATTATGTGAGCAACCTCAGAGAGGTTATGGTCCCTGGAAAGTTATTGCTCTCACATAAACAATGGTGAGCGCAATTCAAATGTTGCATTTATGCTCTAAAGTGTCATTTTTACAACACAGATGGTTAGGTTCAGGGTTGGGGTTTTGGTGTAGAATTAATTATATATGCATGCCCGTTGACCGTCTCATCTCATTTCAAACTAAAACAATTCACCTTTGGCATCAATCTGGAGGACATTTTTACACACACCATATTTAATTATATTAATACGGGTTTCGCTGTATCTAACAATGCTCTACAACATTGTTTCTCAACTGGTGGTTCGCAACCCAAAAATGGGTTGCAGGTCTGTTCTGATAGGGGCACGTACAGCACAGAAAACATGCTAGAAGCAAATACCAAAATGCAACCAACCATACAATTGTTCATAGTTAGGAATAGATGGGAGCAAAATAAAAAGACTTATTAACTCTTAAAAGGGGAAGGAAAAACAGTTCCCATATCTATTGTTGTTGACATCAAAGGTCGTGTATCCGATCAAACACCATTTTGATGCAAATTCATCCGTCACTAGGTGGAAGCTAGTCAAATTAGGCAGATGGCAGCATAGACAGGTTGCAAGACATGCACAACATTCTCATCTTTGAAAACCATGAACAAAATTACAGGAAGTCAGAAGTTTATTTACACCTTAGCCAAATATATTTGAACTCAGTTTTTCACAATTTCACAAACTTCAGCCAAGATATGCGCTCCAATCAACGGTGTTGCATCTAATTTGTGCCTGGGATTCCGGGGTGCGGGTCTGGCGACGCATCAAATTTGCACCGGACACTCCCCACTCTGCACACACTACATTCTTCTGGCAGCCATGATGAGGCTCTATTAACATCAGGTGCACCTCATCATCTGTCCAGCCCACTCCTGAGCCTGGCTGAAGGATGTCCCTAAGAAACGATGATGAGAGGGAGGGGTGGGTCGTTCAACCACACGACTCATGGACAAGCATCATCTCCAGTCAGACATTTTGCATTGACTCCAGTGTGTATACCTTCCCCTGTGGTGAAACCCGAAGCATGTTGCATCAGCAGCATGGGAGACCCATGTTCAGATTCCACCATGAAACCATGAAGTCATTGCATTTGTACAATAAGTGATGAGCATGATTCAGACGTTGCATTTTTCCCTCTAACATTACATTTTTCCTCCAATGATGTTTAGGTTTGGGGTACAGTTTATAAAATATGTATTTCTCTTCACTGTATTACAACCTGTACATCTCAAAACAACTCGCTTTAGGTGCACCTCCATGGACATTTCACCCAGAAAATAGAGTTCACATGCCCATACACTCAACACCTACCACTTTGGCTAGTGAGGGCTGTGTTTCAGATTTTGGTAAGCACAGACCAATTTTAGCCTTATATAAAAGGCTAATCCCTTAATCCCTTAAACAAAGGTAATCAGCATTCTTATTACATAACTGTGGCAGGGCCGAGGGCGGGGCAGGGTCGTGATCATACACACTCGGTCCCTTATCAGGCTAATCAAGCCTCCGAGAGGGATAAAGTCTGACTGCAGAGGATTGTGCGGGAGAGAGAGATAGTTTACGGACATGTCCGTCATGTGTGTTTGTCTGTTAAGTTTATCATTAAAACTATTATTTATATAGCCGGTTCTGGTGCCGAAAACCTGGGAAGGAGGAGGGATACGCCGTAGTAGAGTTCTCGCCACTACCGTCCACCCCAATGGAGCAGCCACGGCCATCTGTCGTGGGACGAGGTGCACGGCCGCCTGGAAGCGGACGATGGCCGCCGACCTCAAGGGGAGAAAGGGCTCCTAACCGACCACCTGGAGCTGTCAGGGCCGCTGCCAGGGGCGGAGGAGTCCCCTGCCAGCCGCTGAAACCCACCGGCGTCTGAGACCGCCGACCGCGAGCGGTGGAGGAGCTCGCTGCCGACTGCTTGGAGCGGGAGAACCGCTGCCAGGGGTGAGGGAGACCCCTTCTGCTCCCCAAGAATGCAGCGGGGCGATACGTCCGCCAGGGGCTGGAGGTCTGCCTCCGATCCGCCCGGAGAGGCGCGGCTGTCGTCCGTTAGAGGGTGGAGGAACAAGCTACGGCGTATCGGAGAACTGGCGAGTAAGTGGTTTTTTTTTTTTATCTCCCTCTCCTCTCTCTCTCTCTCTCTCTCTCTCTCTCTCTCACACTGCCGCTCTGCGTTGGACTTTTCCCTCTCTTTTTTTTGGGGGGTACTATACTGTTTCCCTCCCCTTGTCCCCTCCCTCGTCCAGGTAGACGGGGATGACCTGCCGGCAGACAGGGCAAAAGGCAGGCCCCTCCCCAGGGAAGGGGGACGTCATGCCGGGTGCTCCCCTGCCTGAGAGAATGGAGGAATGTGGCAGGGCGCAGGGCGGGGCCGGGTCGTCATCATACACACCCGGTCCCTTATCAAGCTAATCAAGCCACCGAGAGGGATAAAGGTCGACTGCGGAGGATTGTGCGGGAGAGAGAGATAGTTTACGTACATGTCCGTCATGTGTGTGTTTGTCTGTTAAGTTTATCATTAAAACTATTATTTATATTGTCAAGCCGGTTCTCGCCTCCTCATTCCATTGACTGCTTTACAATAACGTTTCAGAATGCTGCTTTCTGGAAAAACCCTGGAATAAACCGTTTCCTTAAGTGCATGTCAACATGGCCATAGATATGTTTGAAGGCTGTATGCTACTGTAGGAGTATAAAAAGAAAACTAATATGTTCAAAGGAGTGAGAGAGTCATGGAGAGAGAAGAGAGGAGTGGAGCTCTGTCCCTCACAAAGGTTTCATTCATCTCATCCCAGTTAAATATTATACAGATTTTCCAAGGAAATGTTCACTTAGTCCACCAGAGTAAAGGCTAATCACCACACCTTTGATTCCAGGCCTTGTCCAAATACACACCGGAAGATTTAATAGGACAACAACATTGCAGAGAGAGTAAGTGTTGGGTCCCATGGGGCCCAGGTAAATAAATTCATAAGCTGAAGACAAATTGGATTTCAACAGGTTTCAAACAACTCAACAGATACGTTTTCTCTCCAAACTGATACATATTTTTAGCCGTAACACTTTCCCCCTAATTGACTGAATTGTAAAAGAGTTAGTTTCAAAGGCATGATAAAACATTTTACTTAAACGAAGGGGTGGGTAAAAATATTGTTTTTCTAATTAATCAAGATCTTCATTTGAACAATCTCAATATCTATTCTTAAATCCCCAGATTGATCTTTCACTCAGTGTGCAAGCCTCTACTACAATGATAATAAATCACCCGCATTTGCAACTAAATTTCACGCTATGCAACTGAAGTGAATATATATTGGCAAATGGCTGGTAAATGTTTACATTTCGCTCACAAGTAATTGTGTCATTTATTCTTGAAGTGTTCAGCAGGAAGATCCTTTCACAGCATGCTGAGAGTAAAAGTTGTTTCGTGTAATGTGTGTCCAAAGACAAGATCCACGCAACCTATTTGTCATTGAATACGGTCTCTTTTAATACCCTTTCTGTTAATTACAGTCAGTGATAAAAAATAAAATAAAAGGTCCCCTGTATAATAAACAGTATTTGCTGGGAGATTATTTCTTTTATAAGTAAGCAAAAGTGACATTATAACTGAAATAAACCCGTATGTATCGATATTGGAATTGAATTGGGGAATTTGTATCAATACCCAGTCCTACTTAAACATTAGAACATACATCTTTTGTTACATCTGTACAAGGCAGGCATATCTTAGATATCCTTTAGCACTGTATACTGTATGTCTGTTCAGACTGTAGATGGAGCTGTACAGCTATTATCTTATCATTGTTGTCAGAGTATTGTCATCTAATCCAAAGCAGCTATTTTATTTCATTTTATACAAAAAAGACCCAACAATGAAGACCAGGCCCTGGTTTTCAGATCTAGGAAAAGATGCTCACTGAGATATTAACACCTCCCCAGAAGTGTAAATGTTTTACATTTATTAAACATTTGCATAGCTTGTGATAATTTACTTGTAATGCCAAGAAATCTACATGGCTTTTAGAGTGCCAAATGATAAAGTCCCTTTCAAGGCAAGTCAGCCCACTCTGTGGCCATCTTGGGAACACTCCCAGGCAGCCATTCTCTAAGGCAGGGGTTCTCAACCTTTTGCAACTGGGCCCCCCCAATGCTGGTTCATTGCAGTTGGGGACCCAGTGTCCCCCGCCCCGCCCCGCGCTTTATTGTTGTTATTATTATTATTATTATTATTATTATTATTATTATTATTATTATTGGCAGTAGCACCAGATTTCTAATGTGAGCTTGCAGGCATTATTATTATTATTATTATGAGTAGTAGTAGGCCTATCATCATTACTAGGCTATTGCTATATAATTATATGAGGTTACATGCTTTATTGTTGTTATTATTATTATTATTATTATTATCATCATCACTAGGCTATTGCTATAATTGGGAATTGGCACCAGACCTCTGATATTAATTTATGCTTTATTATTGTTATTATTACTAGGCCTAATAGTAGGCATCATCTGCATTTTTTACAGAAGCTTGCTGGTAGGTGATGTTAATGTGAGACCTGAGCCTGCTTTGCCTTGCAAAGATCCTCAATTCTTGGCTCAATGTTTGATAAACATAGCCTCAAATCATCCTCGATTTGTGCACGATTGCGGTATTTCGTTTTGAGTGCAGTCATTTTTGAGAATCCTGCCTCACACAAATATGTCGACGCGAAAGTAAGGAGAATCTTCAAGGCGACGTCACAGAGTTCAGGGTATTCCTGCATCACTGCTGCCCAGAATGACAAAAGAGGGCAGGAGCTAAAGAGTTCCTTCAGTCTACTGTCACTCTTCAGCTCAATAAGCTATTCCTGCATATCAATTGATAGCTCGTTTGCTGTGCACACAAACGGATCTCGAACCCACACATAAGAGCGATAATCCTCTTTAAAGTAGGTCGCAAATGGTTTTCTCATTGCTGACAGGTGCTCAGACGCTGATTGAAATAGGGAGGAGAAATCGTGTGACGTGCCTGCATCAGTGATAAAGTCTGCAAGGCTGGGGAACATGTCGCAGTTCCCTCGACTGATGCGGCCATGCCAGAGGTCTAGTTTTTGTGTGAAGGTGTGCACTTTGTCTGCAAGGAGCAAAATATGAGTTTCGCGGCCTTGCAAAGACAGGTTAAGGCCATTCAAGCGGTCAAATATATCGACCAAATAGGACAGAGACGCAAGCCACATAGTGTCATCCAGATGCTTCACCAGATCTGATTTGATTTCTGTCAAAAACCACTTCACCTCCTCTCGCAGCTCATACAACCGCTGTAACACCAACCCCCTGGAGAGCCAACGAACTTCAGTGTGCAGAAGCAGCTGTTCATGCCCTGACCCCATCTCCTGGCAGAGGACCCCAAACAAGCGAGAGTTTAGCGGCCGTGATTTGATGAGATTTATTATTTTCACGGATTGGTTCAGCACGGAGTCAAAGAGAACCGGCATTTTTTCAGCAGCTAGTGCTTCGCGATGGACCATGCAATGTGTCCATTTCACAAGTGGAGCTACTTGCTGAACGCGAGCAGCTAGGCCACGCTCAAGCCCCGTCATTGCCTGCGCACCATCCGTGCATAGGCCAACGCATCGGTCCCAAGCCAAACCATTTTCACGGATAAAAATATCAAGGACATTGAAAATGGCTTCTCCGGTAGTGTGCGACTGAAGAGGCCGGCAAAACAGGACATCCTCCTCAATCGCCTTGTCCCGCAGATACCTGACATAGGTGAGGAGCTGTGCCTACCCAGCAATATCAGTGGATTCGTCCAGCTGCAGCGTGTAGTAAGGACTCTTTTTTACGAACTCTATCAGTTGCTCTCTGATATCATTGGACATGTCTACAAATCTCCTAGCGACTGTGTCATTGGACAGTGGTACTGCACCGAGTTTGGCTGCTGCACTATCGCCTATCATTATTCTGCACGTCTTGCGCTGCCGGCAAAATGAGAGTCTCGGCGATTGTATGCGGTTTACCCAGTTTACCGATCCTTTTGGCCACTACATACGATGCCTCCAAACACTGTTTAGACACAGTTCTGTGCACTGAAATTGTTGCCTGTTGCTGATGGAGGCCATCAAGCTTTCTTTTAAAATATTCAGCTGGTTTATTTTTAATGCTAGCATGCTTTGTTTCGAGGTGCCTTTTTAATTTGCAGGGCTTTATACTGTCATTTGCCAGCACCTCGGCACACACGACACACTGAGGTCTCAGATCAGCCGTGACTGTAAACCCAAATTGCAGGTATGCTTCATCGTACCTTCGAAGCTTTTTTGCAGCTGGTGGTGCGTCGGTTGGCTTGTTGGTCCTCACAAGAAATTACTCCATTTTGATGTGTTTTCAATAAAGTTTAGGCAATATGTAACTGTGTGTGTGGTGTATGTTGAGAGATGTATCAGGGGCTAATCAGTCGGGACTTAGGCACAATCTTTAATTAAACGAACAAAATAATTATTTTGCAGACAATTCAGATTTTATTTTAATACTTAACGATTGTAGTCCTCGTGTGTGTGTGTGTTTGTGTGTGTGTCTTAGTCGTGTGGGTAGTTTTAGCTAAGTGTAGCTACTGCCTAGCAGTTAAAAAAAAAATACTAGCTAGGGCTGAGATTTGATCTAATCTTAAAAAAGAATGTTTGTGGGTTTAGTCTTTAAAAAGACTGTTGGGGTTTTGTAGTAAAGGCCTATGTAAATCGAGATTGATAAGACTAGCGAGAGCAAGTGAACTTGGCAAGAGACTAGACTAGAGTGAATGGAAAGCTATATCAATTAAATTTAGAACATTTACATTTATACCCCGCTCTGTAAGCCAGGGCGGGAACGGCGGCGGCCATGCGCATGCGCGATTCATTTGCAGCCTGGACGCGGAGGGGTGTGTGTCTCCTCTCTGCTCTGACTGCTGCGCGAGGCTACTGAGAGACTGACCGCCTGTGAGTGCTTTTGGACGGGAGAGGGGCTCACGGCAGCACCCGCTGTTCGTGCTTTCGAGTCTCCAAACACCACAAAAGTCTCCAAAAACACCAGTAAAAGTCGCTGGATTTGTCGCTTTTGACAACAAAAAAAAAAGCCGCCAGGAGGATGATTTGTTTGTGTTATAATCAGTGCTTAAAGTGGGAGGAAAAGGTGGGGGCACACTCTTTGCATTGGCAAATCATGACATTTTTACAGTGAAAAACAAAACTTGGAGATATTGCTGTTACAACAATGTATTGTTATTTATTTAGCATAGCGCATCTCACAGCAATACTCAGTCGTGTTTTGAATGATTCAGTGTTGTGAACGAATCGGTTGAGTCAAAGATTCAATGACCCATTCACAAACATCTGTCTCATTCTTGATGAATCGGCCGTTTGAACGAATCGTTTGAATGGACGACTCAATGACTCGCTTAATGAAACCGCTTATGCTTATCACCTGCATTTGCGCTCACTATCGACAAACCAATCAAATTTGTTCAAACCTTTTTTTTTTTAATCAGTCCAAACACATTTTAATTTTTATTCAGGAGTTATGTATATACAAAACTATAACTTTTTATGACAGTAGTTTAGTGATAAAAAAAATCTGCCCAAAAATTTTTTTCCCCTTCCATCGTAGCCTACTCGCGCCCCCCCAGGAGAGTGTCCGCACCCCCCCGGGTGAGAACCACTGCTCTAAGGCTACAAGGACCATGCAAGTACAGCTCCTATCTACTTGAATGGGAAAAGACCGAAATCTACCAAAAAGTTGGTCAAGATTGTTTTTTAACAACAATGACAACATTGGTATCATAGGCTAAATTGTGCATCTTTTGCTCTGTTCACGCTAAAAACACGGCTATTTTTCAGGTTGGTCAGCCAATGCGCATTCGAGTTAACTGACAAGCAATGTCTGTATCTAAAAGGTGATTGGCTCTTTTACCTGTAAGGCAGGAATTACTTTTCTACCTCCACCATAATGGACATTCCAATTAACTACATTTTCACATTAACTAAATTACAAGTGCTCCGTCTCAAGCTAAATAGACTCTGGTCTTCTTCTGCCACAGGCAAGACAATAGAGTCCTCAGGGTGTAGCTGTTTGAAATGCCCGATCCGAAGTCTACCGTGTTATTGTGGAATTTAGTAATCTAGCAGGTATATCAGCTAGTGGTTTGCATTTACATAATTATAAAGATAAACATCATAAAGCAATTTTGTAGGATTTCTTACAAGGCATTGAATAGAGTACCCATTAAAATGTCTTTCAGCTATAGATTGTCTATGGAGACTTTACATAAAAGAATCTCTGACTGCACTGTCTGGGCAGAGTTGATTACACTTATTGCTGCGGAGTTTGAGGCAAGTTCATTTAAATAGCAAAAAGGAAAATCAGTGCTTCAAAGCTTTTCGTTTTTCTATTTGAGATGCAATGCTGCCCTCTTAAGATGCTCTGTATTCTCATTATACACAGCTTTTAAACTAGAAATACTGTATATTTCTATAAACTGCTGTAAAGTAACTTTTTGGAGCATATCCTAATAATATCAGTTGTAGTCTCAAGTTTTAAAAACATGTTTTTTTGTTAAATGTTGTTTAACCTTAGCTATTGGAATATCTATTAGAATATTGTGGATTTAATTTAATACAAAACAGCAACTTTATCTCTGTTTAATGGAGTTGTAGTACTAGTGGTGGCGTTTCATTTATAATATATATTGTGGCAGGGTGGAGGGCGGGGCCAGGTCGTGATTCTACACACCCGGTCCCTTATCAGGCTAATCAAGCCAGTTTTCGGCACCAGTGTATCGTAGTTCAATGGGCAAGGAGGAGGTGAAAACCGGCTTGATAATATAAATAATAGTTTAATATAAAACTGAAACAAAAGACAAAACACACACATGACGGCATGTCCATAAACATTTCTCTCTCTCCCGCACCACCGTCCGCAATCGGCCTTTATCCCTCTCAGAGGCATAATTAGCCTGATAAGGGACCGGGTGTGTATAATCACGACCCGGTGAAACTCGAAAAATTAGAATTCTGAGATTCTGAATTTGGGGTTTTCATAAGCTGTAAGCCATAATCATCAAAATTATATCAAATAAAGGCTTGAAATATCTTACTTTGCTTGTAATGAGTCTATATAATATATTAGTTTCACCTTTTAAGTTGAATTACTGAAATGAATGAACTTTTGCACGATATTCTAATTTTTCGAGTTTCACCTGTATGTATGTATGTATGTATGTATGTATGTATATATATATATATATATAATGTGTATGTATATGCAGGCTTATTTAGTAAAAATTATAGTCCAAAGGTTAATATCTATAGTGGAGTCTGTCAGACACAGGCTATGTAATGGTGAAATAACATTGAGTAGGCAAAATTATTTAGCAGGGAAAATGTACGTTGGAAGTCACTGTCACCCTTTTCCAAAATAATTATGACAGGGAGAGGAGTGACAGTAAAATAATTCAGTCGGATATATTATACTGTAATAGTCTTGGTAATTAATGATGCATTATAATCTTTCCAATCCAAGGATTTTCAATCTTTGTCAGTTAAGCAAAGAAACAGAAAATTCCAATCAATGCCATCTACAGACTGTGACCAAACCAACATTTATAAATGAACAGAGGGCCCCACTTCATCTAACGTCTACATTGTAAAAAAAAAATATTGTAGAGAAAACTACACTTCCCCTTCTGTCGCTCTCTCCACGTTGTGTCGGAGAAGCGACACTAGGGGTCTCTCTCGAGCGCCGATATTCACCTCTGACCTATTGAAAAGGGCCAATGGGAGTTGGCAGTCAGTATTTGCATACCCCGCCCCCGGACATACGGGTATTTAAGCGGGGCAAATACGGAAGTTTAGTCAGAAAATTTCTTCGGAGCCGATGGTCTGTCTGCAGTTTGCTGTGAGTTACACACCACTCAAATGTTCCTGTTTTCCTCTGACGATCTGCATGCTGTTGGATCTTGATGGCGCACAACAGCGGCTTTCTCATTTTCATTGCACGGCGTGCATTGTTGCCCCTGAGCGCTTCGACAGCGCAGACACATACACACACACACACTGTGTATTAAAAGAGTTTTTACTAAAAGAGTAATTTCCTCTAAAAGAGCAAACACAGCGGCGTTGAACGTCCTTTTAAGGACGCATCTTTTTCAAGATGCCTTTCCGCCCCTGTGTCAATCCTGGATGCGGTAGAGTGCTCTCCGCTTCAGACGGCCACAGGCGCTGTCTCGTGTGTTTGGGCCACGATCACACCGAGGCGGCGTTTGTGGATGGTTCATGTTCTCACTGTGAGAACATGACCATGACCACGTTGCGGTCGCGGCTTGCTTTCAACAGAAAGCAAGCCACCCCAGCTGCACCCCACATTGCTCCTTCTTCCCACGGGATTGAGGACGGTGCGGTTGGCGCTGGGGCGATTTGGGGCGGCAGCGGGTGCAGTTTCGCCGGGTAACCCCCTCGAACCTCCCGTTCCCGACACGCTCGCTGGTCTCCGTCCACGCTGCGTGGCGATAACAGCTCGCCTCACGGCCTGGCTGTCTATCCTCCCGAGTCCGAAGCAGATGAGCTCGCCGCTGCATCGGAGAGTGCGGTGTCTGATGCCGAGGACTCCCCTTCGGGCCAGCAGGCCCAGGCTGAGGCCGAAGCTCAGATGTCCGACATGCTTGCCCGGGCCGCCTTGAGCGTGGGGTTGGATTGGAACCCTCCATCCTCCCCACAGCCTTCTCGGTTGGATGATTGGTTCCTGGGGGCAGCGCGCCGTTCGCGGCCTCGCATCCCCCCAGTCCCTTTCTTCCCGGAGGTGCATGATGAGCTGACATCTACGTGGAGAGCCCCGCTCTCTGCTCGTCTAGGTGCCACCCGCTCCACTCTCTCCACCCTCGACGGCGGAGAGCACCACGGGTACGACGCGATTCCCCAGGTCAATAGGGCAGTTGCGCACCATCTATGCCCCGATAGCCCTACCTCCTGGCGGGGTCGCCCCCTACTCCCATCCAAGCCCTCTAGGACAACATCCTCGCTCAACGCGAAGGCCTACACTACGGCTGGACGCGCTGCCTCCGCCCTGCATGCGATGGCCCTCCTGCAAGTCCACCAGGCCAAAGCTCTCAGAAACATGCACGGGGGTGGACCTGATCCTGATGTGCTGCAGGAACTGCGCTCAGCGACCGACCTCGCCCTGAGAGCGACGAAGGCCACAGCGCAGGCACTCGGACAGACGATGGCCACCGTAGTGGTCCAGGAACGCCATCTTTGGCTCAACCTGGTCGAGATGCGTGAGGCTGACAAGAACCGCTTCCTGGACGCACCTGTCTCCCAGATTGGCCTTTTCGGTGACACCGTCGAGGACTTCGCCCAACAGTTCTCCGCGGTGAAGAAGCAGACGGAGGCCATTTCAGCACATCATGCCCCGCCGCAGACCTGCCGCTACGGGCCCTGCCCCGTCTGCCCGCTGAGGGCGTCCCCCTGCGAGGAAACCAGCTCCTGCTCCGCCTCAACCCGGGCCCAGCTCTCAGCCCCAGCGTCGAAGCACTCCGCAGGCGGCGACGCCCCCTGTCTCACGAACCCCCTCCAGGACACGGAAGGCTCCCAAGCGTTCCTGAGACAGCCGACCCAGAGCCGAAGACGTTAGCTCTGGAGGTGGTAAGACCGCTCCGTCCCCCAGTGGAGGGCCGGGAGAAGAATCCTTTGTTTTTTCATTTGCCACACCCTCTGACGGGGGCTGTGGTACCCACATTCTCAATAAAAGAGCTATTTCCTTTGCCTCTGGGTCACCTGGCCCGCAAATGCCATTTTCACGGCAATGTACTTTCAGATCACAACAGTCCCGGTACACCGGACGTGGCGATCCCGCCTTCCGCCTGCCCACGACTGTCCCCTGGCCGGCCGGTTCAGACGAGTCCAGAGGACGCCAACATCAGACCTCCTCCTCAGTCAAGATCCCGCCCCCTACCGGGCACGCAGAGCAAGGTAAGTGCTTTGAGTCTATTCTCAGCACCTCAGCCTCAGGCCGCAAACGAAGCCACCCGACGCTGCATTACTTGTTCCGCCCCGCTGCGAGGCCCCGCCGGGTACGTCCAAAATACTCGTCCCTTTGGTGCCCCTAGCGCAGAGCTGGGAAGCGTGGCTTTTGCTTCCCAGCGCATCACGCTGGCTGCACCGGACCATTCGACTCGGTTACGCAATTCAGTTTGCCCAGCTCCCGCCCCCCTTCAGGGGTGTCCGCTTTTCCGCAGTACACGGCGAGCATGCCAGTTCCCTGCGCACGGAAATTGCGACCCTCTTAGCCAAGGGCGCAGTAGAGCCCGTCCCTCCAACCGAAATGAGGAAGGGTTTCTACAGCCCTTACTTCATTGTACCCAAGAAAGGCGGTGGCTTATGACCAATCCTGGACTTGCGAGTTTTCAATCGGGCCTTGTTAAAACTCCCGTTCAAAATGCTCACGCAGAGAAATATTCTGGCTGGCGTTCAGCATCTAGATTGGTTCGCAGCGGTAGACCTGAAGGACGCGTACTTCCACGTCTCAATTCTGCCACGACACCGACCCTTCTTACGGTTCGCGTTCGACGGCCAGGCGTTTCAGTACAAAGTCCTCCCCTTCGGCCTGTCTCTGTCCCCTCACGTCTTCATGAAAGTCGCAGAGGCGGCCCTTGCCCCGCTACGAGTAGCCGGCATCCGCATTCTCAACTACCTCGACGACTGGCTCATCCTAGCACACTCTCGAGAGTTACTATGCACACACAGAGACCAGGTGCTCCGGCACCTCAGCCGCTTGGGGCTTCAGGTCAACTGGGAAAAGCATCTCTTTTCTCGGGTTGGAGTTAGACTCAGTCTCAATGACAGCACGCCTCACGAGCGAGCGTGCTCAGTCGGTGCTGGACTGCCTCGCTTCCTTCAAGCCAGGCACAGTGGTCCCTTTAAAACTTTTCCAGAGGCTCCTGGGGCATATGGCGTCCTCCGGCGGCGCGCCGCTGGGGTTGATGCATATGAGACCACTCCAGCACTGGCTCCAGACTCGAGTCCCGAGACAAGCATGGCACCACGGCACGCATCGGGTAAGGATCACCCCCGCCTGCCTCAAAACACTCCGACCCTGGACAGACCTCTGCTTTCTACAGGCAGGAGTGCCCCTGCAGCAGGTGTCCCGACATGTTCTGGTCACAACCGACGCCTCCCGGTCTGGGTGGGGTGCCGTGTGCAGTGGGCACGCAGCAGCGGGCCGTTGGAAAGGGGCCCCGCTGCGTTGGCACATCAATTGCCTGGAGTTGTTGACCGTCCTTCTTGCTCTCAGGAAGTTCCTCCCGTTAGTTCGGGACAAACATGTCCTCGTGAGATCGGACAGCACCACGGTGGTGGCGTACATAAATCGCCAAGGCGGCGTACGCTCCTGCCATGTCACAACTCGCCCGCCGTCTCAAGTCGCTGCGTGCCACTCACATCCCTGGTCGATTCCTCCCCAGCCCTCCGGGTCCGCGGTTCAGTGGAGGAACTCGCCGACCCAAGCCACTACGGGTACCCTGATGGCTACCCTGTACTGGTATAGGTGCTCCACAGGTAAGGCCTCCTGCTCGGACTCCCCCTGTGTGTAATTCCACGGTTCTGTCCCCTTACGAGCGGACCCCCGTGTCTCCCTTAGGCAGTTACAGCTGCCTCGGTCGCCGTGCTGTAGCAACTCCCCCCTTTCGAGGCTGGATCTACCACCGCACCATACTTTCCACACGAGCCCTAAGACGGCCGTGTGACGTGTCTACCACTTTTCCTCCCCAAGAAAAAGGGCAGGTGTGGTCTCCGCGAGGGTCTGGGTAAGACCCCCTTCCCTATATGCGTGTAAGGGCCCCGGCCGCGATTGCTCTATGCGAGAAACATAGAGAGAAAAGAGGCCCAGCCAGGCTGGCCTGTTCCCATGTTGGCAAACATCGCCTTGTTCCCCTCCCAGGGTAACTAGAAGGACTCCGATGTTCTTATGGGGCATTGGGGAAGGGTACGTGCAGCCAGGTACAGACGATGCGCGGCACTGGATGAAATCCCTGCCCGCCTCTGTATCAGCGGTTCACGTACATGGTTCAGCACATGGCAAGATTGGAATGGGTCCCCTAGTGTCGCTTCTCCGACACAACGTGGAGAGAGCGACAGAAGGGGAACGTTTGGTTACGTATGTAACCTCCGTTCCCCAAGGGAGGGAACGACACGTTGTGTCTTTCCTCCGCCATGTCACTGAACCGAGCCACTGTTGTGGCCGGACCATTCCGGCTCCTCAGAAAAATCCTGACTAAACTTCCGTATTTGCCCCGCTTAAATACCCGTATGTCTGGGGGCGGGGTATGCAAATACTGACTGCCAACTCCCATTGGCCCTTTTCAATAGGTCAGAGGTGAATATCGGCACTCAAGAGAGACCCCTAGTGTTGCTTCTCCGACACGTGTCGTTCCCTCCCTCGGGGAATGGAGGTTACATACGTAACCAAACGATTTCTTGTTCAGCCAACTATCATTTCACAATATGAGAAGTTTCCTTTAGTCATTATGAAGTTAATTGCAATATTTGCCTCAGAGGAGAGGTATGTCTTGCAAGGCAAGGTGGTACAAACATTTATTTGACAGACACGCAATAGACCTTATTCACAGAAGCGGTATAGGCATTTTTTGTGATGTGAACAGAAATGTACAGGTGGCACAAAACTGAAAACAATGACAGCACTCATTATGTTTGTCGTTAAGGGGAAAGTGGTTATTTTTTACTTTTATTGATCCTTTCGTTAGTCCTGTTTCAAAACAAAAGTTGAAGCAATGTCGCAAAAATGAGTTAAATTCGTAAACACTTATTATTGGTAGGACTGCATGAATTTACATGACTAGATTCTGAGTGTGTTTCCCACATTAATCATGAGAAGGAACGCCTCCATCCAATCACATCACTGCCACATCCATTGTTGCCAACTTAGCGACTTTGTCGCTATTTTTAGCGACTTTTCAGACCCCTTTAGCGACATTTTTTCAAAAAAGCGACTAGCGACAAATCTAGCGACTTTTTGGACAAACCTTAGCAACTTTCCAAATTCCAAATATCGCCAGTACTGCAAGCGTGAGGTCTTACTTCCCCGCTGCGTCTGCTCTGTTCAGTGAGCGGCTGAGAGGAGCAGCACATTCCGTTGACTGCACGCCAGCGGACATAGACATGAATGAGCTGCGCATGTGCACGCTGTGTTAGCAGGAACCAATCAGTGATCAGATAGCAGCTGCCTTCTCCTTTGTTTTAATTCAAAACATTTAATTTGACCGTTTTTTCTTGGCATGCGCTTATATTCACTACTAATCAGAGTTTTAGTTCATTCCGGTTCGGTTTCTGAACTCTCCGACTTCAGATCGTATATTTACAGACTCTATACATTTTACTTATCCAAACACAACAATAAACCTTCTTCAAACTCATAAACATGTAATGTTAGCTAAGTTCCGTTCCGTTGTCTAACAGAAAATATGTAATTGAGAACCGTTTTAGTGGACATTCGGCTATATACTTATATAAAAACAGTATGAGCATGGTTTAGGGGAGATAACCGTTACTATAAACTGAAGTAGGCTACAGTACCGACAAATTAGGCAGAATGCAAATACTACGCGATGACGTCATTAATATGCTAATGATGCATGACGTCATCTGGCGACATTTAGCTACTTTTCGAGCAGGCTTTAGCTACTTTCCATTGAAAATAGTTGGCAACACTGCCCACATCATGAGCTGGCATTACAACTACAGTGGAGAATTCAATCTCATGTTCGTAACAAATGAGACTTAAAACAGCACTCAGGGACTATGCAGACTTTTACACTAAACACAGTTGACAGATCTAAATCACTCCACAAAACGCACCGCAGTCCATCATCAGACCAGCACGAGCATTTCTTGGCTGTTTTGATTGCATCTTCTCGACGTTGTGCGTCTGATCATAAACAGGACAACTGTTCAAAAACAGAAGATAATGATGAAAACCGAAAACTCAGTCATGTCAACTATTTTTTATTTACTTTACATCAAGCTTCCGGGATTTACGTCCACTGTTTACCGGTGTTACGTCGTTGTCATTAGAATGGAGTTAAAATACTGGAAAACTTGACACAGACATAGTTAGTAGCCTAAGCTATTTAAAGCGATTTAGAGTTATGTTAAAACTTAAGTATTGTGGCTATACTTAAAAAAAAAAAAAGCAGTTGGCCTCTTTTATGAAACACAAGCAGAATGAATTTGTATAAATCATTCATAAAGCCAGTCTGAAATAAATTTTCTGATTCATAAATTGTTTCGTATTAACATCCGTAAGAACAGAATGTAGGCTACACCTGTTTCCGACACGTGTTCTTTCAGACAAACTGCCATGATCACATTTTGATAGAAGTGAAATTAAACAAGTAATGAAATAAATGTACTTATTAATTGAGTTAGGCCTATTAACATTAAAAAAATATTTTTATTTAGAAAAGTTTCGTTGATGCTTGCATTTATAATTTTCAAAAATATTTTTTTTACCAACTCCTACCAACTTACTGCTAATCGATTTTCCAGCAGAAGATCTCTACATGTAGGATTGCAGCGGTAGGTCCTATACCGGTTTCATGTACCACGGTTTGAAGATTGACGGTTATCATACCATGTACATTTGCTTATCTTCTGTATAGAGAAAAAAATGCAACCGGACGGAGAATCTCACGTGCGTGTGCGCATCTCCTTTATTCCTTGTCTGCCTGTCAGACGCGTCAACTTGCTACATGCACGCGTGCAGCGGAGAAAATGTCTGAGAGTGAGACGAGGGGGTCTGACATGAGTGTGTGTCTGTGAGTTAAAGCAGTGTTTCTCAACTGGTCTATTCGGACTGGGTCACAGACAACAGGGAAAGAACAATGCCATGGTTCTCCCATTGAAGATATTTTGGTGGCTGCCCAGGACTGCCGACACAGATTTAATGATAATCTCGCAAACAGCTAAGGCAGACATGGGCAACATACGGCGTCTCATTTATCGTAAAAGTGTTTTTATTTTTCATTGGCTAGTTCAGTTCACTTGCATTGGGACCTAACCCGTCTCCACAAGCGTTAAACATGCTCAGGGTTGCCAGATAAGAGACAAAACACCCCAGTTTGAGATTTAAGCTTACGCAAATTGGAAATATTCCTCCTATATAATGTGTACATATTTTGAGCAATCTGGCAACCATGCAGCGAGTGCGCTATTTCTATCTGGCTTTCCCCTTTGAACAAACTTAGCGATCTGGAGTTCAATATCTGCTCAAGGAAATGTGTTATAGGCTACGGCTACTCTTGAGGCTGTTTGTGATGTTTGGTGCTACTAATTTTGCAGGTAAACCTTCTCAGTGATTAAATTAAATCTAAAAGTAGATATCGGCATCAATTGCACTTGGAAACCATTTATTTTATTGAAGTACGTGTAAAAAAAAAGTCTCCTTTTTGAAAATAAATTAAATAGAAAAAATAATAAAGCTAACAGAATTATAATAATAAATCGAATTATAAACATGATGTAACTATAACATGTTATATAACTAAAGCATGTTTATATGTTAAAGTAACTACTAAATGAAAAATAACATCAGCTGTGTGAATTTTAAAGTAATGTCCGATGATTATTAATAATTAACTGTAGACAGCACCTGTCTGTACCTTTAACTCGGTGCTTCTCAACTGGTTTTGCTTCAGGACAGATTTTACATTGGAAATCAAGTGTTGACATGTCATAGATCAAACATAACCTGTATTTAATGTATCTTGGGTCACATTTCCTTTTATGTTGCATAGTTTTGTTCATGGATTTACAGTACAAGGACATGCATCAAGTGACATTATTTTTGTTGTTGTATTACAAATTTATAAAATGTTAAATCTAGGTTCAATACAATCGTATATAAACTGAGAAAGCAGAGTAGATTGCATTTAGCATTTGAGGTATGATAGATAATATCAGCTGTTAAACAATCGTTTTCCAGCAAGAGATTCCTGCCAGTCCTGTTCTCTCTATTCTAAGTTAAATGAGTCCGATTACTGAGAATCTCACCAGCCCTGCACTGTAAACCCGGATAAGTAGAATCTACTTAAAAAAACCAAGGTAACTCGTTGCCTTAAAATTTTTAAGTAATGAAGCATTAGTTGAATAAGTGAAGTGGACTACGTTCAATGTACTTAAGCCCATAATGGAATGGAATAGAACATTTAAGTTGAATGTACAATGACCGAGTTACAGTAACTGAAGATACTTAGTTTAAACAATCATTCCCCACCCATTTATTTAACTCAGCTTGTTAAGTAAACATTACTCCATTACCAATTCAACTAAATTGTATATTCTAACTGACCCAACTTAACTTTTAATTCCTGAAACTCAAAATATCTTTCAATCAATAGAGCCATGTAAAATACATACATACAACTGCAACGTTACAATAAATTTTTTTTTTTATTGAACATGTCTTTTTTTCAGCAACAAAAGAAACAAAGGCATGGCCTAATAGGTTTCTAGTGTGTAGTTTCCTCAGTGATGGCATGAAAATAAAAAAAAATCTCTTCCTCTTTACCTCCATTCATTACAATATTGTACTGCACCTCTTTAAATTTGGTTGACAAACTGGCTAGATAAAACTCAGCCCTGCTGAACAATGGCAGCTTAACATTTACATTTGGTTGACAAACTGGCTAGATAAAACTCAGCCCTGCTGAACACTGGCAGCTTAACATTTACATTTTTTATTTGACAAACTGGCTAGATAAAACTCAGCTCTGCTGAACACTGGCAGCTTAACATTTACAAATAAAAAATGTCATGTGTCCATGGAAAAACAAAACATGTATGAGAATGAAAGAAGAGAACAGGAGGGTGAAAAAAATAAGAGAGAGCAGATACCTGTATGGAGAGCCCATACTCTCCCCTCCCCCACTCCTCTCTCTACCCCACTCCCCCATCTTGGCAATCGTGAACTTGATCATTAAAGGAACATGCTGACTTTTTGGGACTTTAGCTTATTCAACGTATCCCCCAGAGTTAGCTAAGTCCATACATACCCTTTTCATCTCTGTGCGTCCCGTAACTCTGTCTGACGCACCTAGCTTAGCACAAAGACTGGAAGTAAATGGCTCCAGCTAGCATACTGCTCCCAATAAGTGACAAAATAACGCCAACATTTTCCTATTTATATGTTGTGATTTGTATAGTCACAGTGTGTACAAATAACAAGGTCATATGAGACACAGCCATGCACCTTATAACCATATACATACTGGGAACTATATTCTCAGAAGGCGAAGCACTGCTACTTGGGCGGAGTGAAGCCTGGTGGATTGAGGGAGCAGAGAGGACATCAAACACTTAAAATAGGGTCCATATGTTACCCTGAACACTATGTGCACACACATAATCAATAATACACAGCAGAGCCATATGTACTGGACCCCACCTGTTACCTCACACACACATTGTTCTTGACATTATGCATACAGGTAGTTATTTGCATACCTCATTTACAGATCAACTAGCGAAACCTGGCAAACTAATGTAATGTGTGGCAAGTAATTACTCTGAGGAGTTAGTTTAGCCAATTCAACTCCATTACACATAGGCTACTCAAAGTTAAAGGAACACACCGACTTATTGGGACTTTGTCTTATTCACCGTATCCCCCAGAGTTAGATAAGCCATCTTCTAACTGGAAACAAACCGGGAACTATCTTTCTGAGAATATAGTTCCCGGTTTGTTTACGTCATATCCTGGAAATTAATAAAAGTTCAAACGGCTTGCCATAGTAGAGCAGTCTATTGTGTGACCGAGTACGCGTACCCAAACACCGCGGCGGACTCGAAGTGTACCCAAAGTGGATGGTCACGTCGGCGCAAAGCTCAATTTCTATGTCCGGGCGGACTCCGCGTACTCGTACTCGGTGTCACACAATAGAACCCGCTTTAACAAGGCAGCTGGGATCTGCGCCAACTTACCAGGAAGTTCGCTGGTCCGTGGTCGAGCTAACGCTTCAGGTGTCCGGCTCAGCTCAACTTGGATTAGCTGTCTGGGGTCAACATACAATTTCCGTTAACGTTACTGGCGCTAGCTAAAGTTACTAGTGAACAACACATACGTTAGCTAAGAGAGTGTGGGGCAGAGTTAACTGGTTAGCTTCCTTGTCAATAACTAGCTAGCCAAGTAATTTTTTCCCCCGTTTTTTTAAATAACTAAGTTACAGTACTATAGAAATGAAACTTGATATACAGATATAACGTTTTATCTGATAGATATATAGACTGACTAACTTTGAATTATATCAAAGTTTCATTTCTATAGTGTTGTCCCCATGAAAAGATATAATAAAATATTTGTAAAAATGTGAGGGGTGTAATCACTTTCGAGATATAACTGCTAACGTTAGCTAAGTTACCTCAGCTAGCAGTCGGGAATGCAACCAGTGCAGTTTTAAAAAAATTAATCAACTTACCGTTTTGTGTCTGAATTCGGTTCATTTGCCGAAGGCTTCACGCAACTTCCTTGCTAGAACGTCAGTTGACGAAAATACAGCTGAATTCTTTGTCTTGTTCTGTCTAAAAAGTTAAAAGTCATCAATGTCACTCGGTCAAAACTGATATAACAACTAGATTTTTGGCGGTTGCATGGATGACGTCAATGCGTTGCTAAGAGGTGGGGCATGGCTGCAGCGTGAATGCAGACTATCATGCTAATGAATAAAATACTTTAAAATATATTTGGTGTTTTTTTTAACTAAACAGTAACGGCAATCATACAAACGAATAAAATACTTTAAAATATATTTGGTGTTTTTTTAACTAAACAGTAACGGCAATCATACAAACGAATAAAATACTTTAAAATATATTTGGTGTTTTTTTAACTAAACAGTAACGGCAATCATACAAACGAATAAAATACTTTAAATATATCTGTAAATGCAGACTATCATGCTCATGAATAAAATACTTACAAATATATATATGTCCGTCTATAAAATAAATACAGACTAAATTTTAAATGAGGTTTGATCAAATGTATGTTAACATCATGGACACAACAACAACATCCAGAAATCAGCAAACTGTATGGCTAAAATTGTTAGCTAATATTCACTAACAAATGTCAATCAACGCTAATGCAGTTTTAAACGAGATTTCGTCAATTGTACGTTAACATCAGGGACACAACAATAACATCAAGAAATCACAAACTTACCCGTGACTCCATCTGGAAAATAATTCGCGATTTCGTATTTTGTTTTTGACCCTCTGAACTTGTCGTTGGACATGCCTCGGCATGACACGGGAAGCGCCAGGCTGCAGCCAGTCTTGTTAGTAATAGGCAAAACTTGATGATATTGAGTTGTTTGAGCTCAAACACATAATTACAATAAGATAGGCCATTAAAAAGTACAGTTTACTCAGAATTCATAATTAATGTAAATAAATGACACATGTTTAAGTAATATAAACTCCAGTTTGTTTGAGTAGAAACTACTGATTGGATTTAAAAACAAAATTACAATAAGAAAGGACATGAAAAAGTTCAGCTTAATCAGAATTAACAAGTAATGTCAATAAATTAGACACATTTAAGTAATATGAACTCAATCTCTTTGAGTTGAATCAAAATCTGGGTTTACAGTGTGATTGGATTAGCATCTATGCATTTGAATATTTGTGCTGATTGGATTAGGATTGGTAACACTCTAGAGTCCTGTATACTTCATTTGCATGCTTTGTTTAAGGTTGTCACCTTGGTGCTTTGTCTCCATTTCTAAGCACTGCCCTCTAAATGTATATAAACTACAATGTAAAGTTCCCTTGCTCAGACTTGATGACTGCAGCTACCGACAACCAAGTCTCCTGGTTTTCGGTAGCTGGTGGCTCAGTGGTTGAGGCTCAGGGTTACTGACCAGAAGGTCAGGGGTTCAAGCCCCAGCACCACCAAGATGCCACTGTTTGGCCCTTGTACAAGGCACTTAACTCCAGGTTGCTCTGGGGGGATTGTCCCTGTAATAAGTGCACTGTAAGTCGCTTTGGATAAAAGCGTCTTCAAAATGCATAAACGTAAATGTTTTAAAAATTGAAGAGCATATTTACTTATATGAGCCCATTATTATCACGTTTGTTACCTAATATTAAATATTTATATTACACAGGAGGAAAGGCTCTTCGTTACCATGGTTAGGTCAGTATGCTAGTCTTAAATAATAATAATAATGTATTTATGAAAAATAAATACTAGCTGAAACACATCTTGAAACTTTAACTACAACTGCCACTGTTGATATAAAATGAGGTCTAATAGATTCTACCTTTAGATTATTTCAAATGAAACATTTTGTCAAAATATAACAGTTTCTTTTACTCATGTAAAATCCTGAAACAAATTTGTAAAGGTGATGTGTGTATTTATTAATATTTTTAACTATTTTGGTAAAGGGGCCACATCGGGCTTCAAGTAGTGCATGGGGAGGACACATTGTATTACTTTTGAGATAGGCCTACAAGGATCTGCATTGATTTGGTTTTTGTTTTCTGAGCATGTTTAACGATTGTGGAGACGGGTTAGGTCCCAATGCAAGTGAACTGAAATATCCAATGAAAAATAAAAACACTTTTACGATAAATGTGCCGCAGGCCATATGTTGCCCATGTCTGCTTTAGCTGTTTGGTCCGGGTATCGTTCGTTCATTTGTTTTTGCTTTCATATATAAAAACGAAAAAAACGAGAAAACAACTCCTTTTTTCGTTTTTTCGTTTTTTTTGAAAAACGAAAAAACTAAATTATGACTTGATTTTTGGTTTTCCCGTTCTTGCACGGAAATCAGAAAAACGACTTGATATTCCGATTTTCCCCTGTGGGTGGGGCTAAACCTGATTGGCAGGATATGCATTCATTGTTTTTCAAATTAAGAGTTTTCCAAACACTGTATTTGTTAGCCTGTAAAATTAATAGTCTATATGCATGCTATTTGTCACCCAATTATTTGGCTTCACTGACTGAAAAAATCTATTGAAATAGCCTAAATGTAAACATGCTCACGCATTGAAGTTGTCACGGTGGTTATCAGACAAAAGGCTGAATGGAGAGAAGGCCCTTCTTATAGTTTATATTGCATTCCATCGCAATATAGGTTACTTTTGCCGTCCCTATACTCCTGCTCACTACAGTTTTGAGGATGCCTTTCAAGACAGTCATTGGCAAACACCTACAGTAGTCAACCAAAATGCCTATTATCGCACGCAGAAAAAATAAACCAGTCGCATTTCAAGTCATTCACGAAATGACCGCCAGGTGGCGCAAATGGATATTGTGCAAAACAGCAGCAATTGCCGCATTTTGAAATGTAAGTGGGGTTAATGTCAATTAACAGTAAAGATGAAATACTACAACTATGGTAAACAGAATAAAACATTTTTAGCCCAGAAAAATAGAAAAAATAGAGACAAGAACAATATATAGCCTATATATTTCATATTGTAGGCCTATCTTGACGTCGGTTGGCTGACATAAGCCTATTCCCGGGCCGGGGAGCAGCGCGATAACAAAAAAAATCAAATAAACAAACAAAAATAAATTAGGTGCAATTAAGCTGATATTTTTTACTATTCTATTGAGGAATGAAACGAATGAAGAGCTTCTCGCTCATGTGAGCGAACACACACTGGAGAAATGAACGTTTGGGCATTTCTCAGCGAGTACACTCATGGCCGAGTGGTAGAACTTACGTTACGATCATGACACGGGTTCAAATCCCGAGCAAACACAGCAATTTTTATATTAGCCTATTAATGCATTTAATACCATATTATTAATGCAGAGATTTGTCTAGTTCTAAAACTGTTACAGCATAGTTTTTTGCTCATATAATAAAATTACCATATACTTCCATTTTACACTAAGGAACAAATATTATCCAACAGAATGACTTTACATTTGTATAATAATTTCAAAAGCAGTTCTATATTAAAAAAGCTACTTCACCAATAGACTATATCAAATATATAAAAATAAGTAACAACTGTTACACTTTTGAATCATGAATTAATAATCTCATAGGCCTACAAATATCCACATTTGTCATCTGAAATGTAGGGTAGCTTTCACTAAGATGTAAATGAAATTATATTTCAATATGCATGGAAACACTTACAGAAATTTTAGCTTGTTACATGCATTTATTTTGATTAAGTAAATCGTTGAAACATCAGATAATCAATAAAACTTGAACAATTTTTAGGCAAATCTTTTTGTTGTGTTTATTAGACACATCAACGCATTTTTGAAAGGTGTGCCATTGTAGTTCACTGCCTCATCAAAAAGAACAGAAATGTCAGGCCACTGTTCTGTGAAGTGCTGTTCCACACTGGCTCTGTCCTCTACTGATGTGATGGGATTACTGCCAAACATGGACAACCTGGTCAGAGTTGACCCAACTTGTTGATGATACATATCTGCTGCAACAGAGGCATTTGGCAGAAACACTTCATCAATCTTTTTTTAGACAATAATCGCATCGACCTATTCGATATTCTATAATTAAATCAACAAATCGAATATTCGAAAATCGTGACTCATCCCTACTGCTTTATTAATGTATTCAGTGTAAAACCCGGACACCCCCACACAAATGTGGCTTTTTGTTAATGACTGTCCTACTACAGGATTTAACACAGAGTAACAGCTCACTACCAGTTACAAAAGACACTGTAACAGTCTGTCACATGCAATTCTAGTTGCATTTTTCATCAATTAATTTCTTAAATTATCAATTGACTATGTTCTGGCCAGCCATCTAGTGTCAAAAATATTTTTTGGCCCGATGCCAACCTTACTTGTCGACCCCTGGAATAAAGGAATCAACTCCCTCATTAGAGACTTGCCGCCACCTAATGGCGGTGTTAGTTTCATATAGTTAAAAAGTAGACGTTTAATTTTTTTTCCAATAATTTCATATTTCTACATACAATTTTTTACATTTAAAACATTAATCTCTTAACATAATTTATGCAATTATAATTTGCTGTGTATGTGTAAATCCACATGACACAGGCTAAACAGCCTGGGTCAATCTCAATCCAAAATCTCAATCCAAAAATGTATTATATTGATACCGACTTCCTTTTATTTGGTCATAGTAACCATACACCAAACACAGTGTCTTTGCATTCTGATTGAATTTGTTGACTAAATTTAAGAATCTGACATAAGAGGACAGATGACAATCCTGCATTATATTGTATTATAATGACGATGTAATATAGCACTAAACTTTGACTATAGCCTGCATGTGGCATATTACTAGGAACCTCAAAGCATATTTATGTGTATGTGCATACAGGCCATAAATAACAAATAGACATTATAGAAAATATATTATTCATAAGAATTTAAGTTCATAAAAACATCTAAAACAAAGAATAAATGTATTATTTAAATTTGTATAATGACAACTGTCAGTGCGTGAACAGGCTTTTAGGCTTGAATTTAGGCTATTTCAATAGATTTTTTCAGTCAGTGAAGCCAAATAATTGGGTGACAAATAGCATGCATATAGACTATTAATTTTACAGGCTAACAAATACAGTGTTTGGAAAACTCTTAATTTGAAAAACAATGAATGCATATCCTGCCAATCAGATTTAGCCCCACCCACAGGGGAAAATCGGAATATCAAGTCGTTTTTCTGATTTCCGTGCAAGAACGGGAAAACCAAAAATCAAGTCATAATTTAGTTTTTTCGTTTTTTCAAAAAAAAGAAAAAAAGAGTTGTTTTCTCGTTTTTTCGTTTTTATATATGAAAGCAAAAACAAATGAACGAACGATACCCGGACCCTGTTTGCGAGATTATCATTAAATCTGTGTCGGCAGTTCTAAATAGTCTATCACTTGGCGACCGCCGAAATATCTTCAATGGGAGAACCATGGCATTGTTCTTTCCCTGCTGTCCGCGACCCAGTCCGAATAGACCAGTTGAGAAACACTGTTTTAACTCACACACACACACTCATGTCAGACCCCCTCGTCTCACTCTCAGACATTTTCTCCGCTGCACGCGTGCATGTAGCAAGTTGACGCGTCTGACAGGCAGACAAGGAATAAAGGAGATGCGCACACGCACGTGAGATTCTCCGTCCGGTTGCATTTTTTTCTCAATACAGAAGATAAGCAAATGTACATGGTATGATAACCGTCAATTTTCAAACCATGGTATACCGTGAAACCGGTATACTGTTGCAATCCTAGTTTAATCCTAGCATAATGCGAACTTCCAAATCAGCAACTTTGTAAAATATGAAATTGTGTGCACTTTCTAATTGCTACCATGTTTCTTGTACGGGTCAAAGTGTTTACAGATGTTACAACTGTCTCTCGCTGGCCATATTGCGCATGGTTTTCTCAGTAACCTTGCATCCTAGCATGTCAAATAAATTCTTAAATCAAGTACAATCATCATGCTTAATGACAGTTCAAAATTTAATGAGAAGGGAAATATTAATTGTAACAACTGTAGGCTACTCGGTCTACCCTACTCACCTGTAAAAAGCAAATCCATCCTCCACTCCATCATTGAGTAAAATGTATATTTATGATACTGTCGTTCAGTCTTTCACTTAAGATCCTTTAATAATTCGCATTTCATCGATATTTTGGTTTAATTGGAATTTCTCTCTTTGTTTGTCGCGTTCACCACAAGCAGGCTGATAAATAAAGTGATCCTGAAAGCTAATTGGCTTGAACGCTTTCCTCTGATAATCATTGGTTATTAATGCATACTGGGACAGATTGCTTCTGTTTTGCCTTTTTTGTCTGCAGTTTGGGTTGATTGGTATGGAAGCCCATTTCCGCCATATAAAATAATCATAATAATAATAAATCGTTCTTTTGTAAGTCAAATATAAAATCATAATTTTGAGGTTTAAAAGTAATAATGAGATAAAATGTCATAATTGAGAATTATTATTAGATAAAAAGTCAACTAATTAAGATAATGAAACGGTAAAAATGTAAAATTTAATTTATGAGATACTCAATTCTGAGATACAAATGTAAAAATGTTGAGATAAAAAGTAAACATTGTGATTAAAAAGTCATAATTATGAGATAAAATAAAAAGTGCGAGATACAAGTCATTGCATTATTCAGACTTAGCAGCTTATAAATTTGACATTGCATTTCATAATTTCGGCTTTTTATCTTATAATTTTGACTGACCAATACACTTTTTTTAAATGGCGAAAATGGGCTTCTATAGGGAATTTGACTGTGTACTAATGAGAGGAGATTTTGTGACGTCAGCCTCGTTTTATGTTGATCATGAAATGAGTTAAACTGGTCTGGCAACAAAAAAACCTGTATGTATCTCACTGAGTTAGTAGGTTTAACGATTAAAACAACCAGAAATCTGATCACTTTAGTTTAGTCGCATCTCTGTCTCCAGTGTCTCCTCTGACAGTCGCCGTTGTAAAATAAATAACGTGAGAAAAGAGCAATTGAAGCATAGATATGGTACAAGAAAAAAAAGAGACATAAAATGTGCATCTTGTAATGGCAGCATATCTAATTTTTATACATATCATTAATTATTTCCATGCTAAATTGAATGCTGACCTGGCTTATTTACACAAGTATTGAACATTAGTTTCTTTATTTTCAGAAAATATCATTAAATCTTTGAATTCTTGATTTATGGAAAAAATTAAACAGACAGTCAAACAGCTTCGTATTTTAAAGTAAGGGCAGCCCATCACAATCCGAAAGCTTACTGATGAATACTCATTTACAAGTTGCAAAAACCACATTGCTAATTATCAGTCATTATATAGCAAATGGGGAAATAAAGTCATCATCTACTGTTTCCACAAGAAATCACATAAGTTATTGGTTGGATGCTAAGTTATAATGCATCCACCCTTCTCCTTAAAGGGGTTTTTGTCCTCAGGAACTCCCTTTATGAGGGGATCTTCTGCAGATTGGCCCTCCACCCACTCACAAATCTCCTTTGCCGTTTTGGAGACCTGAGGAAAGCGAGGCAGTGAGCCAGATGAGTGTGAAACCATTTTCCAATTTACCTTTTACAAATTGTGAGTAAAACTTGACTAAACATCCCAGACTTTCATGATAAACTGGAATGATCCAAATTACAAAAAAGTGTTTTATTCACAAAACATTTGTACAAAAACTGCATTTTGGAAATGAAAGTCAAACTTTGTCATTGCATCTTGAATGTGTGCACCTCCACCTATTCTTTGCTAACCGTGCTACCTCAGCATGCAAAACTCAGCAGGCAGGCAGTATACTTACTGGCTCTCTAGTGTTCTTCACTTCCTTCTGAAGCTGATCAAGCTCCATTTTCAGGATATCCTTATCAGACATATCCCGTGCCATTTTGCCCTGAGCATAGAAAGAATAAGGATAAATCACAGCATTCCTTAGACATTTGGTGCCCCCAATATGAAAGTTAGTGATGGGGTTTAAAAGCTGTCTGGACCCCTGTCAGTTCCGTTGTGTTGAATAGAAGTGTTTACATTCCAAGTGTTGGTGGATTGACAGGTTTTAACAGGCTACATGGATAGATATTGTGCAAAAGTCAGGGAAGCAGAACAGGTATAGCACATTATTAACACATTATTTGCACAACCAAACTAAAAGGTGACAAGGACATCACTAAAATAACAATTAATTATAAAACATTGAACACCCTTTACTATGCTCTGCATCTGTTATACAATACAAGAGAAATACACATGTTTAGGTTAAATCAGCAGCAAAGTGACTCCTCTCGCCTGTGGTCTCACTGTTTGAATAACACTTTTCACACAATAACTACACAACATTAAATTAAGGTCAAATTTAGCACAAAATGTTCTTTGTGCTTAGTGATACGGACGGACGGACGGACGGATATATAAATACAGTGGCATGATAAGCATGTGAACCCTTTGGAATTACTTTCATGTTTGTTCATTATGATGTGGTGTAAGATTAATCTAAATCCTAATAATTAATAAACACAATCTGCTTAAAGATAAACAAATAATTACACTTGTTCTTGCCAGTACTGAAAATATAATTTCAACATTCAAGGTCTAGGGTTGAAAAAGTATGTGAATCTCAGAGCTAATGACTTTCAAAAAAGCTCATTGGAGGCAGGTGTTCCAGTCATTGAACTGACATTGTAGGTGTGCACTGTGGAGGTGCCATACCTTATAAAAACAGTACAGTCTGGTTACTGACAGAGTCTGAACTTCTCAAGAAGCATGTGACTCATGCTTTGATCGAAACAAATGTCAAAGGCCTGGATGTTCACCAATCCACAGTATGGCAAATTATCTACAAATGGAGGAAATGTAGCACTATTGCTACTTTGCCTAGGAGTGGGTGCCCACTATAAGAAAAACACTGAACAAAAATGGTGTTCATGGGAGGACACAATGGAGGAAACAACTGCTGTCCAAAAAAAGAATAAAACTGCATGTCTCAAGTTTGTGGAAGACAACCTTGATGTTGCACAAAGTTTCTAGGTCAATGTTCTGTGGACGAATTAAATGAAATTTAACTTTTTAGCAGAAACGCATATTTCATTTGGAGGAAAAAAGCTGCTTCACACCAACACTAAAACCTCATCCCAACTGTTTGTGGTTTGTGGCCGTATCGAAAAATTTCCAAAATCGGGCCAAATGAAAGCTTGCTAGTGCGTCACTTTCGGGGCTTCATCGTGCCTCCTCGGGACTTTCTGAGCCAATGGCTTTTGGTCGCGATTACCCATGAGCTAAACAAGGCCAACTGGGGATTGAAGCAGGGCCAATGTCAAAGGCGGAGTTTTGCCGAACTTGTTAGTTTGTGTATCCAGTGCACAAAGGCCCAGCTTTGGGAATAATAAAAAGATTGCGGGACAGAACAAATGCATTAAAATGCACAAATGGACAAAGCGTTGCCCAAAGAAAGAACGTAACAAGGTTCAAGATCATGGACGTTGTGTTGGGACATCATCCTGCTGTTAGTGGAGAGACCACTCGGGACACCATGGGAGTTAGATTCGGTGAATTGTAAACGCTACCCTATCTTGTGAGCTAGCTAAAAACTATATAAACTCAATATTCTAGATAACAGATAGAGCTTCCCTCTGTGAAATGGGCAGGGTGTGTGACCTTGGCATCAGGGCGACATATTAGAGTGGGTTTTAGGATAACGCTGCAGCGTTATTGGCCCGATGGTGGGAACACATTTCGATTTTGATCTCGCGTCCTGTGGCTATTGGCCCCGACTGGTCAGTTGATAGCCCTGGCTCGCATTGGCCCGATAGTGGAAGAGTGGCTAATGAGGAGGCAAATTCAAAACTGTCTCAAGAGATTTTTCTGGAGAATGTCAGGGTAACGGTCCATCATCTGAAATTAAAGAGGTTGGGTGATGAAACAAAATAATGACCCAAAACACAAGCAAAAAAAAAAATAATTCACCCAAAAATTTAAAATTCTCTCGTAATTTACTCACCCTCCTGCCATCCCAGATGTGTATGATTTTCTTCTTAAGCAGAACACAAATTCTGATTTTAAGAAAAATATTTAGCTCTGTAGGTCCATACAATGAAAGTGAATTGGTGCTAAAATTGATGCTCCAAAAGCACATAAAGGCATTATAAAAGAAATCCATATGACTCCAGTGTTTTAATCCATATTTTCAGAAGTGATTTGATAGATATTGATCTGTTTCACACCCAAACCTAAGTCCTGTTTCGCTTCTCCCTGCCCAGTAGGGGGCAATATGCATGAATGACAAATGTGAATCATCAAAAACAAAAGATTTGTTTTGCTGATTTGTGATTTTTTTAGCTTCAAAATTTTGCCACCCATTCACTTTCATTTTTAGAACAAAACGAGCTGAGAAATTCTTTTCTATGAAACTTCATTTCAGTTCAGCAGATGAAAGAAATTTATACACATCTGGGATGGCATAAGTGTGAGAAATATGACAGAATTTTCATTTTTGGGTGAACTATTCCTTTAACTCACTTGAGATGTTTTGGCATGACCCGATTTGTGCTGTTCCTGAAAGAAATATTAATGTACTAAAAGGAATGGTTTAAAATCCCTCCTCAGTGATATACAAGGCTGATCATGAGCTACAGGAAACAGCGGAGGTTTTTGCTGCCAAAGTAGATTCTACCAGTTATTTAATGCAAGCATTCACATATTTTTCCAGCATGGACTGAGGAAAAATTAGACAACATGATCAATAAAGACATGAAAACTACAATTATTTGTTTCATTACTTTAAGCAGATTGTGTTTATTAATTATAAGGACTTAGCTGAAGCTCAGACATTTTGTGAATACTTAATTATTGCCACTTTATATAGGCCTACACAATACAAATATATATATAAATATAATCACACACACACACACACTATAATATAATACTGTTATGCAAATAACATGAGTAGAAGATATTCCACAGCAGAAATTCACTTTGATGTCATTCAGAAAATAACATTAACTGCAATTAGCCTGTAACCACAATCTAGCTGTATAAATACAGTAGTATATGGATATTTTTATCATTCTTCCTTCAATTCCAAAATTGTAACCCAAATGAGATCTGAATCTATATATTTTTCACAGAGAAATATCTTTCACTCACCTATTGGTCGCAAGAGCAGCCGGGGCAAGAAATAGGTCACTCTTCCCTTTAAGGACCATGTAAGGTGCATGTCATCTGTAGATGAAATGATTGCTTCAGTTCGCTGCCTTCACCTCTTCAGGACCACCTCCAGCTAGTAAGAAATGAGAAGGGTTGGGACTAATCCCAAAGAAACACATGCCCTTTATACATATTTCTGATGAGCTTAAGCCATCTTGGTAATAAGGGAGGTGAAATCACGCTTACAAGGAATCAAAGATCTATTTTATGCAATGTCCAGTGCTATGGAAACGAAGCACACAGGTACCCTTGACCCCGTGCCCCATCTCGTAATCAACCTGTTGGTAAAAGGAAGCAGATAAAAGGACACTAAATGGGACAAAGTTAAAATACAATAATTTATTTTTTTAATTACTGAAAAGATATGATCTGTACAGTAGATCTGTACTGTATCAGAAATAAAACCCACAATGACAGGGAAACACAGTACCTGACCTACAACCTAAAGGAATTTAAAATTGGTTTCTTGGGTCAGCAACCATTAAATGCCACATCTGAGAGACCTGTTATCCTAGATACAAGCCTCTTACACCCAATCCCATCACAAGGTCTTGGCTGTCTTATTCCAAGAGATTATAGATTGAAAACTGCCACTTTCACTCTTGATTTTCACAATGAACTCTTTGTGTTCTTTCCATTCTCTTCTCAGATTTTTACAAGGTTGTTTGCTCAATCACCTGTAAGCAGCATGCAACTTTTCAGATTTTAGCTAGAAAAGCTATCAAAGGCTTGTGGTCTTTGCATTCTTTGAAGAACTCACTATATAAAGATAAGTCAAAAAGATGAGTAGAACAAAACAGAATTTATGCAAATGTTTTGTGATGAGGAGGAGGGCAGGATCAGGCCGTGATGACACAAGGCTGGCCCTGAATCGGGCTAATCAGCCGGGAGGTGGATAAAGACCAGCCAGAGGCACCAGTTCAAAAGAGAGAGAGAGAGAGAGAGAGAGAGAGAGAGAGAGAGAGAGAGAGAGAGAGAGAGAGAGAGAGAGAGAGAGAGAGAGAGAGAGAGAGAGAGAGACTGACTTTGACTTTTAAGCTCCTTTTATTTACAGACACTTATAAAAAAGACAATAAATATTACACTACACAAGAAAACATTTAAAAAAAAATCCTACCTACATATACAAAAATAGTTTTTTACTCACATTAAAATTAATTATTTACGAGTTCATAAAACTTTTACTCCAAAATTAACCTACTTTTTACCAAAGCCTTAAACATATGTAAAGGTTCAACTCCTCCATTAAGAATTGTTTTATTCTTCCTTGTCAGCCAAATTGCCATTTTAGCCTTACCAAACAAGAAATTAATCAATACTGTTTTTGTCCTGTTTGAGGCACTATATTTTGGTCCAAAAACAAAAAGACCATTTGTAAAGTGAAAACCAAAACTATGACTCAATTCTCCTAATACACCAAACATGTCGTTTAGCCTTGAACAACCAATAAAAATATGAAAAACAGTTTCTGAAATTCCACAAAAAGAACACTCTTCCTCTTGCAACGGATTCAAATGTGCCTTATATCGATTTGTTGCTATTATCCAATGTGAAATTCGCCATTGCAAATCTCCATTACGTTTTTCAATTGGTTTCTTATATAAGGACCTCCAACTTCCTTTTGGGGAAATACCAGACTCAACAAAATCAGTCCACTTAGTTTCTGGAAGTTCTTTTAACGCTCTTAAATTGAGATATTTTACACAAACACAATAAAGAGCTTTCTTAGAAGTAATATTAAAAAGACCAAGTTCAGGCGTCCTGAAAGAGAGCAGACTTCCTTCAAACTCCTGCCACTCTCCTACATCCACAGCCACACTGATCTTGGGAAATACAATCTCCGATTTTTCAACTTCTAGTGGCAGAACAGGAAAAGAGACTTGAATTTCAGCTAAGAGTTTTTGCACAGTTCGAACAGAACGAATACCAGTCTCTAAGGCCAGTTTTTCTGCAGTAATCCACTGGTCATTTGACCCAAGATGGCAGATCTTATGGATTCCTGCTCCCACCAAGCTTGTGCGCACAGTCTGTGATTCCAATATTGCACTGTGTATGTGAGAATTAAAGATTAAGGGTTCTTCAAGATCCCAAAGACTCGGTGTTTCAAAAACCTCCCTTTTAACAATAAAAATCTGCCATGCATTTAATACGGAGGCATAAAAAGATGGGAGCCCACTAAGATCCATCTCCTTTAAATTCATTAAAAAGAGATGTCTGTCCAACTTCAACCGTCCCACTCGATTCAATAAGGCACAAGCCACTCTTATCCAGTTCTGAGACTGATGATAAAATAGTCTCTGAGCCGTTTGCAGTCTAAAAGCAGCCACTTTAGACTTAATGTCCATAAGACCTTGACCTCCTTCATGTACCTGCAGATACAAAATTGACTCTCGTAGCCAATGTTGTCCAGACCAGAAAAAATTTACAAATAATTTTTGGACTCCTCCAATAAAATCATCTGGTGGATTCAATACAATTAATCTATGCCATAGGATAGAGGCGGCAAGATTATTTATCACCAGCACTCTTCCCCTATAAGACAGTTGAGGCAAAATCCAGTTCCATTTTGACAATCTGGCACATACTTTGTCCTTCACACCTTCCCAATTTTTTCTTTGGTAGTTTTCAGAACCCATAAAAATTCCTAAAAACTTGAAACCAACTTTTTCCCACTTAACATTTTCAGGGATAGCTGGTAAAGGCATTGTTGTTTTCTCATTACACCAAAACGCTTCTGTTTTACCCCAGTTAAGTTTTGCAGATGATGCTCTCTCATACAATCCAATACTGTAATTAATAATATCAATATCTTTTTGTTCTTTCACAATTACAGTAATGTCATCTGCATACGCAGTCAGTTTAACAGAATGAAGATCATCACCAATACTTAAACCAGACAGTTTTTTTCTTAGTAGACATAAAAGTGGTTCCACTGCTAAAGCATATAGCTGACCTGACAGTGGACACCCCTGCCTGATACCCTTCTGTATTCTTATTGGTTGACTTAAACCACCACCAATCTTTAAAATAGACGATACATTCATATACAAGAGTTTGATCCAAGAAATAAAAGCATTCCCAAACCCAAACGCATGCATTGTCTCAAACAGAAAACCATGGTCAACTCTATCAAAGGCTTTTTCCTGATCCAGAAACAAAAAACCTATATCTACTTCATAAAGTTTAGAGTAGTCCAAAATATCTCTGATCAGAAAAATATTGTCATGTATTGTTCTTCCTGGAATACAATAAGACTGGTCTTGATGTATTATATCACCCAAAACAGATTTCATTCTATTGGCCAATAACTTAGCTATTAGCTTATAGTCAGAAGTCAGAATTGATACAGGCCTCCAATTTTTTAGTAAACTCAAGTCTCCTTTCTTAGGTATCAGTGCCAACACTGCCCTTTGACAACTTATGGGAAGTAGTTTATCTTTAAAACATTCTTGAACCACCTCATAGAAGTCTCTTCCGATGATCTTCCAAACCGCTTTATAAAAGTCCACTGGCAGTCCATCAATTCCAGGTGCACGGCCAGCATTCATCTGTATTACTGCATCCGTTAACTCCTTAAAAGAAACAGCACTGTCCAGAGTCCGACTCTGCTCTTTAGTGATGGTAGGAAGCTTTTGTAATAATTGTGAAATGCATCCAGTATCAGTGTCCTCCTTTTTATATAGTTCTGAATAGAAATCCACTGCAATCTTTCGCATTTTTCTTGAATCAAAAGTCTTTAGTCCATCTGGTGTTGTTAAACAGTGCATTTCATTTTGTTTCTTTAAGACCTTTTCCAAATTAAAAAAATATGCAGTGGGACATCCATGTCATGTATAGACATAAACCGCGACCTTATTAGGGCACCTTTAGCCCGCACTTGCAATAAAGTTTCAAGATCTTGTTCCCTTTCAGATAACGTTCCATTTAATGATGAATCTGAATGTTGAATCATTCCAGATGTTATCTGAAAAATCTCTTGCTCTATTTCAGCTATTTGTTGTTTAATCTTTCTAGTAGACAAAAAAGTAAATTGCTGACAAAAAACTTTTATTTGGGTCTTTCCTATTTCCCACCACTGTTTCAAACTTTCAAAATCATCCTTTTGGGAAACCCATTCACTCAAACGATTCAAATTTTCCTAAAAAGTCTTTCTTTTAACAACGCTACATTAATCTTCCAATAAGGACTTTTACATTTTTGATTTGTCAAGGCAATATTCACTGTAATAAAATGATGGTCTGATACACAACATGGGAAAACGTTACACTCCATTAATCTATTATTTTCTGCACGCTTGATATAGAGCCGGTCAAGCCTAGCTGCACTAATCCTCCCTTGTGAAACTCTTGTCCATGTATATTATTTTACAGCATTATTCTTTTCTCTCCACACGTCTATAAAATCATGTTGAACAATAATACTTTTTAAGAAAGAAGCTGATACAGAATCTGGTTCCTCATTATTTCTGTCTAAAAGAAAATTAAGAGTACAGTTCCAATCACCACCGACAACTATAAATTCATCCAGGATAAAACTTTTTAAAATATCTCCCAACTTTCTGAATAACAACGTTCTATCTGTGCCTCTATTTGGAGCATAAATATTTATAAAAACAAATACTTGATTATGAATTTCAGCTTTCACAATCAAAAGACGTCCTTTCTCCAATTCTATTTTTGATAAAATATTAACATCAAGATTAGCTGAAAATAGGATAATAGGAGTAACTGTCATTGAAACAAGATGTCAGATCACTGAAATATAAATAACAGAAAAATACAAACATTATATATACACACAAACACACTAAAGAACATGCAGGTTTCCAATTCAATTTTGGTAAAAAAAATATTTTTTTTTTTAAAAAAACACTATTGTAACACAATAATTGTTGATAATATAAACAGGCCAGTGATGAAAAGAATTACCAGTAAACATAAGCAATGAGGATATTTGGTACCAAATAAAGTGCAGGATACCAAATAAATTGAGGTATAACATCATATTTACAAGTAATTTCTAACAATATGTTAAGTGGTAATAATTTAGAGTAAAGCTCTGCAGTAGAATATACCATTATAACTGCAATGCTGACCTGTGGCACAAGGATTTACAAGCTATATTTAACAATAGAATAACAGTTAAGCACTGTGACGGAATGAAAGTAGAATTTTTGGTACTAGTTAATGTGCATTATCAAATATCAGGCATGAAATAGGATTTACAAACTATAATAGAATCGTTAAGCACTGACGGAATGAAATAAGCCAATACTAAAGTCACGGTAAGTAGAATATTTGATACCAGATAATGTGCAAATATCAAGTATTAGATGTATAATCTAGGATGTACAAGCTATATTTAAAAATAGAATGGTTAAGCACTGTAACAATGAAATAAGCAGCAAATTGTATATGAAATAATTGAGATCTTTGGTATCAAGGAATGTGCAGGATAACAGGTATAATATACATTTTGACATTCAACTTACACATGACAACAAGTGGGAATAAATATAATTAACAGCAGAAAATCTGGCTGTAGAGAACACAGCCAATCAGAATGTCTGGAGAGGTTGGGGACTGCGTGGCGTAGTGGGCTAAGAATCACCGGTTTTCCCGACCTCCAGAATGAGGCAGTGCAAATTGGCATATCTTCAGTGATTCCTCGTATGCCTGTATAAAAGGACAAACCATCCCATATTCATCCAAGGAGCTGCCCTCAAAGCAGGGTCACGAGAGAAAAAAAAAAAAAAGAGCAATTTCCACAGTGAACAGTGTGGATTGGGTGAGTGTAGTCTGACACATTTAGCAGGCTTTTTTAGGGGTCTTGATGTTACTGACTGCAGGATAAAGAAAGGGTTCCAGTTGTCAGTGATGCTGGGGTGTCAGTAGTCAGCCTAGGTTTAAGGGGTCGGCTGTTGGTCCCTCTCAGCTGTGCGTCGCCTTTTTCCACCTTCATGTTCAGATGCTCCTTTCAGGTAACGTGTAACGTTAACCTGGATCACCTCATCAGTGGCATCCTGTGTTGCCGGGTTCTTCCGGATGGCTCCTGTAGAAAATAAAGATCTGTCATTCCATTTGAATGGCATAAGGTCATACACATCTACTTAAATATAAAAAAAATATCCAACTTACTTTGAACAATGGTCTTCAGGAACATGTCTCTAAAACATGCTTTATCCCCTACACCAGTCCAGGTTGTATTGATGGAAAGGTGATTAGAGAAGATACTCTGAAGCATTCGCCACAGGGTTGTCTTTAGGTCCCTCCCACATTTGATTGCCAAAAACCGAAGCTGAAAATACAAAAAAAACATGTTACAAATTACATTTCTCTAAAGCTTCTCATAAATTTAAAATGTGACAGGCTGTGGATTCAGACTGTAGAATATGCAGTGTACGATCTTAATTTTACTTTTTAGATTACCCTATGGCGTTATAAACGAAATCGGCACACTTACAAATCGTTGCTGGAGCTCTTTATCCTGCCTCAAACTGTTGTCAAGCAACGCCAAATCTTCCTGGGTGTCTAGGGGGGAGTAACAGATCCCCTGGCAGGGATAACTCTCCAACAGACACATTGGCACTGAAATGTTGCAGCATAGCATTTTGTTGTCCATGCTACGCACAACATCGCCAAACTCCAAGACGTCGCAGCATTAGGGTTTGATCTGCACCTACAGGGGTTCCCAGAATAAAAGAATAAAGTAGCCAGTCCTGGTCCTTCAACTACTAAACTATGACATTTATATCTAGGTCTACTACATGTACAGGTGGCCCCAGTTAGACCCCGAAGCCGCCGCCAGGCGCCGCCATTTGCGCCATTTAGAATTTCAGCCGCCGCCAGCCAATAATTTCGTAAGCCAAATTGAGCCGCCATCTGATAAAGTTTGGCTGAGCCGGCTAGAATTATTTGCATCAAATAATAATTCTATCACATAGTGACATACACACACGAAATATATAAACAATACACGAGATCTATTTTCCCACTTGATTCATAACAGCACTGTCTTGTGCCCGTTGCTACGATACACAGACTCACAGTGAATTGACGACCAATTAAAATTGCTCGTTTTCCGTACAGAAGAAGCGATGCATTTTTTTCTCGCACTGAGGTGAAATGGCGGAAAGAAGGAAGCAAGGTAATTTTGATCTCACTTCTCACATACTTTCCTAATTCCTACTTACTTTTTTTTTAAACTTGGGCCTACCCAGACTTTTGTTAAATCTTCAGGGCACGGTTGCACAAACACCTGAATCAAAGATTGATGTTATGAACCAAATATTCTGGAACGGAGAGATTTATAGCACTGAACATGATACTGCAGTAACAAACCACCGTTTCCACATTGCTAATTCACGACGCATGCTTCAGTGTACATTGAAGTGAAATGTGCAAAACTTTGTCCAAAATAATACTGATAACAGTGTGTGTTTATATTAAGGCGAGACACGGCAGGCAAAAACATCGGGGTTTTTTTTACTGGTCAATTTTGAGATTTTTGGATATTTGTCATCAATAACATGTCTTCTTTCAGACTTGTGGTGAAAAAAAGTCAGAAATACACATTTACTACACTTCGTCTGTTTGCGTCTGTAGATTTCTCATAAATTCAACAAAAGTTTGCGTTCTTAATCAACATAGCCTACTTCTCCGCGATCTCTGCCGTCACTCACCCTCTCATCGCATGCACCGTTAGGAAACTCTCTCTCTTCTGTACAATCCTGTTGGATCCAAATATGGTCATTTCCTTTTTATCAGCAACCAATCGTGAAAGTAAAAAGACTGAATGTGCGATCTCATTGGCTGATGATAAATCTTTAAAGCCCGTTTTCTCAAAATAACCTTTCTCTCATACTCCAAGTCCGAAATCTCCACTTCAGTAGTACCTAGTTATATTATGAAGACATTTACAGAGGGATTTGTAAATATATTATTCCTAGCCTGATATATATAACATTTTATTCCAAAAAACATGGCGAAAATCATTATATTCTGATTTACAGGATAACAAAAGTAGATATCCATAAATCCCTCTGTAATTTTTTTCCCATCTAATATGTGAACACAATGAAAACAATATTTTTAACCTGGCTTTATCCAATACTCAGATTTCGTTTATTTTTAATATATGCAAATTAGCACATATTTAATTAGATATTGCCTAATTTGCATATTTAAACATTAAATTAAAGAAAACTTGTAATACATTTTTTTCTCATCTTAATGTAACTAATCAACTGGGAAAGTTTCATGGTGATATCTGCTAGTTAAAGATTTTACCCTATTCACCCGTAGTGTCTCGCCTTAACTATAAAGTTGAACAGCGAATTACTGTACATGTCATAAATATATGCATAACGTTACTCCGTGAAGTTTGACAAGTGTGCATTCTTACACAGCATCAGGGACTTTATTCACTAACGTTACAGTGGCTATTGAATGCGCCTAGCACTATAGCAAATATGTACATACGTTGTGAAAGTAAAATCTGGTGTTTTCTTTATTACATTGTATTGCATTTTGTAGAAACATAGTGTAAGCCATGCATTGCTTGGAAATATTGAGACCTAGTAAATCAGTATAACATAGACATCTGTAGACATGAAGTGGCAGCTTCAGCCATTTGCAGCTATGAAAATTTGGCGGCTGCAGCAGCCATTTAGGTTTTGGCTGAGCCGGCTAGCCAGCCAATAACTTCATCAGCCAGCCATTATTCTCAAAACAAATGGCTTCGGGCTCTAGCCCCAGTGGGAATTAAACCAACAACCACAGGTGTTGTTTGCAAGTTGTACCCGATTGCCCAGTGCGAGCAAATGTCTTCAACATTGTCCCAACTTGCTTCACCTGCTCTTGAAGTGAGCCGCTGTCACCTGGGAAGTAACAATATATTGATTAGCAATACACTAAATATAATAGTAATATAATATAACCACAATTATCATACCAGTAACTTTCCCTGTAATTTCTATCCACAGTATGTTATGCATGGCATACAAGTTCATAATGAAGAACACTTATGATAACATCAATTTAATTTTTTTTCTTTGAAGCAGAATATTTGTTTGTAAAAGGGGAGGAAAAAGAAAATAATGAAATATTGGTATACAGATTTTGGTTGATATATCAAGAGGTCGACCGATATTGTTTTTTTCAGGCCGATGCCGATCTTTTGAAATCCGGGTCGGCCGATGGCCGATTAATGCTGACGATTTATTTTGGCCCATATTTGGCCAATATGTGCTTGTTTTTAACCTCTTATTTTTTAACCTTTTATTTGAAAGATAAAATGTAACACAAATAATTACTTAAGATAGACAACATTTCTCAAGAAATACATTTATTTAACACTTGACCAATGCACTTGTACACTTAAAATTTAAAATGTATAATGTAAAAACATATTGTATAAATAAAGTATAACAAATATATTAAATAAACAAAGCAGGTGTTACGAACTGCTCCGAGACACGAAGGTTGAGATCCAAATGCAGCTTTAATTAAGGGGCAATCCAGACACGTAATCCAATATTCAGAGCATCCAAGAGAAGCACAGGCATAACTAGGGATGGGTATCGTTAAGGTTTTAATGGTATTACTACTCTTACCGATACTGTTTATCGATCCGGTACTTTAACGGTATTCTTAATGGTTCTTTTTGTTATATATATATATATATATTACACAAATATAAACGTTATATAGGCACAGTGATTTAATTTCAGGAAGGTCTACTAACATTACTGTTCAGGTGTGGTCTAAAAAGAAATCTAATTAAGTAATCAATTGTAAAATAACACTGCATAGTTTATCATAGATAGATTAATGCTTATTAATGCAGAAGTTATTCATTCAAGAGCTGTAAGTGATTTTCTCTTTGCCTTTTGTTGTTTGATTCGCAGTAATGGCTCAATCGTCAGCATGTTTATTAGACAGCTTCCCCTTTAAGACCGAGTGTAGCTCTAATAGGCTCCTGATGCAGCATATTTTCTCCCAACTATTTCCATAACTACATCCATTTAAGACATAAACTGTGTTTAAGTGAATCTCCAAGCCGGTCGTTTTGACATATTTTTGTGTATATTTGATCGTTTAGACGCGCACATGAAACCCAAAATAGCCTATACTTTGCTTGTCTCGTTGCGGTGTGTTTCGGAGCGCGCGCTGCCTTGGGAACGGTATCTCTTGCGCTCTTTTTATTATTAAACGCGTCCCGCAATTTAGCAACAGTAGCTAGACTGCATTTTACAACAATCACCGATCGTGCTGATTCTGACGTTAAGTTTGAGTTTTAGGGACAAATGTCAGTGCACCGCTGTGAAGGATGTTGTGCTAGACAGAATGCGGCTTATGTATAAATATTCTTTTTATAATCTTTGGAAGGCGAAATCTAAAATAAAATCAGACTAATAAATCACAGATCTAAACCAGGCTATGTCTGAATGTTTAGTTCTGTCACTCATTAAGCAGGGCTCGTTTTGTGCTCGCTGTGGCACCGCGTGAGCGAGTTCTCTCTCTCTCACTGACTGCGAATAGCTAAATTGCATCACAGACAAATGGTTTCATATTATTATACATAGAAATGGCTGGCGAGATAAAATAACTTTCTCTTTATAGCAATAAAGAATGTATTTTCTTAATTTCTCCAGTACCGACAGCAGAACCGATAACGTCCGAGCTTACCAAAGCCAGTCCTTCACTAGCCTATACTGCGTTGGTATATTTTTATTACTTATTTATCTGCATTGAGTGACAACCCTCTCAAATATAAGACACAAACAGAACAAATAAAAGTCTCAGATTCACTGTCTGTAATTGCAAAATTCTTGCTTATTGTGACATGATAGCAACCCTTCTGCTGTGATAATGCAACTTCAACTACGCTATCAATATCCAAAGTAGCCGAACGTCATGTCAACTATCGCGTTTGTCACGTTTTTTCTTGAAGTTGGCAGTAACATATCAAAAGTTTTTAATTAAATCTAAAGAAGTTATACAAATTTAATCCTTACTGTTTTCTCCAAGGAACTTAGCTCCTTCCTTAGGCACTGGATGAGGTCTGCTCACTCTGCTGGAAAATGACTCTAGGGGCAGCGTGTGTCGAACACGTGTTCCACAACAACACTAGGCTGCCCACAGATGCGCCTGCCTAATAATCGGCTTGATATGCGTGGATATTGGCCGATGCCGATTATGTAAAAAATTCAAAAAAACGGCCGATTAATTGGTCGACCTCTAGATATATCATACTGTACAGTGAAATTTGCTATTGTTGTATCCCTACTCACCTGAAGGATGGATAGATCAGGCAAATCTCCAGTCAGGCCTTTGTAGAGTGTGTGCTCCTGCATATCCACAGGTATTTTAATTCAAACATGCAACATATTGTAATAAATCTACAATATTCAGCCTTTACCTTACACCCTCAGTTGTTGCTCTACACTTTTATTATATTAAATACTTATTTATATAGCTTGCTCACTGTATAATCATGATAGCCTAATACTTATAACACAAGATTGCATCTTAAACGAATGACTGAGTTGAAAACTTGAATAAGAACGCATTTTACACAGAGGGGACCAGTTAGGGAAACTTACCTGCCTACAATAACTGTTTTCATTTGATTTGAGTTACATTAAACATGAATAACCTTAGCCGAGTCCCCAGGAACATCGGGCTATTAAAGTAACAAGCCTGTAACTGCGGTCTTATCAATTCTAGCTTCACCATACACTCAAACTGTGAGGTTTATCTGTTTTCCTCATGGACCTGTAGCACAATGCCCTGACAGTGACTTCACCTGTGCCCTGATCTTTATTAGAAACTGAGAGGAGAGCAAGTTAATATAATTAAGTTGGCTTGTGAGAGCCAACTTACTGAAATCCTACTTAAACTTATTATTAGTGGTGTTTGCAAAGCATCACTATTGTAATCTCACATACTTATTATTTTTTTTTATTAGTGGTGCTTGCCAAAGGCAAGGCATCACTATTGTTATTCGCCATACTTATTAGTGGTGCTTGCAAAGCATCACTATTGTAATCTCACATACTTATTAGTGGTGCTTGCAAAGCATCACTATTGTAATCTCACATACTTATTATCTAACTCGTCCCGCACCGTTTGGCGTAGACCCACGAATGAGGTGTCAAATCGAACGGCCTATTGAGGACACGTGTGCTATGACTTTTATAAGCGATAGGGGGTACGGTATTTGCCCCAGGGGCAAAAAAGCGGCCGAAAAATCCCATAGACTTAACATTGCGACAAACTTTGCCGCGTCACAGCTCCGAGCGAGGATTTCGCAGAAACGTGTGATTTGCCACATTTGAAGAGGCTGGCAGGCTCTGTAAGAGCATACCTCAATATGGGGTAAATGTTGCACCCCTGGGGGGCAGGAGCTGCCCAAATTTGCCCCCATTGACTTACAATGGTGTAGGACGGCCCATGAAATGAAATGGCATAGGGATTTTGTATTGAACATAGCTACGGATCACAGTGTCATAGAGACAAGGGGGTGGGCTCAGTTTACTCAGATGACCAATCAGTCTCTCAGGATCATTTTGAATCTATCAAGCCATGCCCTAGCAACAATTTAGAGCACCTTAGCAACAAGTCCCATAGACTTCTAATGAAAGAGATCAAAGGGATATCTACGGATAGAAGTGTCACAGAAACACAAGGGTGGTCTCGTTTGACTCTGGGCAGCAAACAGCCAATCATGAATCACCTCAACACTTCCTAGCCCCTCCCTAGCAACCATTGTCGAGCACCATAGCAACCAAAATCCATACAGGGACATCTTCCATTCTGAATGTCACAGAGGCATGGGAGTTGGTTTATATCATTCATACTGACAAGCAGCCTTTGCAGTTTCATGATTGGCAGCTGCCAAGCCACTCCCTAGCAACTAAACAGAGTACCCTAGCAACCGAGTAACAAATCACATATTTCTGAACCAGAAAATCGTACAGACTTCCGGGTTGATTTATTTCAACCAGGATGGCAAGGACACTTCATTAGTATCACTATGGTAACTGCCTAGCAACCAGATGGGGTTACCCTAGCAACCGAGCAACAAATCACATATCTCTGCACCTGAAAACACTACAGACTTCCGGGTTGACTTCTTTCACTCAGGATGGAAAGGAGCCATGTATTGTATTACCTTGGTGACTGCATAGCAACCACACAGGCTTACCCTAGCGACCGAGTAACAAATCGCATATTTCTGCACCAGAGAATCGTACAGACTTCTGGGTTGATTTATTTACGACCGTGATTTTTGCTCTTTTCAAGTTACAACATGCTGTTTGACGAGTTTCGCCACGGCAAGCACCACTCACATTTTCTTCAGGAAATGTACCCATCTAGTTATTCTTGCGCTTCTTATTCTTCTTAGCGGTGACATTTCGGAATCTAACTCCTCCTAGAGCTTTTAAGCTACAGGCACCAAACTCGGCACAGACCTTCAGACTAATCCCGAATAGTGTGCTATATCTTTTCTAACTGATCGGACTTACGGTTTTCCTAAAAATAACGATTAAACTCGGAAAAAACTCCCATTGACTTAACATTGCGGAATGTTCAGAAATTTAAATCCCAACTGACATTTTCACACACACAGACAAAAAGGGCCTGTCAGCCCTGCATCTCTCCCTCTCTCTCTCCCTCAGAGGATTTATTTTATCAAGCAGCCAAAAAGTAATGACCTAAAATCTTCATAGCCACACGCTAAAACATGCTAAAAACATGCTAGCATTGACTAGTGAAGTGCTAAAACAAGCTAAAAATGTGCTAGCATCATGCTAAAATCGCCTAGCGAAGTGCTAAAACGTGCTAGCATCATGTTAACACATGTTAGCATCGCCTAGCGAAGTGCTAAAACATGCTAAAAACGTCCTAGCATCGCCTAGCGAAGTGCAAAAAAATGCTAAAAACGTGCTAGCATCATGCTAACACATGCTAGTATCGCCTAGCGAAGTGCTAAAACGTGCTAGCATCATGTTAACACATGCTAGCATCGCCTAGCGAGTGCTAAAAATGCTAAAAATGTGCTTAGCATCATGCTAACACATGCTTAGCATTGCCTAGCGAGTCGTTAAAACATGCTTAAAAGCGTCATAGCATCATGCTAACACATGCTAGCATCACCTAGCGAAGTGTTAAAACATGCTAAAAGCGTCTTAACATCATGCTAACACATGCTAGCATCGCCTAGCGAGTCGCTAAAACATGCTAAAAGCGTCGCTAGCATCATGCTAACACATGCTAGCATCGCCTAGCGAAGTGCTAAAAAATGCTAAAAACGTGCTAGCATCATGCTAACACATGCTAGCATCGCCTAGCGAAGTGCTAAAAATGCTAAAAACATGCTAGCATCATGATAACACATGTTAGCATCGCCTTGCGAAGTGTTAAAACATGCTAAAAACGTGATAGCATCATGCTAACACATGATAGCATAGCCTAGCGAAGTGCTAAAACATGCTAAGAACGTGCTAGCATCATGCTAACACATGATAGTGTCGCCTAGCGGAGTGTTAAAACATGCTAAAAACGTGCTAGCATCATGCTAACACATGCTAGCTTCGCCTAGCAAAGTGCTAAAACATGCTAAAAACGTGTCTATCTATCTATCTATGTATCTATCTGAGTGTCTATCTCTCTATCTATCTATCTATCTATCTAGCTAGCTAGCAACTAAGTTAAACTTTAAACTACTTTAAACTACAAACTACTTTAAACTTTAAACTAGTTTAAACTACAAACTAATTTAAACTTTAAACTACTTTAAACTATAAACTACTTTAAACTATAAACTACTTTAAACTAATTTAAACTTCAAGCTACTTTAAATTTCTTCAAACTTTCTGGTCCAAACTTTCACAAGCCAACTTAAAGTTTGTCTCGACGAACTTTTTTTTCTAGTTTATATTACAATTATCACAAAAATTAACAAACAGTCTGCTTTAAAACTAAGAAAAAACAAGCTTCTATACTAACCTTACATAAAAAATGAACACGTGGCGAACTAGCTTAGCCGCTATCTGCCGGCACACCACATTAGATTAAAATACTTACCCTTATAGTTGTGCAGATAACTCGATATGTAGAGTTTAAAGCCCTTGTCCCTCTTGCTTGTCGGAGCAGGGGACCAGGCATCAACAATGCGATGAACATCGCTGACGCGTATTTTCTGAAGATTCTGGAGACATCGAGTAAAAACAGACATTTTGGGCGACGCGCAAGTAAACCGGAAACAGATATGGCGACAGCGGAATTTCACAGTTCAGTCTTTGTAATGTGTTTTAGCAATACATTTTTAACATTTATAATGCGTTTAGATTTTTTTTATTGCCTTTACAGGGACTTTAACACTTTCTTAAACATTTGTACAGGTCATAATTGCAAAACCTGTAAAAGGTAAAATAACAAAAAAAAAATCGAGGTTGGAAAAAATGTAGACATAAACCAAATTTCTGCGCAACTGTGAAACCAGAGGATAATTTCACATTTTCATTGAGTTTATCCTTCACGTCAAAACAGGGATTTTCATGTTTATGACAGATATCACCATGGTTGCAAATTAATAAAAAAAATTAAAGTATACCCGAGATTTTGGCCATGTTGCAGATGTATTTCACTGTTCACTGATAGTCAGGCATTCGTGAAAAGTCTAACTTCATCAGTTTATTCTGCTAAATTGTTCATACCATGAATTAAATATCTATTTTAAAACCTAATCAGAATCATAAAGATATTTATTGCCAAGTAAGTTTTACAAAAGGAATTATTTTTGGTTTATTGGTGCATGTCTCAAATGCGCAGCAATCAAAGAAATGTAAACAATTTTCAAGTGCATAAAATAATTCAATATATTTTACATATATTACTGTATAATCGCTTCAGAGTTTCAAAGTAATTTAAATGTCATTTCCTAAACCTTACCTTATCATGGAATCAAGAGTCAAGACCCTAATGGCTTTGGAGCAAAAAATAATAATAGCCAACATGGCTGGTCGATTTTGAGAGTAGAAATCCTTGTATTTCAAAGCGCTTGCCCCCAGCCGCCCGCGGTCGATCAGCCCGAGGCAAACGCCAGAGAAAATGAAGCGGGCGGCCCGCCAGCTTTTCGCGGGCGGCATCTCGCACGAAATAGGTGTGACGAATTCGGCGGCAAACGTTTCATCCCCGCCAGTGAGACGCACCTATAGCCGACAGCTTAGGGACGGCGGCAAAAAGAAGCCGTGTGTATATTTTTTGCTATCTGGGCAGCTGGAGTTAAGTGCCTTGCTCAAAAGGCCCAACAGTGGCATCTTGGTGGTGCTGGGGCTTGAACCTCAACCTCTTGGTTAGTAACCCTGAGCCTCAACCAATGAGCCACCACTGCCCCAACCCTGTAAATGGCACTGAATTAAAGTGTCTTTTAGATGTAATGAGAAATGAAAAATTAAAATTAAGCCTTTCATGCTTTTTAACATTCCACTCTGCATAAAGCAAATGCTCCAATGCATACCAAGCAGACTCAGAAAACAATTCAGCAGGAAGTGAACGGTGCAGTTCACTAAGAGATCATTTGAAAGAACAAAGGGTTGCTACATTATTAGCTGCTACACTGGAACTGTGACACATATTACAAGCACTCGATGTTCAAGACTGGGATAAATTTAGATTATGATTAATGCTACTCTAAACTGAATGCTTGACTTAAATTCTGGAATTTCTGGCACATCCTGTAATTCGCAGCAACAGTTCAGATGTTGAAGTGAACATTATATGCAATTTTTTTGTCATGTTTCTACAGAACATATATGAAAGTAATTGCATTTATTAGCCTACTAATTTATTAATATTCTGGAATTTACAGACGGATACATAATACACAAATAAATTAGGCCTACATAAAATTCGAAAATGTGTTTCTTATTTGTTGTATTGCTATGGCAACATTCCCGCGCGCTTCTTCGTCCTGTTTCTCTATTTAATTTGTTAAACTCTAAACGCTGTAAATGATAACTGTTAAACTCGCGATTCATCTACACTGTTAGCTGTCTTTGCGTCATTGAAACTGTTCAAAAATGTCGTATTACACAACAAGTGAGGAACTGAGATTCAAGCACGACATCCAGCCGCAAATCTCGGTGATCTTTTTCTTTTCCATTAAAACGCCCCACACGAAACAACATTTCCAAATTGCCTTTAAACGGGCGGCAAAAAGAATGTAACCACAGACTCATCCTTTCCTCATACAACCTGTCAAATATAAAAACGCCTACTTTAAATTCAGAGGGTGAGAGATGACCGGAGATACCGGTTGTATTTCCAAATCACGTTCATCCGGTTGGTTGAGTGAATATTGCGTTTAGCAATATTAATTAACAACATTAATTAGAAAACATTTTGATTTAGCCTATATTTTGAAAAATAGCCTACTTGATATAAGCGTCAATAACGTTTTCCCTAAATCTCATTAAAAATAAAGCTACATATTTAAGCTGTGGAAATCAAGGAAGCTTTTTAATCATCCTGTCACATATGCCGCATTTATATACTGAATAATCTTAAAGCGTATAAGCTAATGCAGATTAAATAAAGACGCAGAGAATTTGGTATTCTCAGTTTGAGGTGTGATAGGCTGTATAGTCTAATTTAAAATTAAAATAAACATATTCTATGGTATGGTACAAGACAAGTATTACACTTCACAAAGAAATTATATTTATTATTATGACCAATAAAAAGCAATGACCTTGGTTTGGAGAAGACCATAGACTAGCTTTGCGCTTTTGAAAAGAAAATAATGAATCACTGACTCATAAAGCCATACCACAAGAGAATAAAAAGCAACTTTGAAAATAGCCAGGACGATCCAATAGGCTATGGCATGAAAAGCTACTTTAAAAAAACAGACATGACAATAGTATGCATGAGATTTTTTTTTTTTTTTGAGTATTAAAGCCATACCTTGATGACATAATCTCATGACCTTTGTGACATTCAGCACGCCACTTTGTATAATATAAATGCCTGCTCTGCAGTAACTCCCAAACGCAGTCCTAGTGAGGAGCTATAATGGAGATAATTGTTGGTGCAATTCATCACTAAAGATTATCTGAAGATAATTAGAATTGTTCGTTAGCTTCCTGCTAACTGTTTTATGGCCGATAATAAATCTCAGAAAAGAAGGACAATCATTCATTAAAAGTGATACTTACAGATATAGTATATTGTTAGTATTGATTGTTACAGCATATATTTAAATATTGCAGCCCAGGGTCATATATTCCAGGGGGGGATGGGGTGGAGATAACACCCTCGATAATCAAAACAAGCAAGTACAACCTACCTAACCAAACCAAATTGAACCTACCTGCCTGTATTATACCTCCCTCATTCTTCTGGCTGTATGCTCAAATAGTCATAAAAATAGGTTTGGAATATTCACACAAGCAACACCATGTCCCATACTGCATTTTAATCATTTGACATATACAGTCTTATTATTCAGGGGGGTAATAATTGGGCAAGGTCATATTTTCCCACCTGCCTGGATTCTACCTCCCTCATTCTTCTGTCTAGATGCTCAGAAAGTCATAAAAATAGGTTTGGTGGATTAATAAATGCAACACTTTATGTCCCATAAAGCATTTGACTTCTTTGACATATACAGTCTTATTATTCAGGGGGTTCAAAATTAGGCGATGTCATATTTTCCCACCTGCCTGGTTTCTACTTCCCTCATTCTTTTAGCTGGATGCTCAGACAGTCATAAAATGGGCTTGGATTATTAAAACAAGCAACTCTGTATGTCCCATAAAGCATTTCACTTTTTTGACATAGAAAGTCTTATTATTCAAGGGGGTAAAAACTGGACGAGGTCATATTTTCCCACCTGCCTGGATTCTTACCTCCCTCATTCTTCTGTTTAGATGCTCCGAAAGTAATACAATATATAATATTTGTCTACTGAGATGGAATGGTGTGTCCTCCCTGTCACGGGTGGAACGTTGTTATGGACCATGCACGAAATGGACGGGTTAGAGGGCGTTCACACAAATGTGTTTTTGCACGTCTGTTCCATTTTCCCATTGTTTAAACACTAGTTGAACAAATTATTGACATTTGCACCACATCTCGCTTTTTCTTCAGTGTCTCACGCAGGACCGGCACTGTTTATACACTGACAAGTTAAAAATAACATTTTCAAAAATGCATGTTGAGACACCTGCACTCTGTTTCATTCTTTGCGCTGCATCTAGATTGTTTTTAGCGCAGTTGTCACAAAGATTCCACAATCTGAACAAGTTCAGGTTGCATTATTTTTGCTGGACAATTGTTCATTGTTCAGGCTGGACTGATGCATTGTTTCATATTATTCCAGACTGTTCTGGACCAGGTGAATTTTCAGCAAATAAATGGAAAGGCAATGCTTTTCCCCCTTCAGCTCTAGTGTACTAAGTGGCTGCTGTGCCTAGTTAAAACTGTGTATGTTTACGGTTTCAGTAATGTTATACAGTAATGTTGCCTATATGCTTATATACTACCAGGAGAAGAAATTAGATAGTAAGCGATTTCGGGTCGGGTTCAGGTTTAAAATCTGATGATATCGTTTGGGCCAGGTAGGGTTTCGGGTCACAGGTGTCACACAGTCACTGGTTAGGGTTTCATTTGAAGGCCTGTGCAGACTTCTAGGCAGATTTCTGTGCATACCCTCAGATTAAATCCTACAGGTGACCATGTTCACAAGTACACACAACGATCTGGCGACAAACAACAAAAACAAGAGTTATATAGGAAGAGAAAAAGAAGGACAGGTGCGCTGATAATCAATGAGCTGTGCTTTCAGCTTCTCCATAGAAACCCTGATCACGCTCACCAATCAATCATTACATTACTGCAGGTTTAATGTGACGCTTAAAAAAGTGCAAGCAAAAACAAGACTGTAACACGGTTAAGGTTGGGAAATGAGGAGGTGGGAACCAGCTGAACAATAAAAATAATATTTTATTAGGCATACTAAATATTACACACGGAACACAAACACACACATGGCAGCTGCATGTGGCGCTCGCTCTCTCCGAAACTGCCACATTCTGAGGCACCTATCCCTCTCTTGATTAGCCCGATTGGGGGTGGGCGTGCATAGTCACGGCCCAGCCCCAACCTCCTCCTCCTCACAAAGACATTTCTTGTCTTATGGCTCCATCTGGTAGACATACAGTAAAACAGCCTGTCTTCCTCCATATTTCTAACTGCGAAAAATACAGTTGTACAAATAGCTATTTCTTCTTTAATAGCTCTGCAAAATGTATTAATTTTGAAAGTGACCTCAAAGTTCTCTTTTACATGTTGTTTTGTTTTATTACATAAGTTTTGCTAAGTTCGAAAATTGCACTCACAAGATACAAGGCCAATTAGCCACACCCCAAAACATATTTGATTATATCTTCAGAACGATTTTGAAATTATAAAAATTATTTTGATAACTTTTTGTCTGTAGGGTCTTTAGATGATGTATACCCATTTTAGCGCAAATGAAAAAACTGCTTAGGATGAGTTCGAAAAAGTAGGATTTCAAAAACTATTTAAGTTAGGTCACCTAGGGCCAGATGTGTGTGCATTTGTGTGCTTGAGTAGTGGGGGGATTTGGGACTATCCTGCCAAGTTTGGTGTCTCCACGACTTACGGTCTCTGATGCCCAGACAGTTTTAGGGTAAAAAAAAAAGAATAAGACAAAGAAGAAAATCAGTACAAATGCAATAGGGTTCCAGCAGCTTCACTGATTGGCCCTCTAATAATAAGAAAATCCTAATGGATACAATAGGGTTCCAGCACCTTTGGTGCTTGGCCCCCTAATAATCATTAGAAGAACAATAGGGTCTCCATACTTTCCGCGCTTGGCCCCTAATAATAACCTCTTGGGGAAGCAATCCCAAAAGCAGCGTTCTTCAAAAAGTAGCTGCTTGACTGCATAGACTTACTAATAAAGACCAGCACTGGATCCAATTGCTTGCTGCAAAATAAAACTACAAATATCAAGCTTAAAATCATTACATTACATTACAAACATACTGCATAAATTACAGCTAAATAAATACCACTTGCACAACATTATAACAGTTAAATAACAGTAATATTTAAAATAATTTAAAATCAATATTTTAATATTTGTGACATACAGAGTGTGATAAATAAGACATGTTAATACATTTGACGAGAAAGGTTCTTTTGTTCCCTTATTTGTCCTCCTGATGGTAACAAAACCAATTGAACACTGATTGATTAGTATCAGAATGGAAAATATCACACCTTTCCCCTTTTCCCACAAAACGTGAAAAACTACTCTTTTTCTATTCCAAAACATTTAAAAAAAATAATGGGTAGATATTTTTTTTTATTATTGTTTATTGATTTTTATTTTTGTATTTTCGAGCCTTAAAACTTACACATATGCATATATTAAATCACTTTCCTTACACATTTTAAATTCTTAATATTTAGGGAAAAGCAGCACTTTGGTCTCCTGTCTCCTGAAAACTGGTCTCCTCTCTCCTCAATGTACCTTAGTACTTCATGCATTTCAAATGATTCTTGAAGTAATGATGGGCCATCTTGTGTTTTCCATCACTTTTTCCTGGAAACCTAAAATGTCTGTATTTGCTTTGTTTTCTTTTCTTCTGGTGGCCGACTCTAAGTCCTTTACAAGTGGCAACCATCAAATCTCCAAGACCATCGAGAAAAAACTCTGAGGGTAGACATAAGAAAGGGGCAGAGAAAAAGAAAAATCAATAAAAGATATCTAAAAGTATTTCAAACTAACATAATATTTTTCACTTTTCACCCTGTTAGGCTAAATGGGCTGTATAGGGGACAACACGGAGGACCTCTAAACCACCATAGCATCCATTTTGTGATATATTAATAAAATTTTCATTAGCAGTGCATAGTGAAACATAACCTTTCAGTACACTCACTCTTCAAACCACCATATTATATCTACTCAGTCCTTGATCAAATAGCAAAAGATCCGATATGAAATATCCATATGACTCCGGAGGTCTTCAGAAGCTATATAATAGATGTGGGTGAGAAACAGATCTTAATAGTTCAGTCCTTTTTTACTATAAATCTCCACTTTCACATACATTTCCACATTCTTCATTTGTTTTTTGGAGATTCGCATTCTTTTTGCGTATCGCCATCTACTGGTCGGGGTTGGTCAAAGGTGGAGAATTACAGTAAAAAAGGAATATTCCAGGTTGCAGGTTCAGTTCAAGTTAAGATCAATCGATGTTGATTACCACTAAATTTTATTTCAACACGTTCCTCCTTTTCTTTAAGAAAAAAAGCAAAAATAGAGCTTACAGTGAGGCACTTACAATGAAAGTGAATGTGGCCAATATTGGTGGGTTTAAAGAAAGAAATTTGAAGCTTATATTTATATTAAAGCGCTTGCATTAATTCTTTTTGTGTAATATGTGAGCTGTAAAGTTGTTTTAATTGTCATTTTTACAGTCGTTTTAGGGTTTGCTGACATTACATACAACTGGCTATAACTTTACAAAGGAAAGTCCACAATTTACTTAACTGTGATGCGGCATCGGCTCAGTAGTTTTAAGAGGTCTGGATCAAAAGCCAGCTTGTTGTTCTGGCAGTCTTAAAATGTTTTCTTACTCACATGCAAAAAAAATTAAATAGGTGGGTGTACGGTGCATGCTTGCATATGTGTTAGACTACAGTACTGTATGAAGGCTAAATTAGACTCCAAAAGTCGCAAGAAAATTAGGCAGTGCGCTTTTGATCTTGCATCAGTGTAATTAAACGGACCCTAATTGCGCAGAAACTTACTGAAAATGTTTCAAAATCTACCTAGTTTTTATCTACCCCTTACTATTTGCTGACAAAGTCGTCATTTTATTCACATTGCATTTTGGTGAAACCAAATTTTCAAAAGGGTTTGTTCTTTCACTGCACTAAACTTGTCTTTCAAATATAATAAGTTGTCTAGAGTGAAACTTAAGGTTAGGTAATCAATTGCAATGTTGATTGTTGGAAAAAGAGATCCAGGCATTTTTCTAGTGAAGAATGAAATGAGCATGATACATGTAAACTTAAAACCACAAGATCTGCCTACCTGTGTGAGCCACCCTTTTCAGGAATGGATCAAAGCCGACCCTTCTCACCGCATCTGTCCGTGCCAGGAAGAAATTGACAACCCCATCAACAAAAAAGCAGCCATTAAAGCCTGGAATAGATTGAAGCTTCCTTCTATGTAGACGTCGGAGACAGCCACCCTCCTCTTCATCCCCCTCCTCGTACGAAAGGTGGAAAAAGAACTGATTGTTTCCAACTGCTCCTCCAAGCTAGAGTCAAGAGACACTGATGAGGTACTGTTCCAATGGCTTGTTGCCAAAGTGGGCCAAACACATGATTGAACATTTCAGCTAGTGGAACCAAGCTAGAATCCACATGATTGGTTCTTGTCCAAATTTGCATACTGAACTTAATAAACAGGGATGAATGAACATTAATACATGTAAGAGATTAAAGAGTAGAGGTCATTTGGAGAATTGGAACAAGGGAAAAACAAACAAAAGCTTCAATTTAAGTTATATTCTAAAACGAATCTCATAACTTACCACATCCAGTTCTGGAACTTTCTCCATAATCTCGACAAAGCTTTCAATACGCGTATAATTGTGGAATATGTAGTCATCATCCACCCACAGGAAGTATTTAGTTGTCACCTGTGATACAGCCAGATTCCGGCCAGCAAACCAGCCCTGAGGAACAAGTTAATATATGTGTATGTAAATAGCATTGCCAGATAGGTTGTGTCTTGCTTTAAAGCATGAGATTGAGCAGGCCATTAAGCAGTTCTTTAAGCACATTGAGATATTGCTATAGATCGCATTGGTTGCATTCCTGATTTAAAAATCCCATACATTTTTTCTATAGGTGAATTTATCGATAACTTAAAAACCTTTGAAGACAGACATACCGTGAGCTCTGAGGTTGTTCATTGCTGGTATGCTTCAGTTTAAACAATCAGTCAATGTTATTTCAACTTAATTTTTTAGAACTCGTTTTTTATAGTGAAACTCCTGTTGAAGAACTGCACTACCCAAGATCATGATGAGAACTACTCCAAGAATCAGAGTATCATAGCCAAAAAAGTGCACCAACAAGCGCTGCAGCGATCACCCATTCGTATGATGTACTGTTAATGATGCAAGGAATCGGTCTTGCTACACTTTCAAACAGGACTGGACTGGGAAGAGAAATTGGCCCAAAACTTGTTCCTTTTCTGCATATTGCGGCGTCATTTTGTGCTCCGTTCTGCATAACGCGACGGCTCATTTTTGCTTATCGGTCGGCATGTTTCGAGGCCGACCCACCAGCCCGCTCGGTTCTCCCGCTGGCCAGTCCGCCTCTGATCGGCCCCAAAGTGCATCGGCCCACTGGGAAAATGCCCGGTGTACCAGATTGCCGGTCCATTTATTTGTAAATATCTGAAAATATATTGTTTCTATAATCAATATTTATTTATATTTTCATAATTTTTAATTTGATCACGTCATTCTTCTGGGAACAGAAGTTGATTAACTAATAAAAGAAAATAAGTACCTGGTCTTCCTTTGTCATTTTGCCTGATTTTTATGTACTTTTTTGCTTCAAATCAAAATTTTTAATGTTGTGATTCACCTCAGAACTGGATACACTAGCATCACTAATCACAGTCTGAACACATGAACCAAACATTGAGAAATTACACTCAGCGGCCACTTTATTAGGTACATCTGTACACCTACTTATTCAAGTGATTATTCAATCAGCCAATCACGTGGCAGCAGTGCAAAGCATAAAATCATGCAGATATGTGTCAGGAGCTTCAGTCAATGTTCACATCAGCCATCAGAATGGGGAGAAAAGTGTGATATCGGTGATTTCAAAAGTGTCATGATTGTTGGTGCCAGACGGGGTGGTTTGAGTATTTACTGTAACTGCTGATCTCCTGGGATTTTCATGCACAACAGTCTTTAGAGTTTACTCAAAATGTTGCCAAAAACAAAAGATATCCAGTGAGTGAGAGTTCTGTGGATGGAAACGCCTTGTTGATGAGAGAGGTCACTCAAATAACCCCTTTGCACAATTGTAGAGAGCAGAATAGCATTTCTGAATGCACAACACATCGAACCTTGAGATGGATGGGCTACAACAGCAGAAGACCACGTTGGGTTCCACCAGGGGTGGAGTGGCCAAAGGGAGCACCGGGCGTTATCCCGGTGGGCCGCTGGGTAATTTGTGCTGGTCTGTTGCTGCACAAGAAACAGCCCATCTTACAGGTGACATAGGTGGCCGCCCTGGGCCCCAACATGCCCATGCAGACCCATTTTTTGCGGAATAATGATTACAATGCAGAAAATAAGTAATGAACAATATTATTTTGTGGCTATTTGAGGCTTATTTTCTCTAAAAAAAAAAAAAGCAGAAACAGTGCTTGTCACAGCATAAGGCTTTTCACTTTTTTCACAACTACATTCATAGTGTCACCAAATAAGCCAGAAGGCGAAACTGGGGCATCGAGAAGGAGGTGGTCCTGCACGGCTTTGTGGGGAGAGTGGGTCTCTTTAGCGATAATGCCGAGCCAGGCGAGACATAACCTGCAAGTGTCTCTTCACCGAATACCTCCGTGTCTCAGCACCCACGATAGTCGAATATGTCGACGTCAAGGGCACGAAGACACAGGAAGTATAAGGACTCCATGAACGAGAAAGCTCATCATGGAGGTCATCAAAAAAAGGAAGGGACTGATTTATTTTCTATTTTTTTTGGCCACCAGACAGAAATCTGTCTTCTAGTTTGGATCGTTTGGGGGTCTCTTATTCACGTGGCCAGTCTAACTGTAGCCACCTCGAGTAATTCCAGCCGCTTATTATGTGTGCGTGTAATGTTCAGAGGTGGGTGCTCAAAGTCCGCAGACTCGAGATTCAGCGTCCCCCTCATGAACAGAAGAGGCACCGAAGTGCGCTTCAGGCTCACGAGAAGGATCAGCTGGATCTGGGGAGAGAGCGAGCGATAGAGATGGACTCATCTCTCGCTCCTCAGCCAGATCAATGCGAGAGCCCCACGATGAAAGAGTGGGTGCTGGCTCTTTGAAGTAAGCGAGACGAGTCTAATCTAACTCCAAACAGAGGAAAGTAGAAAGTTTCTGACTGGCTCATGAAGCACAACACACACAGAGTGATCTGAAGACAAATGATCTGACGATGCACCTGTGACGCATCTATTTATAGCCCTGCTACAGGTGCATCCAATGATGTCACCAGCAGAGGCTATAAATTCTGGTCAATTTCATTGATGTGTTGCACACACATTCACAGCTGGTCACACCTAAAGTTGTTCCCAAAGCCCTAAATCAGCTCAGCATCAAAGTGTAGCTTTTTGACAGGGAACTACACATTAAGAGGTATGTTTTCATTCATTTATTTATTTAAATACACATTTACACATAGTTATGAGAGTAAATGACATGAAGTTTTAAGCATTGTCATCAGTGTCCTGCTGTGTGACACTTTCTTCATATAATTATTTTAAACATTTTATGATCTTGTATAGCTTTATATATATATATATATATATATATATATATATATATATATATATATATATATATATATATATATATTATTATTATTATTATTATTATTATACTTGTTGTTTCCACAACCTCATATTAACTAAGACAATAGTTTATTTGCACTTTTAGAAAAAAGATAAAAGGTGATTACGAAATGCTGACTTGTCACAGGACGTAAAATACACACTTTCCCTTGTACTTTCATGTACATTTTAACCTAACATCTGTATGTTTTCGGACATTATTTGTCTGAGCTATTAAGTGCTTAATAAGCACTTTATTTTATCTCTAAAAAAATGTATCACTCATCACATTGGTTTTATATGTTTTAAATTTATGACAATTTTTGCATTGTGGGGTCCATTGTCACGACCAGCAGTCAATAGAAATTTCTTTCTTTTTTCCCAACACAAAAATTTGAAATTTTGCTGGAAAATTAAATCAATGAGCCAGTGTGTTATGGTGTGGTGTGTTGTGGGCCAATTTTTAGTCTCAGTCCGCCCCGGAGTTCCACTTCTGTCAGCCAAGAACAGAAACCACTGCAGCCTCCGCTTTGTCAAATTCTCAGCGATAACAGACCTGTAAGGCAGGGTGCCAAGACAGGGTGCCAATGTGTTTGCATTCAAAGGCAAAGAGCAAATGTATGATCTTTGAGAAAAATCAACATATAACTTCTTCGCAATTAGCAACTCTTCCTGAGGCACCACACCCCACTGAGCGAAGATTGCAAATTCACACCTCATTGTTGCCCTTCCACATCTGTCCCATTCTCTCCTCTCTCCCCCTCACCCATTCCCCTTCAGCTCAGAATCACCTAAGATCTGTATGTAACTAAAGTCAATATCTGATGTATACAAATAATGTAACTAGAGTAACATGTTTGGTATCATTTAAAATGTCTCAGTGCGTCTGGTAGTGCTCTTATTCCCAGGTTTATATAAGGTCTATGCCAAATACTGAATAACTCTGTAGGTCTATCCCCCTCCTTGAAGGTTTAACACTAGGAAGCCAATGACCATTTCACCCCCAAATTCTCATTGATCAAAGGATAATACCATTTGGTACACAATGTGTATTCTCTCTGGATATTTAAGGAAAGCTGGCCCAGAGCTCAAGGTTCTCTGTAGTCAAATGATCCCACACCTCAATGTGTTTAACTGTAATAATTGGAGTCTGCATTCAGATTTCCCATGCTTTTCAATTACATGTAGTTTTCTCGACTGCCAGGTATGTTCTTTAACTTGTGTTTTAAATCCTACCTGGCAAATAAATTGTTACTTTTTGATTTATTCTGTATTCTTCTGAAATCATTTATACCTATACTTGGTCTTTAAAATAGGAGAAACTGCTCTGGAGGAACCGAGCAGGAGAATCCCATTTTAAGAATCATTTATATCATAACTGAAGCTTTAATGTAGGAGGAAGCCACTTAAAGACTATCAGTTTGAATCTAATTAGAAACTGATCAAAAGGTAAATGAATAGAAGAGGATTCAGAGTAATCAATAACTTAAATGATTAAAATAAAAGAATAATCAGAAAGAATTTAGAGCTTTAATCTAAATTAGAGGTCAACTTAAAATTGGAGTCAGATTAATATAAAATTGGAGTCAGATAAAATTAATAAAGGGATGAATTTGTAAAGTGCAAATTATTAACAATAATTGCTTTACTTCAGTGCTGAGAAAAGACAGAACAACGCAGAGACCTTCAAGGGGCAAATCTATATATTTTTAGCAGTTTTGCCTGCCATTTTACAGACCTATATAAACTGTCAATGTGCCTACATTGAGATACATTTTGTGGATTAGAGTTTGACTGCATCTTGAGCTTTCTCTAAACACAGCAAAGTGTAAAATGTGCCAACTTGAATTCCAGGGGAATTGAGCTTGGAGTACAAAAAGATTTAATGTGTAGATAAAGCATAGAAATGTTTACCTGTGCAGGTGGCATGATGTAGTGCTCTATGTTGCTGCCATTCACCTTTTCTGGAATCAGGCTGTCATCTGTAACAATGATTTTGATTTTCGGGTAAAACTGCCGGATACTGTTGATGAGGACATCCAACTCCTCATATCTCAGAAAGGTCTTGGTTGCTATGGTTACCTGTGAGTTAATATCTAAGTTGAGAAATAGCAAGAGGTACACTCATCAGTGAATCAGGTTTTACAAGTTACAGCTGATTCCCTTTAACGCCAACGCCAATGCATTTTCAAGAAAGTTGGTCTCACTATACATATTATTTTTAATGGTTTATCCTTTAGAATACACAATCATATTACATTATTGGTCACACATTGCTATAAATCAAATGTTTGCACTTGTTGTAATTGTTCTTACGTCATACAATTTCACTTAACTTTTGTATTAAGTGTATATTATAAGTAATGGAAGATGTATTTAGACAGCTGGTCATCAATTGCAAAATAAAACAAGACAGGGTCATCAGTCTTGTAACCCCTAAATGGGTTGATTTTGCAATAATTACCTGTTGACTGGAGATCATCCCTCTTATTATTACACTCACCAAGTAAATTAATAATTAAATTGAGCTGAAATTATTTTAATATGTAAAATGAAACAGATATGAGAGACATTCTTTACAACTAGCACAGCCAGGGCTGGACTGGACTGGGAAGAGAAATCAGCCTGTTGTCCTTTTCTGCATATCGTAGCGCCATTTTGTTGTCCATTCTGCCAAACGCAGCAGCTCATTTTAGCTTATCGAGGCCCATTCGGCTTGTTTCGCGGACAACCCGCTCGTTCTCCCGTTGGCCAGTCCACCGCTGACCCCCTAAGGGGTCGGTCTACTGGGAAAATGCCTGGTATGCCAGATTACCAGTCCAGCCCTGTACAGCTATGTATGAAATTGGTTGATTTGAACACAGTTTTGTCTGTGATTGACCAATAAGCATCAATCATTCCAGACAGCGGTTTAATAACACCTTATAATTGTAAAAAATAAAAAAAGTGATTCAAAAATTTAACGCAGAATGTAATGCAGAAGATGTTTTGCATATATTTTTACAATAGATATTTATATTTCTTATTGAGCTTTGTGGTCTTACCTTTCCCTGGATCATACAGAACAGGGACAGATTGTCTCTTGATAATGATGGGAAATATGGCTTCATAGTCCTCAAATGACAGATGAACTAAGGATTGAAGAAACTTAAAATGGTTAGGATGGACTTAAATATTAAAACTCAAGTGAATCCAAAACCCAAGAAAAAGTAAACTAGAAAATAAAAAAACAAGCTTTCTTGCAAAGCAAGAGAATATAGGCACATAGTTTACATCTGTTCTCTGAAGTAATTAAACGGAATAAGCAAGAATAGCACAGAATAGGACTTTTCATTACCTAGATCTTTAGTCTTGACATGGTAGATGGTGCTAGTGTAGGTCACTCTGCTCAGCAGATCATTGAGTTGTATGAGACTGATGGATGAGATGGTCAGTTTACTCTGACCCTGTCCATCCACCTGCTCTCCATCTACAAGACCCTCCACTGAGAGCACTCCACTCTTCACACTCAAGGACACCTTGTAGACACAAAAGATCATCAGATTCAAAACTGTGATTCACAACTGAGTTCACCTGTTTCAATAAATTGGCAAGCTATAGTTGACAAACCTAAATATTCCATGGTTTCTTTAATATTATGAAGTGTTTATACACATTAATCAGGTAGTTACTGCGTGTTAAACATCCTCAGTCTTCCCTTTTCACTTTTGTAAACACTTAGCATGACAATTTTAATAGCAACTGTTAGATTGACTAGTTGAAAAGCAATCAAACTGATTTGTAAGGCAGGTAAGCAAGCAGCAAGCATGAAAAGCAAGCAAGAATAGGACAAGAAGGAAAGGGTGGTATGTAAACTTGTGTTTGCAAAAAGAAAGCCCAAATTGCGTGAAATTGAAAGAGCATATGCAGGTCATTCTACAAACACCCATGGAATTTGCCGTACAACAGATGCCATGGTGAGTTAAATTAAGTCCAGTGAAAGTTGCCCATCAGGTCAGCACAAATTACAGATAGAGGAAGATGATTTATGACAAGTTTTTAAGAGTTAATGTTTCAGTCCTAAACCATTCAATATAGGTTTCAAATTACATTATCATGGCTGGACACTTTGAAACATTATAAGACCTTTACTTTTTGACATCATGTGAAAAGTAATCAGTATTAACTCCAGTCCACGTTTCAAAAACAGAACAGAAATAGAAAAGAATCATATTAATATGACATTAATTTGGCCTATCTCTGCATCATCTCTGAACTGTGTGCCCCTGCAAACCCAAATGCAAAACACCAACCACCTTACAAACCAAAGAATCCCACATGACCACTATGACTTCAAAACAAACCTCAAATAGTCTTCTTGTTTGTGTGTGCAAAGCCAAACCTGTGAGAATGGGCAGTTTCTTAATTTATATATCCAAGCTCCAGATATATTAGCAGTAATAGTAAATAATATAAATATCGTATTGACAAAAGGATCTTGGGTTTCAATTTCAGGTTTAATTCCTTGGAAGTCCAATCTTCCTTGGCAATAAACCTTTGATGTCGACTTCAGTTTGAAGACAGATACCAGTACTGTTTGAATATGCTTTTATTGTTATAAAGTACACGTGATTTCTCAAGGCTAAAAGATAACGATTTGAAATAAGCAATAAAACAGTCAACACATCTGAGATGAGGAACATGAGTTACATGAAAGGAAAGAGATTTACCTGGTATCACACTTTTTTGAAGAGGTTCCACTTTGACACCCTGGATGGGATATTGGAAAGGGGAGTTGGATGGGGCCAGAATAAGAGTGTCCAAGTTTGTCTTCATCCTGAAAGAAATGCATTGAGAAACAGATCTTTTTTTAATGTACTAACTTTTAGCATACATTAAAACCAAACACCTCCCCAATTTCAACAGTTCTATTAAAATAACAGTCTATGAAATAGTCTCCATTGATTTTTTTTGTTTTCCACTCTATGATGCTTCCTAAAGATATGAATTTTGCTGCAACTCTTTAATAATCTGTGATGTAATGAAACTGAGCAAAGGGTGAGGAAAGTAAAATATTTGGAAATCCTGTTAGACCTGAGCTGATACTGTCTGTACTCCTCAGAACGTCGTCTCTGAACATCTTCCAGTTCAGCCGCTGGCACAGTTAGCCCAGTGACACTAAATCCCTCGCAGGAACAAGATGAACGATTTTTACTGGGAAATGGTCCAATGCTGAGGTAATGTGTCAACACACAAAAGCAATAAATAGGTTAAGATGACAGATAAGAAATCATATGACATGAGATGGAAGTTATTTCTAAATGCTAAATAACCAATCACTTACCTTGGTTTGGTAAAGACTATATTTTGGAGATACCTTGAGATGTTGAAAAGAAAACATAATTATTAAACATAAAGTCATTACAACACCACAAGATAAAACAAAAAAGCTATGTTGAAACCAGTCGGGAAGACGGAGGAATAGAAAATTAGGCCCACACCCTGATGGCAACAATCTAGTCCTGACTTCTGTAAGATTCAGCATTCCACTTTGAATAACGTAAATACCCAATGCTGTAATTCCAAGCACACTCAGGAATAATTTAAGCAGGCATTGTCCGTTGTAGTTCATTATTGGAGATAATCTGAAAGGATAAAGTAGTACACACATCAATAGCAGTTAAAGGGCTACTATAGAACATATCTAGTATTTCAAAAAGATATTGTCTGTACAGCTGTGCACTGCTCTTGTCCTGCTCCCCCATGTTGAAGAACAACATTGTATAGTGTCGACATACACGTGGAAATATCCTGAACAGAAATGTTGCCTGAAATGTCTTTTCTCTTTAAACCAATATAAGGTTATATATAAGGTCACAATGATATATATATTTTAAAGTAGTTTACTTAGAGTTTTCCAACTTGCAATCAATGGAGCTTCAGACAGGGAAGCATTCGGAATTAATCAGAGGAGAGAGAAAAAAATAATCTTAAGAAAAAGAAAAAAAAAATCAAAGGCAATAAAATATAGTTTCAAAAGAACTGCTGTTAAACCCTATAGTCGACCCACTCAACGGGATTCTTTAATACAGGAATGATGGCCTGTGTGCTCGTAAACCGTAGGCTAAACGTTAAAATACTCACTGTTTAAAAAATATAGCCACAATACATAAACAATGTGATTTTAGTGTGATAAAATCACTACATTTTCTGTATAGGTTAAAACCAATTATATAACTTCGTTGACATGACAATAACTCTGATTTAAACCCTAAAACGACCGTAAAAGCGAAGAATAAACAACTTTACAGCTCGCATAATACACGAGTTTTAACAGAAATAGCCTATTAATGTAAGTGCTTTTATAAAATTATAAGTTTCACATTTTTGCCTTTAACCCTCAAAACATTGGCTTTTTTTAAAACAAAATTTAAGCACAAGTCGAAATGAATTACTGTGTTATTCAACGTTAAGCTTAATTTGAATCGAACCCAAAATATTAATTTGATATGTAGCTTATCATGGCAACTAACAAATTAAACCATTTTAGGAGCATTTAGCAACGTGCAATCGTCTTATGAAGAAATGCTATACATCACTGATCTGTACATCCCACGAGAATAATACTGAGACAACATTCCGAAGTTGACAACAAGCTATTACAATATTAAAATGGAAGAGCGTATGTTTTTTTTTTTCATTAGGCTAAATAAAACGATAAATAAGGACAATGAAAAAAACTGATTTAAGTTATATGAAGATCTCAGACAATCAGAATAGGTCATACATTTCACCTGACAAGCACAAATGGATCAAAAAGTAAATCCCACCTTAAATAAATCCGTGAAGAAAGTGCAGAAGCTGAATCTCGCACTGGCAGCTGTTTGACTGAGGAGATGCGGCGAGATCTGTCGGAACAAATTTGTATGAGAGGATCAAATATCAATGGCAGTAGCTCTATGATGTCATCGAGGTCCGGTCCTCGGTATATTTTTTATATAAAAAAATAAAGTTGGATATTATGTTATATTATTATATTATATGGCAGGCTGCAACTGAATAACAGAAAATACGTGGTAGATAAATCCTTTGAGTGTCTTCATGCATGTATACTTTTGTTTAGACGGTTGGTTGGATTCTTTAGTGTCCGCAAATACTACAAGAATGAGATGAAATGGCACCACCTGACACTGCGAATTTGCATTTTTGCAGAACAGAAAGCGGGACCGGTCTCACCAGTCTGATGCACCTGTTCTGCGCATGCGGCGTGATGTCTCGAGGTTAACACAGCGCGAGTCGCGTGCGACCCGTCTGAATTTGACACAGAATTCTCTGTTATAAACCCATCTGATATGAGACACTTTAAGGCTCTGTGCTGAAGCTAGCTGAAACAAGATTAAACAGCTCGTCATATTAAACTACAGTGCCGAGGTAAACAGGAAAACATTGTTCAGTTACAGAAGCCATTGTAGAAATGATTAATTTAAGTTAATTCACAACGGTAATTACTGGCTTTTCATTTCACCAATCAGCACGCTTATAGAAATATACCTGAGAGGTACTGTAGTAACATTAACTGCAGTAGTAACTATGGTATTTTGCCAGAAATAGTGTATATATTTGTAATAAATGTTAATATTATTAGCTGAGTGATTTTTTTTCTCACTCTAGAGGAAAGACTCGACAGTTCTTGAATGGAGGGCAGGGGCAACCAATAATCCTCTCAACGGTCCCTCCTTTGTAGTCTTCTGATATCCGATTTCGTAGCTGCACCAAACCAGACAGTTATTGAATTGCAGATGACAGACACAATGACTGATCACTAGAACTGGATCAGCAGCACCTGTGGCAGGTTGAACTACCTCAACTGGTGAAGGAAGAAAAACCTCTGCTGCGCCTTTTTTGAGTCAGTGTGGGCCTCCCACTCAGGTTCTGTGAGATGGTAGTGCCCAGGAACCTGAATGACTCCATTGCTGCATTGTTTAGAATGGTGAGGGTCAATGTTGGGGTGTTCCTATTACACCGTAAACCTAAAGTTCACATTACTGTAAAGTATTACTTGAAATGACTTAAGATTTGAAGTGTTAATAACTTAAACTACTGAGTACAAAATTGAGGCTACGGTGAATACCCATAGTCCCTTGCTGTTTGAATTATGTTTCCTTGGTCAGAGAGAAGACATTGGGGAATTGTAATTATTATTATTTATGCTTTGTTGCAAATAGTTGTTTGGTGTAATGTCACCATAAGGGTGATTTGTGTCTCTTTGGTCAAGTTGGACCCTGGTCACACTATCTCATGCATTGCTGAAGTGCATATTTGCATTTCTGAAAATAATTATTTAATAACTGACCTAGAATCAGTTTTCATCTTTATTTGAGCTGTGCTGTTGTTTGACAACAGTAGAAACAACAATATTTTAACTCAAATCTGAGTTGTCTCCTTGCATCTAGTTAACTCAACTTAACTATTTAAGGTCACTCTACTTGAAAAACAAGTTAATTGATCCTTAAACACTTAAACAAGTTTTGGGAGACCCCACTACTCATGAGTTTACTCAATCAAATGAGTGCAATGAACATATTAGGGTTTTCAGTGTGAAGTCCACAATCATTTCCACTGAGTGTGTTCAGCTCCAGGTTGTTTTGACTACACCAGTGAGCCAGCCGTTCATTCAGAATCATTCCAGTGATTCTAAAATGGCAGCCCCCATGAGGGCGCCCCTGCCCCATGTAGAATAAAACCGCTTTTATAAGGCCACTGATATAACTACAGTCCTCATCTCATGTGAGCAGTCATGATTTTATACATGTGTTTCAAAATGATCATTAATTTCTTTAGGAGTAAAACTTTTTTAAAGGGGAAAAAATTACTGAGTGTATCTTTAAATAATTAAGAGTTTGGCAAAAGGAAACATAGTTAACATAGCACTAGATAAATTAGATGTTAATTAAATTTAGCTGATTTTTCTGTAGTTAATATGAGTAAATTTTGCTGCCCAACTCAAATCAATGCTTTATTGTCAAATGTGCATTTATTTGTGACAAAAACTATCATTGGTAAACATATTGACACCTCACAGTGGATCTCACTAATTTTCAAAGCCTGGTTACGGCCCTGAATATCACACATTAACTTACAAGAGTTGGAATGAGAGCTGAATTGGTCAATGTCAGGGATGTTCACAGGAACAATGTTTTCTTTTAATTCAGTTTTCACAATATGTGGTGCGCAGAGAGTCACTGTGATTATCTAAACTCACCCGACAGGTCTGTTTTCATGTAGCCTATTTTTGGCACATGCATGGCTGCGGTCCAGTTGTTACAATACAAAAAAGACCAACCCTCACGGTACAATTGAAATGGTTGCCTTGTCATTTTTTCCTATAAGATTGACTCCTGTCCATTCAAAGAATTAAGGTGGCACATTGCAAAGGTTTTTCCATTGTAATTTAAGAATATGTTGACATCAGTGATCAATCATATCCAACAGAGTCATATTACAATTCCTTAAGAACAATAGCAGGAGTGCAGGTAAGGAATGTGAAGACTGACACTTTACCCTTTTGTGAGGACAATATATCTCCCCAGCAGTAGGCCTTTAGCCTAAGCAACTCACACTGTGGACTCTTCTTTACATTACATGAATCTGATCAGTAGCGGATCCTGGCATAGGCCATATAGGCAGCGGCCTAGGGTGGCACCGCTCTTTGGGGCTGCAGCACAGGGTTGCCTAATATATAAAAAACATAAAAGTAGTCCATATGACTCACTCGCCAAAATAAAAGACTTTTGTGTGAGGAACTCACTGAAATTTACATTTATCCTCTGATGATATTCCCCTCTGCCATAGCTCAGAAATGTAATTTGTGGTTATATTCAGATTCTCATCATACCAAGTTTGATGTACTGTAATTAATGCCAGAATGTAATTGCATGTTCTTGCATGTGTCGTAACCGAATTTGATTGACCAATATGTGAAATGGTGAGATTTGAGAACCATTGCAGAGGGGAAGGATTTTCTGTGAATAATTGCACATACATTGTATTTCTTCAAACGACAGTAAATACAGTGTACTAGTCATATGACTCTTGGCAGCTATGGTCACTTTGAACTTTTTAATCTTTACATGGAAAATTCTCCCTTTGTGTTCCACATAACAGCATTTGGGATTGGAACAAAATTAGGGTAAATAATGACAGAATTTTCATTATTGGGTGAACTATCCCTTTTTCATCCATTTTGAAACCACCTAGCTTGTTTTAGAAACAGATAAACTGACAAGGAAATGCTGTTAACAAAGGCAAGTTTATTTGCTTTAGCCATGTATCACTTTACTGTCACATCAAGATTTACATTGTCAGGTATTTGCAATTGTGTTCTTCTCTAAAAGAGTGCTTTGTACTGACAAACATCCTGCCAACAGATATATATATATATATATATATATATATATATATATATATATATATATATATATAAGCTCACCTGGTTCAATGCCAGCACTGAAAAAAAGAGAAAGCTGAGCCAACATACTTGAAGAGATCAACCAAAAATTTAAATTCTCTCATCGTTTACTCACCCGTATACCATTTCAGATATGTATGAATTTCTTTCAACTACTAAACTCAAATGAAGATTTGTAGGAAGAATTTTTCAGCTCTGAAGATCCATACAATGCAAGTGAATGTGTGCCAAAATATTTACGCACTAAAAATCTCATCAGTCAGCAGAAAAGTAATCCATATGACTCCAGCAGATAAATTCATATATTCAGAAGCGATATAGAAGGTGTGGGTGAGAAATAGATCAACATTTAAGTCCTTTTTTATTATAAATGATCTTTTCTGCTCAGTCAATCTCCATTTTAACTTTCACTTTCACATTTTTTTCTTGTGTTTTTGGTGATTCACAATCTTCATGCATAATCGCACCCTACTGGGCAGGATGGTAATTTCTAGCAAAAAAAGGACTTAAATATTGATCTGTTTCACACCCACACCTATCATATCACTTCTGAAAATATGGATTACTTTTATGATGGATTTATGTGCTTTTTGGAGTGTTCACTTGCATTGTAAGGACCTACAGATCTGAAATATTCTTCTAAAAATCCTAATTGTATTCGACAGAGGAAAGAAAGTCATACACATCAGGGACAGCATTAGGGTGAGTAAACCATGAGAATTTTCATTTTTGTGTGAACTATCCCTTTAATGCTCTTAGTCTGAACAGTGAAAACAAAAATGTAACGGTACGGTTCGTTCAAAAATGAAAAAATCTCACAATCATTTACTCATCCTCATGCACTTCCAAACTTTAATTATTTTAATTCTTCCAAAGTGAGATGTTAGGCAGGATGTTAGGGACTGACAGCCTAAATCGCCATTCACTTAAACTGTATGGAAAAAGATGCACTGAAAGTGGATTGTGACTGATGTTGTCAGAGGTTTGGAATAAACAGATTACGCTGGGATAACATGGATAATCAGTTTTGTGTTAGCTCGGATACATGCTCTAAAACTAAGAAACTCTTTAACGTATGCAAATATTTCCTTTAACATTTCACTGTTATGCACATTTAATTGTAATGACATTTGCAATTAAAATTATTTGCATTCAAATAACGTGCATTCAATTTGAATAATGCAAAATGGCAGCATTTCCACTAGTTCTACAAGTCAGACTTTTGGACTTCACTACTTATAATATATGATAACAATATTGTATATTATTTCAGAAATAATTGCTTGATTACACTGGACACTATTCCTGACAATTGGAGAAAAACAGTAGTGTCGCAGTGGCCGGCACCTGATTTGGCATCATTTTAAAAAGAAAAACACAATCACATACCTGTGGATGGGATCTCCACTTTTAAACAGGGTGACTGAACCTGAAAGAACCTGAACCTCTTTCCTTAATGATGTCATAATGTGGGTTTAGGACATAAAAACACTCTAAAGCTTTGAAAAAAAACTTGCTCTTTATTGCTGGTCCAAGATTATTTCCATTATTTTGCACAATTGATATTTAAGTGGGTTTGTTGACATTTTTTGAAGAGCTGGGATTTGGAGAGAGGGTATGCTGATGAATTTAGCAAAACAGAAATTTTGTTAGGGCCAGTGTATGGGTGTGTGCTATTTAATCTCACCTTTATGACTAAAGAGCTCAGTTAAATGTGTATTAACAAAGGTGACTACAGCAGAGCTCTCGAATTATAGATGGTTGGACAGATGGGCAATAGCAACTCTTCTGTGTTCAACGTCACACCATTCTGTCACTCCGTTAGCAGAACTCAGGACTGACAAATAAATAATTCCAGAAACAACACCTAAAACATACACAATACATTTTTACAATGAACAGTTGGCATTGGCGTTGTCGGTTATTGCATGTCCATAACTTTACTAATCTATTTTTATTCATTGTTTGTGAATTTTTATGTGAGTGGATGTATAAAGAAATTCAAACCTAACAAATCAAGTATGTACTGTAACATTTTACAACACGATTCTTCAATTTCTACACCCAGATCAGAGTCTACAAAAAAGTGCTACACTTTTATTCACTTTGAAAATAAAAATGAATAAAAATCATTTTCAATTTGCAGCATCTCTGTATGTTAAATGTAAAAAAATAAAAACTGAAACACTACCACCTTGTGGTTAGTATAAACTACTGAAACCTGTAAATGATCTGCTTGAACTTTTTTGTGCTCTTGACTGATATATGGGTGCAGATCACTATATATGTTGTTTATTGGGTTCTGAGAGCAAAGCCAACTTTTGATTATTTTAAAGCAATGAATTATGTGAAGCACAATTATATTTCTCCAGAGACCATTTAGCAGAGATGGACCACTGGTATTAAAATGATTGGGGAAATTGGAATGCCCAATGGCCAATGAAGATAGAAAAGAAAGTCACGCCTTACAGATAAAATAGCCAATCACATTTTAGATATAGTATATAGCCTGTCAGTCAACTCGAGAACACACATGGGCATTAGATGGATCAGCCTGAAAAATAGGATTTTTTTAAAGCATGAGCTGAGCTAAAGTAGCACAACTTGTGATACAGCTGTTGTAAAATGTATCTTCTGATTTTAACTATGTTCTTTGATTGTATTCTTGAACAACAGTTTTTGGAGATTTCTGCATTTTCCCATTCAAGTAGATAGGAGCTGTCATGGGTGGACTGGGACTAAAAAGTGGCCCTGGACATTCTGGCCCAGAGCAGCCCAATAAACCTGGCCCGCAACACACCGGCTCATTGATTTTATTTTCGGGCTCAATTTCACATTTTTGAATTAAAAAAACTGTATAATCTATTGACTGCTAGTCATGACAACGGGCCCCACAGTGCAGAAAAAGTGTAATAACTTCAAAACATATAAAACAAATTTAAATGTGATACGTGGATTTTTTTAGAGAAAGCACTAAAATAAGCACTTTATAACTCAAATAAAAAGCATGTTCGAAAACATATTTCCCAACATACAGATGTTAGGTTAAAATGTACGTGAAAGTACAAGGGAAAGTGTGTATTTTAGGTCCTGTGACAAGTCAGCATTTCTTCAAAGTTTTTAAAGATCTTAATCACCTTTTAACTTTTTTCTAAAAGTGCAAATAAACTGTTGTCTTAGTTAATATGAGGTTGTGGAAATACATATAATATATTATAAACTCAGCAAAAAATAAACGTTATTTTCAGAACACTGTATTTTAAAGATAATTTTGTAAAAATCCAAATAACTTTACAGATCTTTACTGTAAAGGGTTTAAACAATGTTTTCCATGCTTGTTCAATGAACCATAAAAAATAATGAACATGCACCTGTTGAAAGGTTGTTAAGACACTAACAGCTTACAGACGGTAGGCAATTAAGGTCACAGTTATAAAAACTTAGGACACTAAAGAGACCTTTCTATTGACTCTGAAAAACACCAATACAAAGATACCCAGGGTTCATCTATGTAAACGTGCCGTAGGCATGCTGCATAGTGGCATGAGGAGTGCAGGTGTGACCAGGGCAATAAATTGTTATATCTGTACTGTGAGTCACCTAAGACAGCGCTACAGGGAGACAGGAAGGACAGTTGTCCTCTGGAGCGGGATCCATTTGGAGGTGGAGGGTCCGTCATGTTCTGAGGTGGTGTGTCACAGCATCATCAGACTGAGGTTGTTGTCATTGCAGGGAATCCCAACACTGTGCGTTACAGGGAAGACATCCTCCTCCCTCATGTGGTATCCTTCCTGCAGGCTCATCCTGACATGACCCTACAGCATGACAATGCCACCAGCCATACTGCTGGTTCTGTGTGTGATTTCCTGCAAGACAGGAATGTCAGTGTTCTGCCATGGCTAGCGAAGAGCCCAGATCTCAATCCCACTGAGCACAGACCTGTTGGATCAGAGGGTGAGGACTAGGGCCATTCCCTCTCAGAAATGTCTGGGAACTTGCCAGTGCCATGGTGGAAGAGTGGAGTAACATCTCACAGCAAGAACTGGCAAATCTGGTGCAGTCCATGAGGAGGAGATGCACTGCACTACTTAATGCAGCTGGTGGCCCCACCAGATACTGACTGTTAATTTTGATTTTGACCCCCCTTGTAATTTGATGATTATTCAGAGCTCATCTTATACTTAATTTGTTGTTTTTGGTGGTCACCATTATTGTGATTTTTATGTCAAATAATGATGTCCACATGAGGTACAAAGTAATATATTTCATTACTTATTTTCTGTATTTTTATTAGGCGTGAACATTATTCAGCAAGCCACACTTCAGCTCCCTGTGTTATGAATAAGTTATGCAAATTACTATGTACTGCTCATAGCTTTACTGTTTGCCAATTTTATGTAAGCTGCTGTTATTGTATTTGTTGTAACTTGCAGTTATTTGTCATTTTGTGATTATTCAGAGCTCATCATATACTTAATTTGTTGTCTTTGTTTGTCACCATTATTGTGATTTGTATGTCAAATAACTAGGTCCACATGAGGTACACATTTAATGCACACATATGGAAATTATTTCAAAATAAAATATATTTTTTGGCTTTACCTTACAGATTTATTTAAATATTTAGTTCACAGGGTCTGTGCAGGCATGTTGGAGCCCATAGCGGCCGCCAATGTCACCTGTAGGACAGACTGGTACTTGTGCAGCAACGAGCCAGCCCAAATACCCAGCAGCCCACCAGGAATATGGCCGGTGCTCCCGGAGGCTAGTCCGCCCCTGGGAACTGGGAACTGTACCTTTTAGCCACTCATTTAAATTGGAAATAGCTGCCCAGACTGCCCGGGAGCAGGGCCTGTGAAGGCCCCCGTAGCTGTTCAGGAATATGACTTGTAGAGGCTGCAGTGCCTGTGAGATGGCTGCTGTCACCTGGATTGAGCTGAGAATGACAGAACAACCCGTCACATCGTGGCCTACTGTACAGACCAGCTGAATGGCTCTGCAGTCCAAAGTCCACTGCAGCAGAGCTGAGTCCACAAGAACCAAACATATGTATGCATAGAGAGTACAGAGAGAGCCAGTGAAAAGATATTCTGAAGTCTCTGGATTTACATTTATTCTGATGTGCCTTTAAAGAATTCCATTATGACAGCTGTTGTTAAAGGAATAGTCCAACCAAAAATTGCAATTCTCTCATGATTTACTCACCCTCCTGGCATCCCAGATGTGTATGACTTTCTTTCATCTGCAGAACAGAAAATAAGCTTTTTAGAAGAATATATTAGCTCTGCAGGTCCTCACAATGCAAGTGAATGGTGACCAAAATTTTGAAGCTCAAAAATCCACATGAAGGGAGCACAATAGTAATCCACATGACTCCAGTGGTTAAATCTATATCTTCAGACACGATATGACAGGTTAGGGTGAGAAATATGTACAAAGAATGTGAATCAACAGAAACAGAAGAAGAATGGGAAAGTGAAACTAAAGTGGAGAATGACTGAGCAGGGAGGAGAATTTATAGTAAAAAAATAAATAAATAAAAGGACTTAAATATTGATCTGTATCTCACCCACAACTGTCATATCGCTTCTGGAGATATGGATCTAACCACCAGTCATCTGGAGTATTTTTATGTTGCCCTGTTGTAGATTTTGGAGCTTGAAAATGTTGGCACCCATTCACTTACATTGTATGGATCAAAAGAGAAGAGACATTCTTATAAAAATCTTTGCTTGTGTTCAGCAGATGAAAGAAAGTCATAAACATCTTAAATGGCATGAGGGTGAGTAAATTATGAGAATTTTTATTTTTGGGTGAACTATCCCAATATGGCGACCCAACACAGTACCAAAATGGTTAAAAGCCCTCAATAACAGAAATGTATTAAGATTACAATTAAAATAGGCCACCATATGCAAAATGATCAATTTCATAGTAAAACATTGGTCAAACAGAAAACTGTGCATTTAGCAAATGCATTAACAGCAGAAGTGTAGTCACCTGTGTAACACTTAGAATAAACAAACACAAAGGCTAAAGAATTCAGAGATGTTGTTTTAACACAATGTTGTGGGGCTAGTGTTACATACAAACATTTATTTATTTTTTTAACCATGGATTACAATTTAGTCCATTTCATTTTAAATGAGACTATACATTACTGTTTAATACATTCTAGGTCAGTCTGATACTCAGCTACATATTACATAAATATTGGTTAAGATCAGAATGGAATTTTGTATCAAGAGCTTCTTTTGTATTACATAACAGTGCATAAGTCAACCCCTAATTGAACAAATATCCTATTGCAAAACACCCTTCCAAAAACAGCAACAGTGAATTGGATGTTCTGCACAGTAAATCGGTTGTCCTTGAGTTCCTGTAGCCTAACTGGTAGAGCATGCATGGCACTAGCAATGCCAAGATCATTGGTTCAATTCGCTGGGAGCCACAGCTAAAATTCCTCGAATGCACTGCAAGTTGCTTTGGATAAAAACATCTGCCAAATGCATACATTTTATAAATAAATGAAATGTCATGTAGGCCACAATGCAAATTCTATAAGATGGTGTGTCTCCTTCCATTTGTGTCATGGGTTGCCCGATATATTCTCTAAACATGTAGTAGATGACGCATTATGCAGTATATTTCTGTTCTTAGACACTAAGACTTCAGTGAGTTGCAATAGCTTACTTGTTCAATGTTAGCTTTTGTTACAACAGGGTTACTTTGGTAGATGTTTTTAGAGGGGTTCTATCCAAAGAGACAAAGCATTTAACTCAAGAGAACAATGGTGATGTAATCTTTGCAACTGTCCAGTTCATGGGTCACCTTTGTATTTAAACTCTTTAAGGCATTATATTTACTACCTATGAAGTTTACATGTCTTTCGTTTGTATCTGAAAAATTAAGGATTTACATCCATTCCCTCTATTTATACAGTTTTTCAGTCAGACAGAAAGGAGCAAAAAGGGCCTAATCCAGGCTTAACTTGGCCCGCCCCCTTTTTTTAATCATCAGGGTAATCTGATGATGCCCCTGTCAGTGAGAGCTCCATATGGCACAAAACACTCACTGTGACCTGGATTTCATCACTTTCTTTCCCCACAAAAATCACCACATAAATCTGCTTATAATCCAGTGGTTTAACCCCGAACCTGTGGCACAGAAATGCAACCCCATTCTTTATACATGTTCTTATCAAATTAAAGCATTTGTTGGGCATGGAATAATTTTGATCTAGTTTTATTTGTATGCATAATTTGCTATATAATACATTGTTCACAATTAAGTTTTCAAAATACATAAATAAATAGTTTGTGCTCTCAGTAATTTTCTAGCAGGCTTCCCTATTTTATGCATTAGAGCTAATAATAAATGTACTGTATGTCATTAAATTGATTTGAAAGTTTAATCAAGGTGCTTGAGGAGCCATGCACACTAACTGATATGTAATCCTTTGACTGCAGCTCAGAGATTGCATGCCTATGGGGCTTTATATACACAACCCATGGGAAAATGAATTTAACAGCCTTTTTGACCAAGGACATAAAACATTTTTTAAATATATCTAAATATATTTTGTTTTATTGAACTACTGAACATAATTGTTGACATATTAAAGTAAATGACTATTTAAAAACATCACAAGATTGAAGCTGTAGTGGGAAAACATGTGTTATTACTAGAGGAGAGAGAACACTAATCAAATGAGAGAACTTTAGAATGCATTTACACACTTATATGCAAGGTGTATGCCTGCTGTATTTTTAACATACTTGGACCAATGGCTCCAATGTAAAGTTTTGGTCAACAAAATTTCTGGATATTGTCTGTGAAAAACAAAGCAGCATTATAATCACATTCCAAAAGCATTCAATAAGCTTTTTCCTGCAGGCATGAAATCAGCATGCATGAGTTAAAATGTAATATGTCTACAGCTGTCAAACTAGATAGTAATGCCACTCCCTATGTCCATATTATGCTGTCTGCATATAGGGAACCAACTCCCTATGGGGCACCAACTGGGGGTCACCAGAAATGCCCTTCCTCACACATTATACTTTATTCAAGGACACGATAGCAGTCGCAGAACACCGACAATCGCATCGCAGCTCACACCACATTATCAAAAAACACCCTCCCCCCACCTCCCCACCCCTGTCCAACGATCGCAGAACTCTGCGTAGGGCATCAATGTGGCCAGAGCCGGCCCTGAAACAAGACAGTGGTTTGTAGATGTTTCAATATTTTCAGTTTTACTCAATCCTCTCATGTTCATATTACTAAATAAATCCCATGTAACCAAGGGAACTTAAATGGACTGAGTTTATTCAACTAAAAAGTTTCTTGTCAGCTTTGCTTAATCCATTTGTGTTGGGACATTTATCATGCTAAAATAGCTTCTCTCATAGCATTCACAAACATACAACGGATGTCAAGATTTCAAATAAGACTTCAAAAGACTTGACCAGAATATGATGAACAAGTCGCATGGAATATTATGATGCTTTTGGGTCTATTATTTTCAAGTCCCTATTGACTGCCATTGTGTTGACAAGACGGACCGGAATAATCATTAAGAGTTGTCCATTTGTGCTTTGCATAAAAAAGAAAGTCATGTGTTTGGAATGACATGAGCTTGAGTTGACAGAATTTTCAGGACTAAAAAAAATAATAATGAATTGAGACAACAAACCGTATCTGAGCGCCCCCCCCCCCCATTGACCTGTTTCCTGTGACTTCCCCGTATGACCGCGCAGCCATGTTTGTGACCAATATTCCATATACCTTCAAAGTGCTGCATTCTGAGAAGCAATAAAAGTCTTCTTCAGGAGTTAAAAGCAGCTCTTACATTCATACAAATGGGATCATCGCAGACGTTTTGTAATATTGTGACCAAATCAGACCTGAAAACAACACAAAACAGTTGTAACTTCTGAATGAGAGTTTACAGTGATGTACTGGTTGGTATATCACCAGTGTCATCGGTCACACATCAGACTCACCAGCGTACGGAAATGAATCGTGGAATAGAATATATTTAAATGGCTATATTTGTGCTGTCTTCAGACCTGTGTGAACCTTTCTTGAGGCTTGCCATGGATCAAAAGCAATTTTTTATGTTTGTTCAGGATATCTTTTCATGGGTGTTTTTCCATTCTCCGCCATTGTTACCTCCCAATGTTGGCCACAAATATGGCGACTGTGAGTATTAAGTGATGTCACTGAAACCGGTCAATAATTTGTGTTCATGATAACAAGATAATATGATGCTGTTCTACCAGCTTCTGTCCATGGACAATTTGCAACCTTCCAACTCCATTACCTCATCAACCTAGTTTGAACTGGGTTCAAATGAACTGATGATACCAGACCAGTTCCTTCCATCTATAACTATAAAGTTCCATTCAACCTGTGTTTACTCTTTGTTGGGGAAGGGACGCCAAAGCAGGGCTGCTGGTTTTCATGAGAGAGAAGCATCTTGTAAAATCAGCTCATTGTTCTTGTGATTCCCCCTCACTCTCCCAGTATTTTCTCTTCTTTCGTTTTTTCTCTGCCATGATTAAAGCACCAAAGACGGTCACAATCACAGTAACAGTGATGACCAACACAGTAACGGTCTCAGCCACACACAACTGGCTGTCCACCCATGCCAAAGAGGCTCCGGCAAGCTGCCAGGGCTCCCGACAGGTTACATTGTGATAGTCGTCCACGTGGAGATGGCGTACACTGAGCAGCTTGCTGAAGACACGGTGCAGGTCGCAGTCACAGTTCCAGGGGTTCCCAGCCAACTGCAGGTGTGTAGCAGCTGTGTGCAAGCTCAAGAAGGTCTTAAAATTCAGGTGTTCCAGATGATTCCCTTCCAAGCCCAACAGAGACAGACTGTGCAGTGGTGCTAGTGCATTTACCGCAATCCGAGAAATGTTGTTGCTCCCCAAGAGCAGCACCTCTAGCCCAGGTAGCATGGTAAGAGATCCATGCCGCACTACAGACAGACGGTTTCCTTGCAGGTAAAGGTGGCGCAGGCGGGACAGGCCACGGAATGCGCCAGGTTCCAGGGAGTAGATACTATTGTGACTGAGGTCCAGCTTCTCAAGGTTCTCAAGATGTTCTAGGCCTGGGGACTTCAGCAGCACCAGCGCATTGTGGTCGAGTCGTAATTCACGGAGGGCAGACAGACTCTCTGAGAAATTAGGAGGTATCAGAGTGAGATTGTTACGGCTCATGTCCAGCTTCTCCAAAAAGGAGAGAGAGTAGAATGCCTGCAGGGGAAATTGACACAAATATCTGAGACCACATTGGATCTATAATCACATTTTACAAGTTTTAAGAACTTATGAGGTGAAATTACACTATTGCACTGCGCTGTTTCAAGGTCACTAATAAAATGTGAGCAAATTTGTGGCCATGTTAACTCCTCAGATAAAATTGCTTCCATTGAAGCATGCACAATATAATCTTTGGAAAATTCTCAAATCTCGACCTGGGATAACCTTGAGAGGGACTATAAACGGTTCAAGGAACGAGAATGAAAACCGAAAAGGAACAAGATTGATTTTTTTTGCAGATCGCAACCAGAAACCAAATCCTTGGCCAAATTTTGTTCCTATAATTTGTTTTATGAAGCCAAAAGCTTTGTCACATTAAATATTTGAAACTACAGCACTTCCTGTTGACTGAAACAAATCAGTGTAAAAAAAAAAAGAAGTTTGGCCAGCAAAAGGTGAGGTTTAGTTCAAATAGGAGAGAGAAATTTAGGCTATTAATTGATTTTAAGTTGCCAAATTTATATTTTAAATATTTATCATATTTTGGGGATATTTATTAGTGAGAATACATTTATTGAAAAGACGTTAGGCTACTTTATATAGGCTACTGTATACTTTGCTTGCTATGACCTCTATCCTGAATATTCCCCCAAATGGGATATTTTTTGTGCTTATTTTGGATGAGGCAAGTCCCTAATTGTAGCTTGTTTTTCCCAAATAAGTGCCTTGTTTATCTTGTGAGATCTGGAAACACTGCAACGGGTAAATCACAAACCCTTAGCACAAAGTACTGTCATTTTAAAATGAACGTTATAAACCATTATTTTATTTTGTTCTAACTGGTTACTGTTTGGTAAGAAGTCTGTAGAAAGCCAAAGCCGGAAGACAAAAATTACTGTTTCTGCTCAGAACAAACCAAAATGAAAAACATTTAGTTTTAGTCCCTGAATCTGGATCATTAAAGGGTAACTAAACCCTAAACCAACTTTTTTTTAGTTAATGATCTGTAAGCATGGGGCTTTATTAGTACTGGTCATTGATTCAAGTAATTTTTTTGACATTTGTGTATAAAGTGTTTTAATTCTACAATATATGGTGTAAAAACGTCTGAGTGCTGCCCTCTTCAGGTTGAACGGTGGCTACTGCAGTTGAATTTTCCTATTGGCTGTTGCGGTACTTCGTGACGTAAGCGGTGACAGCTGACGTAAGCAGGTTCCAGCTCACCACGCCAGATTCATGTACATGTCGTCTTGCGACCGTGTGAGGAATAATAATAACATAGAGTCTGACAGCAGCTGTCAATTAATCCGTCACTACGAGTCTCAGGTGCCCTGGATTCACACAGAAAATTTTAGAAGCAATTTTATCACACTAAAATCATGTTGACACACTTATTGTTTACATCTTGTGGCTATACTTTTGAAACAGTGAGTATTTTAACGTTTACAGTTTGGCCCCCATTGACTTCCATAGTAAGTGTATCACGGTATAACCCGGATTTTAGTTTATATATATATATATATATATATATATATATATATATATATATATATATATATATATACAGGTGAAACTCGAAAAATTAGAATATCGTGCAAAAGTTCATTAATTTCAGTAATTCAACTTAAAAGGTGAAACTAATATATTATATAGACTCATTACAAGCAAAGTAAAATATTTCAAGCCTTTATTTGATATAATTTTGATGATTATGGCTTACAGCTTATGAAAACCCCAAATTCAGAATCTCAGAAAATTAGAATATTGTGAAAAGGTTCAGTATTGTAGGCTCAAAGTTATTTCATTTCATTCATTCATTCACAGAACACAACAAATTCATGTTTACAGATTTAAAGAACCATTCTGTAAAAGAAAAGGACCTCCCAGAAGCCAAGTCCTGGCTTATAAATAGGGCCCTTAAAGACACATAATTAGTACTAATAACATCACAAAATAATCCACCCACCCAGTACCCATCCACAACAAACAACAACACCATTCACCACAAAATATCCACCCCCCAACCAGCATATATCACGCATCTCATCCAACCCTCAAACAAAATCCGATAGTAGGGTATTCGAGAAAGCCAGATACATTAATAAATATGAATGAAACCTTCAGCCTTGTGGGGTCTATCATGCATAATGTTGTAACAATTTGTGTTTAAGATACTTTTTAAATATATCGAGAGAAGGTAGTTCCTTTATAGAATTGTCAATCTCATTCCAGATCCCAGGACCCCTACATGTTATACTAAAGCTGGTACACTTCAGCTTATGCTTTTTCCCTCGTAATAAGGTTCTCCTTCTAGTGTTGTGGTCATGAATAGATGAGGTAACTGGAATGAGATGGCAAAGTTTTGGATGCAATTTATAAACTACATTATACATAATACAAGCATTTTGAAAACTGTTGCACTCAGCGAGCTTCAAAAGCTTATACCTATAAAAAAGCGGATCAGAGGGAGCATCATGCTTTGCCCATGATATTACACGTATAACTTTCTTCTGTAGGATCTGCAATTTTTCAAGATGGCTTGGATACGTGTTACACCATATAATATTACAATAATTTAGATGTGATTCAAAAAGGGACCGGTACAGTGTTAGAAGAGCAATAAAAGGAAGATCATATCTCAATTTATAGAACAGACCAACATATTTTGACAATTCTTTTGTTAAACTCTCGATATGTTGTTTAAAGTTTAAGAACTCATCTAAATAAATACCTAAAAATTTGATGTTCTCTACTCTTTCAATTACTTTGTTATGTATTTTAATTTGTATCCTTTCAATGTTTACCCGGCTTCTATTTGAACGAAATATAATAAATTTGGTTTTAGATACATTCACTGATAATTTGTTACATGTAAACCAACTATCTACTTTAACTAATTCCTCATTAACAAGCTTTTGTAAAATATCTGGATTTTTATGAGACAAAAAAGATTAGTGTCATCTGCAAAGATAACCTGATGAAAAAGATTTGTTGAACTTATAATGTCATTTACATACAAAATAAAAGAAGTGGACCTAATATGGAGCCCTGGGGGACACCACAAACGGTACCTGTGCATTCTGAATAACTATTGTTAATTTGCACAAATTGCTCCCTATCAAGCAGGTAACTTTTGAACCAGCAGAGTGCCTTCCCTCTGACACCATAGTGTTGCAATTTCCCAATTAGAATTTCTAAATCAATGGTGTCGAAGGCTTTTGATAGATCTAAGAATAGACCAATACCAATCTCACCATTATCTATAGTGTCGTTGATTTTTTCAATGAGATCCAGCATTGCCAAACAGGTAGAGCTCTTTTTCCTAAATCCGTATTGAGATGGGATGAGTATATTCATTTTATCCAGATAACCACTAAGTCTGTTGTACACAACCCTCTCAAATACCTTGGAAAACGTTGGTAAAATAGATATAGGTCGATAATTTTGTAAGTTATTTTTTCCACCAGATTTATAAATTGGTATAACTTTTGCAATTTTTGTCATTTTTGGTACTACTCCATGAGATAGAGAGAGGTTTATACAATAGACAAGTGGCTCTAGAATTTCATCTGCAATAGATTTAACAATCTTGCTACAAATATCATCCACACCAGCAGTATAAGAGCTTTCCATATTCATAATAATTTTCCGAACTTCCATTTTGTCGGTAGGTGTTAGAAAAAAAGAATTCAGATAATTTCCTTTTAAATATTGTTGGTACGAAGCTCCCCCTGGAGGATTTATAGATTTCGAAAGAGTCACACCTATAGAAGTAAAATAGTTGTTAAAACTTTTAGCGAGATCGTCATCATTAAGGTAGTGGTTATCATTATATTTGACATTGATTTCTGGAAGGACAGTTGCTTTTTGATTCCGGCTAAGCACAGTATTTAGTACTCTCCAGCAACGCTTTTGATCACCATGAGAAGCCTTAATTAAATCAGTGTAGTAATTCCGCTTCCTTATTCAGTATTAACTTTGTAAGTTTATTTCTGAATATAAAATATTTTTCTTTATTTTCATTTGTTGGATTTTTAATATAGCATTTGTAGAGCTTATTTTTTCTTTTAATTGATTTTAGGATTCCCTTTGTAAGCCAAGTATTTTCATTGCTTCTATCTCCTTTAACAAATTTTTCCGGTATTGTGATATTTATACTGTTGGTTAATTCATTGATAAAAGCACTATAGGCTTCTTCCGGAGTATTCCAGCTAAATACAGAATCCCATGTTTTATGCCTAAGATTGCTCAGCAATTTATCTAAGTATTGTCCTGATAATACTTTTATGCTTTTTTTAAAAGGTAATGTATTCTTTTGTTGTTTCCTGGTCTTAGTATCCATGTCTATGAAAAGTACAATTGGAAAATGATCTGTGATGTCTGATATAATTACACCTGAGTCAAAATAGACATTTATATTTGTAATAATATTATCAATAGTAGACTTAGTTGTTTCTGTTACTCTCGTATATGAGCTTATAGTTGGAAAAAAATTAGAAGAATACAAACAGTTTAAGAAATCATTTTTCAGCACCATCATCTTTAGCTAAATTGATGTTAAAGTCAGCCAAGAATAAAACAATGTTTATTCATGTAATTGATGCTACTTAGTATTTCATCCAGTTTGGTCAAGAAACAATTTAAGTCAGAGTCAGGAGGTCGGTAGATTATTCCAACAATTAAACTTTTCATATTTCCATTATGTATTTCAATAAATAAGGAATCTGATAGCCCATCATCCAAAAGTAGGTCATCCCGAACAGTTACACTCTGCTGTATGTTGGCATATAAGCACACACCCCCACCCGGTCTCCTTGATCTATTTTTATTATACAGCACATAGCCGTCCATGTTAAGTGTGTTCAGATAAGACCGCTCATTTATCCAGGTTTCACTACATCCGATAATATTAAACTTATGATCTATACTAGCTAGGAGAGATAGTAAGTCATTATGATGCTTTATTAGGCTTCTGGTGTTAAGATGTAATAAAGAAAAAGGAAGTTTATCAAACTCTACTAAGTTTTCAGGCAAGACACATTTACATCTGAGTTTTTCAAAGCAATGGTGGTCAAGTACTTCCTGATTCCTAAAGGCAATCAATTCATCAAACCCCATGAAATGTCTGTATTAAAAAATGGTTGAGATCCCATAGTGAAACTTTTTGAACATTTTAAACCCCATTTAAAACCTAAAAAATCCATCTCTCGATCGGAAATAAGTTTACCCTTTATCACCAAATACAAAAAAAAAAAAAAAAAAAGAAAAGAAAAGAAAAGAAAAGAAAAACCCAGCTATAACTTTTGCTGGATCAGAGCCAACAAGTCAGTGCAAGGATATACATTTACTCACATAATTTATGGTCAACTAGTCGTTACACAACCCAGGATTATAGACGCAGTTTTTTGGCATCAGACAGCTTGTTTAAGACGTGCCTCTGATCTGATTTGGTCAATAAATACAAGCGTCCGTCCTGGGTCCAGTTGGCTGCAAGTTTATCCTTATACTTTTTCCGCAGATCGTCCAGTAGTTTGGCCCGCTTCGCAGTTAAGCTCTCCATGATGTACATCTTAGGTGTTGATCCCTTTAGTCGTTTTTTCACCCTGTAAACAATGTCTCTAGTATTGTAATTAGAAAACTTGACTATGATCCCTCTTGGTCTTTCCCTCCCAATTCTGGATCCCAAGCGGTGACACCTGTCGATGTCTCCAGGCTTCAGATCAATAAAGTGTCACACTCTAATCAGCTAAACACCTGCAAAGGGTTCCTGAGCCTTTAAATGGTCTCTCAGTCTGGTTCAGTTGAATTCACAATCATGGGGAAGACTGCTGACCTGACAGTTGTGCAGAAAACCATCATTGACACCCTCCACAAGGAGGGAAAGCCTCAAAAGGTAATTGCAAAAGAAGTTGGATGTTCTTAAAGTGCTGTATCAAAGCACATTAATAGAAAGTTAAGTGGAAGGGAAAAGTGTGGAAGAAAAAGGTGCACAAGCAGCAGGGATGACCGTAGCCTGGAGAGGATTGTCAGGAAAAGGCCATTCAAATGTGTGGGGGAGCTTCACAAGGAGTGGACTGAGGCTGGAGTTACTGCATCAAGAGCCACCACACACAGACGGGTCCTGGACATGGGCTTCAAATGTCAAACGTCTTACCTGGGCTAAAGAAAAAAAGAACTGGTCTGTTGCTCAGTGGTCCAAAGTCCTCTTTTCTGATGAGAGCAAATTTTGCATCTCATTTGGAAACCAAGGTCCCAGAGTCTGGAGGAAGAATGGAGAGGCACACAATCCAAGATGCTTGAAGTCCAGTGTGAAGTTTCCACAGTCTGTGTTGGTTTGGGGAGCCATGTCATCGGCTGGTGTTGGTCCACTGTGCTTTATTAAGTCCAGAGTCAACGCAGCCGCCTACCGGGACATTTTAGAGCACTTCATGCTTCCTTCAGCAGACAAGCTTTATGGAGATGCTGACTTCATTTTCCAGCAGGACTTGGCACCCGCCCACACTGCCAAAAGTACCAAAACCTGGTTCAATGACCATGGTATTACTGTGCTTGATTGGCCAGCAAACTCACCTGACCTGAACCCCATAGAGAATCTATGGGGCATTGCCAAGAGAAAGATGAGAGGCATGAGACCAAACAATGCAGATGAGCTGAAGGCCGCTATTGAAGCATCTTGGTCTTCCATAACACCTCAGCAGTGCCACAGGCTGATAGCATCCATGCCACGCCGCATTGAGGCAGTAATTAATGCAAAAGGGGCCCAAACCAAGTACTGAGTACATATGCATGATTATACTTTTCAGAGGGCCGACATTTCTGTATTTAAAATCCTTTTTTTTTTTATTGATTTCATGTAATATTCTAATTTTCTGAGATTCTGAATTTGGGGTTTTCATAAGCTGTAAGTCATAATCATCAAACTTATATCAAATAAAGGCTTGAAATATCTTACTTTGCTTGTAATGAGTCTATATAATATATTAGTTTCACCTTTTAAGTTTAATTACTGAAATTAATGAACTTTTGCATTAATTTCAGTAATTCAGTTAGGCTCAGATTGAGCTTAACTTGTATTGAACCAATATTCCTTTATGTTGGCAACTCTGCAGTATATTGAGATCAAGACTTGACAATGCAACTCCCAAATGACAGAATTTTGGACCACAGACTGTGTGGATTGAATGAGTGCGCTTACGTGTGTTTGTAGATGCTGGATGCTACAGTCCGACAGCACGAGAATGCGAAGAGACCAAAGGCCAGCGAAAGCTCGACTCCGGATCTCCGTAAACTTGTTTCCTCCCAGGTCCAGAAGCCAGGTGCCATGAGGAAGTCCATGAGGCACATCCTCAAAACCCCTGGCATGGCAATCCACCAAGTCTGAGTGCTCATAGCACTGGCAGATGTGACTACACAGCCTTGAACTCCTCGATGGAGACAGAAAGAGTAGAAGCAACGCGATGGACAGCAACATGATCTGGCGATCTGCAAAGCGTAACATTGATGCCCAGGTATCTGCGTCAAATGAACGGATCGTCAGTTTTCTACGGGAGAGATCTCGGTGATCATAAACGCATTGACGTTACCATAAAAAAATAAAACAATAATATGGTGATACGCTCAGTAGATATTTTAGGAAATGCACTGCAAATGGAAAAAAAGTAAAAATCAAATGACCGGCTAGAGCTTGTACAGATGACTAGAATATTCGCAGTCTAATGTGCAATTGAAATGCCATCAGTCCGGAGCATTTAATCGCCTTAAAGCCATATGTGACTCCTTTCTCTCTATTTTCGAAAGACTCAACACGCAGCAACACAATTACAAGAGGAGAACTTACTGTTTTTGGAAAGGAAAATTACACCACTGCAACAGTAGTACTGCTAGTATTACCATTAAGACGTTTAGGAGTAATCGTTTAGTTCTTTATATCCCGTAAATATACGTAAAACGCAGTTTTGTCAAAACAGCAACTTTCTCTATACGCGGTTCAGTCACTAAAACGATGCGCCAGCGCGCTCAGGAACGCATGCGCATTATATCCGCTCTGTCACATCTGGGCATAATCCGCGGCTTTGTAAACAACCGCTGTCCTAGCATAACCTTACCCTGTATTATCAGTTTCCCTCTCTCTGTCTCTCTCTATCAAGTTTATATTCAATTTCACATTGTCCACTGCAATAGTTCAATAACACGCAACAATCTCCATCAAAATAATTGTTTTTAAATTAGTCGTCGATACCAACTTTCCCAAAGCACCTTTAATACATTTCTTACATAACACATAATTATGTCGTATATTCCTGGAACAGATTCTGGGTTTATCTGCTAGCCTGTATACAGTATAGCCTAATATGAATCTTCAATAAGGTGCGAATTTAGTCTTCAAATACCACTGATTTAATACATTAAAGGGATAGTTCGTCCAAAAATGAAAATTCTCTCGACATTTACTCACCCTCATGCCATTACAGATGTGCATGACTTTCTTAAGCAGAACACAAAGAGTTTAGAAAAATATCTCAGCTCTGTAGGTCCATACAATGCAAGTGAATGGTGATCAGAACTTAGTGTCAAATTCTTTAACTTTCAGGTGTGAAAGTGAAACTAAACAGGCATCACATGTGATTTTCAGATGTAAAAGTGGATATTTGGAGAGTAAAAAAAAAGGACTTACATTTTTATGTTTCTCACCCCTATCACATATATTCTGAAGACATGGATTGAACCACTGAAGTCTTATTGATAAATTCTGTTTCCTTTATATGATTTTTGGAGCTGTCTGATCACCATTCACTTGCCTTGTATGGACCTACAGAGCTGAGATATTCTTCTAAAAATCTTAATTTGTGTTCTGCAAAAGAAAGTCATACATGGCATGAGAGTGAGTAAATTATGAGAAACTTTATTTTTGGGTGAACAAGCATTTTTCACATTAACTGTTTTAGAATGTCCTGTCTTGAGAGGATTTTCAAAACACGTGCTGATTCTACGCACTTACCGCCAAAGTTTCCTTTTTTCCTTATTCACAAGCTCATCTCAGTGAAGAGTCTTTTGAATCCATTCAACACAAAGTTTAGCTTCGTTCAGTGACCGTTACTGGAGATTACAGCTTTTAGACAGTCGGTGTCGATTACAGAGCGTCTTTATTGTAATGAATGAGTCATTGAATCACCGTCTAAACTGATTCATTAGAAAGTCATTCACAACAGAAAAAATGAAAGTGAATGAAAATTATTGGTTCACTTAAAAAAATCTTTCAAAAACACAGATTAGTTTACAAACTAAACACTACTAGATTTTTTCTTATTTTGACGTGTAACATTTTAAACTAAAGGTGCAATACTGGCCTTCAAAATACTGCCGAGAGACCTCATTCACAATAGCACCACCTTTGATTTTTGGCATGAATGAAAATGAGGCTGTGAGGGACAGATTCACCACATCTTCAATGGCAGGCACAGAACAAAGCTGTATAAAGCTCCTAGATCCCATCTGATTTAAAACAACTCATGTGGTCTGGAGTTTATAGTGTAGGCCTACTGAATGTCCTTGGAAAGACATTTTTGCAATGTTTTGTCAGCAGAATGATCCAAAAACACTTTAAATTACAGCACAGCCCATCGAAGAGCCTGTACGTCATTCCAGTCAAAAATCAAGGATGGCACCATATTTAATTTTTGACTTTCAGATTTAGTCTTTTCAAGGGGTTGTACTGTTGCCTAAAGTATTTTAATCATTCTGCTGATGAACACTTTTCAGTGGAAAACATGGGTTGTGAAAAATTTGAAAAAATTGATTGGGAGCTTTATAGTTCTTGTCATTAAAAATGTAAAGCCTGTCCCTCACAGCCTCATTTTCATTCCTGTCAAAAATAACACACAGCACTACTATGAATAAGGTCTATATTCTAATCTCAACAAGTATGTTTTGGGCTAACCTTCCCTGCAAACTAAAGTGCCCCAACTTCACGTCAACACAACCCATTTGTGTCAAGAGGGCCGGGGGCAGAAATACGAGACCACGTGTGCTTCAATAATGCATACGTTTGTGTGTGAATAATGGAAAATCTTCTCAACATCAATCATTCAGTCAAGTGCTTGTTTTGACCATAGATATTAAATTCACATTACACAATGGCAAGGGATCCCCTTTGATTTTTAGAGAAAACAATGAGTCACTAACTTTCCTTTCTCCATTACATGTGATCATGGAAGTGTATAGTGTTACTATTGAAGAAGCAGTGTCTGAAACCCAGTGGACCATGAGTCCATTAATTGAGTTGTTGCTATGGCTAGTTAACCTTTTATAAATTTAATTTGTAGGAAAACCTGAGAAACTGTCATTTCAAGTAAGTAATGAAATATTCAAAAATGGCTAAAGTTTAAGAAATGGTCATTAAAAATCATCCAGACCCTGTGATAATGGGACCCACCAAGGTATATTCTGTAACTGGTATAGCCTACTCATTGGGACTGGAAAAAATTGAGTTTACAACCAATTTACAATATATTATAATTATAAAATATTTTTACTAGGCGTTCATGAGACTGTTGCAGATTTTTTTTAAATCAAATACGGATAGGTAGTAATAAAGATAAGCAACAAGGTAAACAGGAATAAGTTCATTTGTTCATATAATATAAATGGAAAAAGTCAGATTTTTCTTTATTTCTTCATTGCTATTAAAAAATAAAAACCTATAGGTGAACAGCAACCCTGTTAACACACAGTGATATAAACTGGTATGTCAACATGGATGCGCGTCACAGCTTGGCGCCATTGTTAGAGCCTCCATCAGGCTACAAGGTTCAAAAGGCTAGGATGGGGAGGATTTCGGCTTTGAGCCACTGCCACCCATATCTCCCTGTCCCAGACTCTTAACATGACAAGATATCACTTTAATGGTTCCTTTTTCCAAAAAGGTGATTACAAAGACTACTGTTCAGAAGACATCAGTCCTACCGTGAGAGATGAGCAAGATGAGCCGTCTTTCGCCGTCTCATATCTTAAGAAAACTGACCATCGTTGGAGTATGAAAGAATGTGTGGAAGTCAAAGAGAGGTGTGAGTCTCTTATCTGTCACTTCATTTGGATGTGTTTGAAAATAATATAGATAATATACATAAATTGCATCTTAGAAAATGGTCCAATTATGGAAGAGGTATTTCAAATGGCAAGCACAGGACCAATATGGAAGAAAATGACAACAAAATATACTGCCAAACATATTTCTCTAGTCTAGGCTCTTGACATTATGGTCAACTGCCCCTGGAGCTGAATGACAAGACAATGTTCTACTTGTAAACTGAAAGGATGCATACAGTACTCAAGAGTGTTTCTCCTTCGTTTAAGAATAAATAAAATAAATAAAATAGTTTCAGAAAATGAGATGTTGGGTAGTTAAGAGCAATTCAATTTCCCATACTGCTTCTTCAACCCTTGCTTGCATCCTATCAGTCAACAGCTCAAAAATAAAAATAAACCATGTACCACAAAGGAAATCAAACAAAAGTTATAGTATGAGGGGCTTTATAACTCAAGAAAATAGATTTGTTCCAGTCTCGCACACATTTTGTGGCACATTTTTCAGTTTCAAATGGTAAAATGTTGGTGGCTAATCAAGTTGTAATGAAATGAACAAGAAGGTGAGTTAAGGAATGGAGATACAAGTACATTGGGGTCTAGAGGTACATTAAATAATATTTTTGACAGCACTCCATTTTTGGCCTCTTTTGTCAGTGGGAGCAGTTGTTCTCTTCAGATGTGTAGGACCGTCATTCCTTCTCAAAATGCTGAGTATCAGCTATGTCAACCTTTGCCTTGTGATTGGTAAAAAAAAACAAAAACATCAGAAAATATTAATTTAAAACAAAAACACACTTCCTTTGTCAGCAAAATGTTCCCTCTCTCAGAGCCCGAGCTCATGACGATAAAGCAGAGTCCTTCTGTGTTTGTTGTGCTTGCTGTGAATTCTGCACTGATTTTTGGCTCTCCACGTCTTGAAAATGTTTTTCAACCTGTTGACGAAGAGTAGAGGGTCAGCACAGCAGAAAATGCACACCTCACAAAAACCATAACACCCAAACATGATGAACAAGCAGTTAAAATAATAAACTCATAGTTGGATTTGATTAACTATTTAATCGTATGGCTTCAGTCATTGTGGTGGGAAATTTCGAAATGCTCATCCGTCAGTCTCATAATATACAGCATTTGAATGTACACAAATTTGAATATAATCCTGCGAACATGAGTCATAACATTTTTTAATTTTTTTCACAGAAGAGAAAAATTAACCTTTAAATGCAAATATCTCCTAAAAAGTAATGGCGTCAACTTTTAGTGGTACACTAAAAGCTACTACAAGACAAAAAAATGTTCACAGGATTTTGTCAAACTTAAAAAGGTTTTATTATAGATTTAATGAAAATAAAACATCCTGCTAAGCAGGGTTGAAATGGAGCAAAGCAGGTTTGAGGAACAGTCAAATGGAATGCAGAATTACAACTTACTATTTTCCGCACGTGGCTCAAAGCGCTGCTCTCTCTGCCTTTACAGTTGTCCACTTGGTAAGGAGGACTGATGACCACATCCTCCATCACTATAATGTTTTTCTCCTGCCATTTGCAGTCTTTGATGCTGCAGGTTAAGACAAATGGGATGAAAATGGATGATCTATTTTGTTCAAGGTACAGTAGAAGAAAGAAGTTTACATAAACCTTAGCCAAATACATTTAAACTCAGTTTTTCACAATTCCTGACATTTAATAGTTAGGTCAGTTAGAATCACTACTTTATTTTAAAGAATGTGAAATGTCTGAATAATAGTAGAAATAATTATTTATTTCAGCTTTTATTTCTTTCATTACATTCCCAGTGGTTGAGAAGTTTACACACACACTTTATTAGTATTTGGCATCATCATACAAATCTCTCATCAACACGACATTTCCGTCCACAGAACTGCCGCTCACTGGATGTTTTTTGCTTTTAGCACCATTCGGAGAAAATTCTAGAGAGTGTTGTGTGTGAAAATCCCAGGAGATCAGCAGTTACAGAAATACTCATTCCAGCCCATCTGGCACTACATTTACATTTATGCACTTGGCAGACGCTTTTATCCAAAGTGACTTACAGTGGAATTATTACAAGGACAATCCCCCTGGAGCAACCTGGAGTTAAGTGCCTTGCTCAAGGGCACAATGGTGGTGGCCATGGGGTTCGAACCAACGGCCTTCTGATTAACAGCCCTGTGCTTTAGCCACTACGCCACCACTAGCTCTAACAATCATCCAGGAGGTTCAGTTAATGTTCATATCAACCATCAGAATTGGGGAAAATTTAGATCTCTGTGATTTGGACCTTGGCATGATTGTTTGTGCCAGATGGGCTGGTTTGAGTATTTCTGATCTCCTAGGACTTTCACGCACAACAGTCTTTAGACTTTACTCTGAATGGTGCCAAAAAAAATATCCAGTGAGCGGCAGTTCTGTGGATGGAAATGCCTTGTTGATGAGAGAAGTCATCAGAGAATGGCCAGACTGGTTTGAGCAAACAAACTCTACAGTAACTCTGATAACCGATCTGTACAATTGTAGTGAGAAGAATAGTACCTCAGAATGCTATTCTGAGATGCAAGTGGGCAATGTTTTGGCGGCACGAAGGGGACCTATACAGTATTATGCAGGTGGTTTTTACTGTTGTGGCTGATCGTGTGTGTATATAACACATACTAATTGCAACTATCATCTTAGATTTTTGGAGAATAACCGATAGTTCCAAAAACTAACCATCAGCACAAATTAACCTGTAAAACCAATATACTGATCTACCTCTAGATAGGACCCTTGAAGGAAAGGTCCAAAGACCTTCCAGGGTAATTCAACTCAATGGCAAGACAAATTAAAGTGAGCATATCAATATCTGTGAACATCACTCCAATTTGAGTCCCACTTACGTTTTATGAATGGTCTGGAACAGCTGTTGGCCCTCCACAGACACACCAGCACTAATCGCGTAAGCTTGCGACAACTTGTCTTCCTTTTCCATCCGTGCTCTATTCACAAGCTACACAGATGTGAAAATGGCAAAGGCAAAACAAAAAGAGAAATATTAATCTAAAGATGGAGTCATTATACTGTAATAAGCTCTGATTACCAGAAGCTGTCCATATTTTGGGCTTACCTTGTTAAAATTGAGAGATGCTAAAGGGGGAGAAGTTTCGGCACAGTCATTGATGATGTCCACCTCTGACACGTAGGCCAAGTTAACCAAAACCACATCGCTGACATTAGGTTTACCACTGGACGGGGTACATTCTGATGATGGCAGTCAAGGCAGCTGTTTGGCGTGATTGTTAAAACAGTGTACAGATTACAGAAAGTAAAAAAAAAAAAACAGCAGTGAAGAATGCTGTTTTTTGAGAGAAATAGACAGTCAGATGCCCATAGACAGGAAGCATGCAGGGATATTATGTGGGATCAATGCTGTAGGCCCAGTGTCAGCTGTAACCCACAGTTTATGTGCATTGATGTCCACTGCAGTGTTGTGGATCTCCTCATGTTAACAGGCAGGATAAAATGACATGCTTGTCTGTCACTAAGGAGATAAGTTTCATAAGGCTTCCAGGTGGAGGCAGCTCACTTAAGTGACAGTGCAATTAGATATGGCCTATATTCAACTGTTGATAGAGTGTAATTGGTATATATACAATCATGGCAGTAATTAATTCCAGTGTTTTAATGCATACTCTGAGGTATATCGCATATTTTCAGAAAATAAGACAACTTATAAATGCAAGTAAAGTTTGTTGTGTCAAAAACAGTCAATTTAGTATCATGACAACTGTTCACTCTTAGATTTAAACAGGCATTTTCTTTGCTGGTGTGCCTTTGTGTCATGTGAAATGAGTAACCATGCTTTGGTCCGCTCAGACGCGGCAGCAGGTTGTATTAATTAATTTAAAATTTACATCCACACAGCTGATGTTTAAAGCACTGAGTATGATGATGAGAACATTCAGTGACCATTAACTAAGAAAACAGATTGAACTACAATCAAGTCTCATACAGAGCAATTAATTATACACCAAGTCATCAAAAAGTACTTGGACACTTAAGCAACTTTTAAATAAATTACTGTCATTGCATTTTATAACAATAATACAAATTATAATAATAAAAACCTTTTCTAAACAGCTTCTAGGTGACATAGGCTTTCTGTTAAACAAAAGAGAGAGAACTTGCAAAAAGAGGGCTAAACTTTTCAGACAATTTATGACAATAGTAGCACAGGCCAGAAAGTAATATTATTCTGAAGAGACCACAAAAAATACCTTTTTGGCCATCAAACAAGACACTATGTTAGGTGCGAATCAAACACTGCACATAATCACAAATACACTGTGAAGCATGGTGATGGTAGCATCATGCTGTAGGGATGCTTCTCTGCATCAGGCACTGGATGGCTTGTGAAGGTAGAGGAGTAAATTAATGCTGCAAAACACAGGGATATTCTGGAGGAAAACGTGATGCAGTCTGCAAAAGAACTGAGACAGTAATACTACGATCCCAAGCATACAGCCAAAGCTACACAAGAATGGGTTCAAATCTACAATGTTAAAGTCAGAGTCCAGACATCAATCTAATTGACAATCTGAGGAAGTTTTGCAAAGAACGGGGAACATTTGCATTGTCCAGGTGTGCCAAGTTGATGGAGACCTATCCACATATGTTCAAGGCTGTAACTGCTGCCAAAGGTGCATCTACTAAATACTGACTTGAGGGGGGTGAATACGTATTTTGTATATTTTGTTTAATATTTGTTATAAAAATGGGTTTTGACTTTGATATGATAGTGGCGTAGTGGGCTAAAGCACATAAGTGTTAATCAGAAGGTTGCTGGTTCAATCCCCACAGCCACCACCATTGTGTCCTTGAGCAAGGCACTAAACTCCAGGTTGCTCCGGGGGGATTGTCCCTGTAATGAGTGCACTGTAAGTCGCTTTGGATAAAAGCGTCTGTCAAATGCATACATGTAAATGTGACATTTTCTGTTGATTAGTGTCAAATAAGCCAAATTAATTTCGCTATGATTCAACATAAAAATAAAATATAAAAACATTCGGGGGGGTGGGGGGGTGAATATTTTTTATAGACACCATTTATTAGAGGTGTGAATCTTCACTCACCTCATGATTCGAGTACGATTCAAAGTGTAACGATTAATCACAATGCATCTTGTCCTTCAATATGTTTCTTTTTTCGGTTTCTTCAAAATCAATTTCAGTTTTTATTTAACAGCTGTTTTAAAAATCAGAATGAGTCACATTATATAAACTGGCCTTTTACATCCAGTATGAGCTGTGAACAAAACATGGAACATCCACAAGATTAAATAAATGGTTCTATATTTTAAAAGAGTATCTCAGATTTTCAGTTTCTTTTAAAAAAAAAATCTCTTAAAACACAAACAAAATATTGGTTCTCCATCAAAACACACTGAATAGTATTACTTCAACTGATTATATTAATATTTTTGTTTAAGAATGTAAATCATTTCATAGTATTTAATTATTTAAAATTATTCTATCCCATGCTATTCATTTTCATTTTTAAACACAAATGGAAGTTGCTGGTCCAGGATGAGAGATATATCTGCTTCTATGAGCGTGCAGCTGTCAGCTTCTCTTCTCCTAACCTGCACAGGTGATAGAGATTAAATTAAAACATCAACATCTTCCGAACCGCTGCCTCATCATTATTTTCTTCTGTGTTTTCCGCCGTTGTGCGCAAATCAGTGCAATTATGAGTGCGAGCTCGTCTTTCATGTTGTTGGTTGGCTAAACTCCCCCGTTGCCATGTGCATGGGTTTGTGAAAGAATTTCGGGATTGTAGTTTCATTCGTGAACAAATGGTCATGTGTTTGATACAGCTGGTCTGCAAACAATCGTGTTTGTGCACTTGACTTTATTGCATGCACTTAACTCGCATCTTTGTTTTCACATCTGTCTTTGACGCGCACCACTGCTCTGCCGTGATTAAACTGAACTCAGAATCGGTTCTGATTCTTTTGAGAATTGATTCAGTATCGTTTGAATATTCTGCATCGCTGAAACAATTTTTTCCAACAGCTCTACTGTTTATATACACACATACATATATGTTGCGGCGCCGTTTTGTTTTCTGTTATGCATAACGCGGCGGCTCATTTTAAATTATCGCGGCCCATTCGGCACATTCGACGTCCGACTCAACGGCCCGCTCGGTTCTGCCGATGGCCAGTCTGCCCCCGATCGGCCACAAAGTGCGTCGGCCCATCGGGAAAATGCCGGTATGCCAGACTACCAGTCCATCCCTGATCTCAACATGCAGTAAAAGGATCTCGCTGCTGAATACTCCATTACTACACTACACAATCACTGCTGACAGAAATATGATCATTTACCAGCCAGTTCCTACATACACTCACCTAAAGGATTATTAGGAACACCTGTTCAATTTCTCATTAATGCAATTATCTAATCAACCAATCACATGGCAGTTGCTTCAATGCATTTAGTCACAAACCAATGGTCACAAACCATTTCTAGGGTTTACAAAGAATGGTGTGAAAAGGGAAAAACATCCAGTATGCGGCAGTCCTGTGGGCGAAAATGCCTTGTTGGTGCTAGAGGTCAGAGGAGAATGGGCTGACTGATTCAAGCTGATAGAAGAGCAACTTTGCCTGAAATAACCACTCGTTACAACCGAGGTATGCAGCAAAGCATTTGTGAAGCCACAACACGCACAACCTTGAAGCGGATGGGCTACAACAGCAGAAGACCCCACCGGGTACCACTCATCTCCACTACAAATAGGAAAAAGAGGCTACAATTTGCAAGAGCTCACCAAAATTGGACAGTTGAAGACTGGAAAAATGTTGCCTGGTCTGATGAGTCTCGATTTCTGTTGAGACATTCAGATGGTAGAGTCAGAATTTGACGTAAACAGAATGAGAACATGGATCCATCATGCCTTGTTACCACTGTGCAGGCTGGTGGTGGTGGTGTAATGGTGTGGGGGATGTTTTCTTGGCACACTTTAGGCCCCTTAGTGCCAATTGGGCATCGTTTAAATGCCACGGCCTAACTGAGCATTGTTTCTGACCATGTCCATCCCTTTATAGCCACCATGTACCCATCCTCTGATGGCTACTTCCAGCAGGATAATGCACCATGTCACAAAGCTCGAATCATTTCAAATTGGTTTCTTGAACATGACAATTAGTTCACTGTACTAAAATGGCCCCCACAGTCACCAAATCTCAACCCAATAGAGTATCTTTGGGATGTGGTGGAATGGGAGCTTCGTGCCCTGGATGTGCATCCCACAAATCTCCATCAACTGCAAGATGCTATCCTATCAATATGGGCCAACATTTCTAAAGAATGCTTTCAGCACCTTGTTGAATCAATGCCACGTAGAATTAAGGCAGTTCTGAAGGCGAAAGGGGTCAAACACAGTATTAGTATGGTGTTCCTAATAATCCTTTAGGTGAGTGTATAGCCTATACATTTGCCATATAGCCTTATACATTGCAAGTGATTTCCTCTCAATGTAGTGCTGGGTTGCACATAGAATGAAAGGTTTATCTTGGGATTTATGAATCGATATTGAGAAGATTGATCAAATGAAGACTGTGATGCATTGTAAAATCAGTATATTTACCCTACTTTTCAAGGTTACTACAATATTACTATGGTAAATCCATTATTTCCACCAAAATTTTTAGTTACTACTAGGGGTGTAACAGTATATTGTGGCACGATAGATCATGGTTTAAAAATGTGACGAAATGCATAGTGGTGATTGGACTTTTTTTTATAGTATCATTCCATTTTTTTATATTTTACAATCATCTGTATCCAATATGAGAGCTGTCCTACGCCTACCTAACGCAGGCATACAGTACACATGGAAATTGCATCAATGCACACATGGAGAACTAAAATGTGATTACTAACTGAATCTGCGAGAACTGAAACCATGTAAGCGAATGTAACAGAGGGAGCAGAAGAGAGAGGTGCCCTTTTAGCCAGGAGGGATCTGTCCATCTGATGCGAGATATGGAGTGGCCTGCTCTGACGAGAGAAAATTAAAGTTTACAGAGGCTTAATGATAGTGCCATTAGTGTAGTAATATAGTGACAAACTAATCTACTACATATAATGCTGCTATACTTTGTCAAATGTCATGTATGATTTTATTTCATCAGTACATTTGAGTAGGATTTAAGTAGGGACATTATTAAACTTGATAAGCATGCACTTCCATTAAATGTATGTTTATGTAAAGAATATTTACAATATATATTATTTTAGAAAAATACAGCTTTAATTTAAAATATTTTAAATGCATGTAATCAGTAATTGTGTGTAGGCAGCATATCTAACATTATTTAACACTTTCAGCAAAGCTAATTATTAGAAAAATATTTTTTTTTTCTCAGTACATCTCTGATGGATCATAAATTGCTAGATTTTAAATGTTTTGCGCAAGTCTTTAAAGTAATAATAATAGCAATAATAAAACTTACAATCTTAACTTTTCTTGATTCAGGCTTAGTTTAAAGAATCTTAAACTGAACCATGAGATGAATGAACTGTTACACCCCTAGTTACTACAGCCTATAATATTCACTTCAAGGACTGTTTGTTGGTGATGTCAAGTGACGGCATTGTTCCATGAACATTTCCTGCTTGACAAAACAGAACCTATTTAGCAGAGATGGACCACTTCTATTAAAATGAATGGGAGAAATTGGAACACCCAACAGCAACCAACGGTCAACCCGACTTACAAGTAAAACAGCCAATCACCTTTTAGATACAGAAATCGCCTGTCAAACAACTCGAGAACATGCATGCGTATCACCTATACAAGACAGTAAAATTGCGTTTTTAGCATAATCTGAGGTAAAGAAACAATCTATTATACAAGATGTGATGTAATGACACACAAGGGGAAGATAGATCATCGTCACCTCGCATGATCCCAATGAAGAGCCTCGTCACAGCTGTCTTTAAACACAGAGCGTGCCTCTTGAAAACAGTTGAATCTTGGAACACTTCTGCGTTCAGGAAAAAGGTGGATAGCTGCCAAAACCTTTCCAAAATTGTCCGGCGAGGGGACTAACGTGCCTTGAAAATGAGACTTTGTTGAAAGGATCTGGATATAGATCTGGACTAATTCCTTTGTTTTTGATAACATTCTTGAAATGGAAAAAACACATGGAACTGTGAAGGTTAAAGCCTTGCCAAATTTTAAAAAAATCCCACCCTATCCTCTAGGGTCTCCATACTAATGCCATAAGGAGAAGGGGAAGAAAAAACAAAACAAAAAACAGGAACCACATATGGACAAAACTGATAATTAGCCTCCTCATGTCTTGCTTTGCAATTTCAGATCAAAGGCTATTTAAACAACAAAATCCCAACAGTTTGTTACAAAAAGAAGAAATTATATGCAAAACAGATAACTAGCATAACTCATTCAGACAATCGTTCTAAATAAATGGATTTAAGTGGCTTTAAATTTGATAATTGTTTGATAATCAGGAAATCTAATGCAATATCTGGCTATGCTTACATCTAGAAAAGTTGACAACAAAAGCCCAGTTATTCCCAGAAACCTGTTGATTACTTATTACACAATGTCAAGGTGATTGTCGGCTAAAAATGTTGATATGTTCATTTGAATGTTGAGCAGTAATGCCAGTACAGCAGGTTAGCAAGCAAAACACAGGGAGATGTCTGTGACAAACAACTTATGGCTTAAATACTCCAAAAATTGGACATTAGCTTGGGAGATTTCACAGTACATGACAAATTAGACCGAAAAGCTATATTTCAGTGTACATTGAACAGTTAATGCCTGACAGTGTAGGCAGTCAGATAAACTGGGGTGTTAGCTTCAAGGCTAGCTGAAGCACCCTGAACACGCATGCGCTGATCTTGCAAAGCAGAGCAACAATGCCGCAGTTTACATACAGCCTGTCCACTCTCATTCACTCCTAATATGATTCTGTGACTTTCAACTCTGTATCAGCTTCATATGACTGATATTTCATCAATGACCTGGAATAAACGGAACCTTGCCGTTCAGGGAGTTAAAAATCAGGCTTCCCACACTTTTTGACCATTTAATTTACATGGAATCGTGACCTTTTCAGTAGTTTGATTTTTCGACAAGGACCATTCTAAAAATAGAAGTTGTGAACCGGATCAACTGAAACGAATGGATTTAACCTTATTCACAGCAGCGCCATCTTTTGAAAAGGCCGAAGAAATTTGGGGGGTGGGGGCGGCGGCATTTGTAAGAACATTCAGTGACAAAGAACTCCAGACAACATGAGTTGTGGATCAGATGTGATCTAGGAGCGTTATACAGTTCATGACAATGAATAGATACAAGTGTATCCCTCACAGGATCGTTGTGATTCCCATTTAAAAAAGATGGCGTTAGTGTTAAAAAAAAACAAGTAATAACCTAGTAACCAATCGGAATATTCAAACGGCACCACCTGACTCTACACGCACTAAACACGGAAGCAAACACAGAGTGGACGCTTCAACTGTGAAAATGTCTTTGGCATACCCGCAGCTCAGGCCTCTTGTAGTTGTGGATGCCCACGATTCAATGACAAGCCGTAGCGGCAAAAGGATACTCAAAGTCAGCATCTTGGACGGGTAGTCAAAGGCGACGACCTCTCCTTGCAAACGCTGACCCAGGCAGGTGAGGCAGGAGACATTGCTCCCGACACTGAAATACTCCCCGGGTCCAGGAGCCGCCATCTTCTCCGCTAGGAAAGGGGAGCAGCAGTAGCGTCACGTAAACACGCGCAGACGCGTCAGCAGCATGGGTGGATGGAAGCGCGAGTGGGCGTTCCGCGAAGTGAATGAAGTGACGCAATAAAACCGCGCCCGTTTTACTATGGCGTAGAGTTAGATCATGAATATATTACAGTGTACTACACACCCTCATTGCACAACTTCATCTTCCTGATTTGTACACACGATTTGTTTTTGAGCCCTAAAAGACGCAAGTTTAGAACTTAAATGAACTTAATTTTTACATGCTTGAGTGCACTACATCTGCCCATTTCATCACATCATTATATGTCGCTTTTGATACAACAGATTAATTTAATTATTTGATTGTTATTTTATGTATAGCTGTATAAATTATTCTTTAACATTCTCAATAAAAAAAAAAAAACTATAAAATCGATCAATGTTAGACCTTAAAAGATCAATATAATCTCTATGAAAAAAATATATGAATCAAACACTCATGAAATAAAATATTTTAAATATTAAAAACACAAAATATTAATGGCTAAAAATGATATCAGTTAATGGAATATTCCAGGTACAATACAAGTTAAGCTCAGTTGGATAATGTTGATTATTCTTCCTCCTTTACATAAAAAAAAAAAAAGAAGCACAAATGTGGGTTGCAGTGAGGCACTTACAAATTAAAGTCCTGTAAACATTAAAATACTGTTTCAAAAGTATAGCCACAAGACGTAAAATGTATGTGTGCTAACATGACTTTAGTGTGATAACGTTGTTTAAGATGCCATGATGACATAACGCCTTTAACCCTAAAATGACCATAAAACCACAGATTTAAACAATTTAACAGCTCAAATAATACATGAGTTTCAACAGAAGAAATCATGCAAGTGCTTTTATCCAATTACAAGCTTCATGTTACTACTTTTAAACCCCCAAAAATTGGCCCCTTTTACTTTCATCGCAAGTGCCTCACTGAAACCTCGGTTTTTGCCCTTTTTTAATGAAAAGGAGGGATGAGTAGAAATAATTTTTCGTGGTAAACAACATTATGCCACAAATGGTTTCGATTAGGCTTAACTTGTATTAATGAATATTCCTTTAAATCTGATGAATACTTAAAAACTTTCCAGCATTTGAAAAAAATCACATATTTCCTAAGAGCTTTAATCTGGATGTGTTTTGCTTTAAAATAAAATAGTGTCTTAGCAAACATCCATACGTTGATTTTATAACCAATTTTACAACAAATATCATACATTGGCAGGGTTGGGGAGTAACGGAATACATGTATAAGTACAAAATAAGTAACTGGATTCCACTACAGTTACAATTTAAATCATTGGTAATTAGAATACAGTTACATTAAAAAAGTAGTTTGATTACTGAAGAGATTACTTTGCATTTTATTGTAATTTGTGTCATTTAATATTTAATCCTTTCAGATGGAAAACATTTATACATATAATCGATGTGATCCAAAGTGCATTTGAACAGCAGTGAAACACGTTCTTATGATGTGGTACATTCATACGAGCAGACAGAGAAGTATGTTTGAAGTTTGGAGCAGAAGAAATAGAAATAATCCTTGTGTAAATTGTCAGCTTTACGCTAAGTTAAAATGCTTTTTCTAGCCATATTACATGCACATGTTACAAGGACATTCATATTTCTTTATCAAGGAAATTCAAGTTGGATCATCATTTCTTTTTTCATTTGATATTAGGGCAAAAATCGTATTCTTGATCATTTTTGTATTGTTTTCCTGTAAAAATATATAAAAAATCCTTAAAACAAGATAAATTTGATTTAAATCCAAAGTATTTAGAATACGTTACTGACCTTGAGTAATCTAATGGAACACGTTACAAATTACATTTTACAGCATGTAATCTGTAATGGAATACATTTCAAAAGTAATCCTCCCAAACTTGTACATTGGAAGACAACAAAAAGAAAATAAAATGTGTTAGACTGAGTACAACAAAGAAAATCACCACTTCATAAACCAATTTTCCTATGTTTAACGCTTTATTTAAGCAGTGTTGCTTAGCAACAGTTGCCAAAATGTTGCTCTGTGTGTGAACTCTTGCACAATTAATAATTTTCTGATCAGCAAAACAAAACAGTAGGATTCAAAGGGACAGCCATTTTTAATGATTAATAGTCACAGTAATAGATTGCTCAAATAGCGTGTATTGCACATGTGTACACATATATGCACCCTATATACATGTGTGTAGCAGTTAGTATACACACCTTTGTATTGTTGCAACATGAAAGCATTGAAAGAACACAATAAATCAGGGAATGTGCTTTGATGATTTCAGAACTTCTGCATATCAATATGACCAGAAGATAGACAAGAAAGAGAGAGAGAGAGAAAGAGAAAGAAAAAATATATTGAAAATTTAAGATTAAAAGATCTCACAAATTGAAACACCCAATCACAACGAGTAATGTCGAACAGCAAAGAAATGAAGGGACAGTGAAGGAGACACAACCTCTCTTTCAAAAAGTAAAAAAAAAAAAATATACAAGCACTCTTTGAACCTTCACGATCATAGGTCACTACATATACACAACAGGTGAATTATCAATAAATATACATATGTACTGAATAAGAAAATATGTGGCAGAGACAGTAAAGCCATCTTCCATGGTGAATGTTGATGTCTTTTACACATACAGATGTTTCCCGGTGTCCATCGTAAAGCCCTGTTGTTGACATATTTGTTTTCTTTGTGTAAAGATCATTGCGAAAGAGACCATGTTGGAAAAACATCCTGCTTCCCAAGTGCCTTGTTCAATTAAGCCAAGCATCATACATGTATTACATCTGATCGATTATTTCCCCTCTTTAAGTAATGCTTAATCCAACACACCAAAGGAGGTGGTTTAGGTCTCAAAAAAGGAGCCAACACATCTGCTGATTTGTCCAAATAATTCAAAGATGAAAGAAAAAGAAACAGAGAAAAAGCTTTTACCACCAACTACACATTCAGTATACTGTTTGAGACCATATAGGGTGGAAATACAAAACTGCACAAATGGTTGGTGATCCACATCCAAAAATTACAAAACCTGATCACAGTAGTTCCTGTTGCAGACAGCACATTCCATAGCCACAGAGAAGAGGGAAATTCTCTTAGTGTATATTACAGGATCTAAGTACAGAGGCTAGCTTTAGCCAAATTTTTTAACAAAGTGTTTCGTTTCCTGTCTGACAATCCAAACTCTTTAACCTCAATTCAGTTTTTCCATGCAAAAGGCGGATGTTTGTCCTAACCAAACGCCACCGAGAGAAGACAATAAAACCGTTTGCATGCTAAAGATACGCGACAACTGACAAGAGACTGTTTAAGACAGAATGAACAGCTGATAGTGTTTTAACATACAGCAAAACAGTTTTGTAAATACTTAATCAGATGATGTTGCTAACATGGCTCTTCGTAGAGGACTGTTTGTTGCGAAAAACTGGCCAGTTTTCTTCGATCACTGTTGTGATGCGCGAAATTTAAAAATGTATGTTATTGCCCATAGGCTGTCTAAGAGAACAGGCAATATATGCATGTACCTAATTTTGTCATGAGATCCAAAACCAACGGAACCCTGAAATACATTTCTGACTCTAAATCAATCAATCAAACGAAAGCGGAGTCAAGAAATGCGCATCAGTTCATCAATGAAAATACACAAAGAAAATGCTGAGCGGGCAAATCGTTGACGAGAGAGTTCACACTCAATTGAAGTGTATTTGCTGAGTTAATTCACTCTGCATTGCGTTTAATGCCTTGAAATTTGGGTCTGAGAACTGAAAATGTTTGGCTGGGTTTGGACCTACAGTATAGAAATAGTGCAAGATAGTGCTTTAGACCCAGTTCAGTCTAACTAAAACAACTCGCCATTCAATTCTTACAGTGGCAATCGGGAAAAAAACAAAACAAACACTGGTCACCTCTGAGACCAAGTTATGATGCTTCTTTAACACTGTTAACCAGAAAGACACCTAGGAAGATGATGACATCAAAGAATTAAATACATTTTTATTCTTCGCTGTCTAAAGGATGCGGTGGATAAAATCCATGCAGTGGAATTTGGCCCCCCAAAAAGCTACGTTATTACACAGTGAAAATGTTATGATAGATTACGTTATTATTTCAGCATTATAAAGAAGCAATTGAATTTCACCCACAAGTGCAGAAGTGATTAACCAGCATAGGGCTTTTAGACGACATATGGTCAACAGTTATGAACGATTACTATTAGTGTGGTGCAAAATAACCATATCAATAGCATAAAAGCTATATCAAAAGATGATGAAAATGTAACCAATAGCTTTGCAGAATATATTAGTGTTAAAAAAAAGTGGTAGTCACTCTTATTGCCAGAAAAACAAAATAATCCAAAAATCCTGAAAAAACAAGAAATACTGAAAAACAGCAATGCAAAATGCACTGCACAGTGACGTAACTAAACATCATTGGTAATATTAGGAGCATCTGTACCACACTGTACATTCTTTATAAGAGAATACTTAAAATCAAATGACAAAATTAACACTGATACAGAACTCTAATAGTTTTCTTTTACATTTTTGTACAAAAAAAAAGGAAATATTTTTCAGTAAAAAAGTAACCACTAACACTCTCTCGCCAATGTAAATAAAGAAAATAAAAAAGCTGACGAGTAGGGGACCCAAACAAATAAAATACAAAGGAAGGTGATGGAAAAAAAAAAAATTAAGAAGTTGGTCATAACATTGTCAGTGTTTCCAAACAATCATGTCTTGCGCTAGTCTACGGCACAGGACTGATAAATAAAACAATCGTTGAATTTTTTTCGTTCATTCTTTCGTAAATATATATATATATATATATATAAAAAATTGTAACAAAGTCTTTCACCAAGAACTCAACATGTACATCCTAAGAAATAAACAATGAGAAAGAAAAAAAAAAAAACAATGCGAAAGAAAGAAAAAAGAAAATGGGGCAGAAGAATGATTTTTGTGCTCTCCATTGTCATGGCTAAAATTTGCATTCTTCAAAAAATTAAGGCAATTTGAAAAACAAGCAAATCAATGAAAGTTAAGTCTGAGGATTTGTGATTTGTTATGTATTGGTGTTTTAAATATTTTACTTAGTATAAAAGGCACCAAGTTCTGGAAAAAAAAGTATTTCTGGAGACGTTACCATTATGTGTCTATCGCCATTCTCCACTGAAGGTTAAGATAGACACACTGAAAATCCGTTCTTCGTATTTTACACCTTTTCTCAAAAAATGGATGGGTCTCCATTATTTTCGTTTAATGTTTATGTGCTAACGTGTTATAGCAAAGCCATGTGTTCTAAAAAGTACTATTTTCTCTGAGTGAGAAAAAAATTGTGAAGATAATTTTGGGAAAAATGGCTAACCATCATCTTCCATTTCCACAAAAGACTGCAGGTTCTTTTCTGTACAACCACAGCTCATAACAAATGTTCGGTAAAGGGGATATAAAGTATCTATATATATTTTTGTATGTTAAAATGTGTATACCGTACACACAAAATTACATATATATGCTTATGTATGTATATTTATATATATATAGTTCTGGTATGTTTGTGTGCTTTTCATAACAGGATATTATACACATGAACAAGTATACCAAATAATCAACACAGTAGTGTAAACGAGTATACTTGTCTGCAAAAGACGGTGTATCAACACGATCGGAACATTGGGTTCCCCTTTTCAAGAACAATGTTCTTGCAAATGAGTGTATATTTGTGTTTTGTGCTGAAATATTTTTGCTGCTTGTTGGCTTTCTTAGGACTTTATACATTTCTTATACTTTGTACAGAAAACAAAGATTTTGCAGCCCCTCAGAATATGCTGTCCTTTCCCGTTCCTCCTCGTCTATTTTAAAATTTTCTTCTTTAAGTCCCCAGTCCAAACAAATGAGAGAAAATAAAAACAAAGGCCTCTCTCCAAACTGTTCTCCATTATTCGGCCTATCCAGCAGTTAGCTGCGCAATCCTCACCGGAGTGGTCCTGTTTTTACCCATCATGCTTTTGTTGTCCCCTTTTGGCAGCGATTTGCTATGTTTTAACCTCAGGAAAGCGAAAGTGGGCGGGCTGTGAACGTGTCTGTCAAGCACCTGGAAATGAGTGAAGGACTGAGGAAGCCAATCAAAAAGCTGGGAGGATGATCATGAGGCGTGACGTAAGGGTGACCAGTGCCAAGCAGGCGTGGACAAGAAGGTTGGAGCAGTGACGTACTGTACACTCATCTACAACACAGGCTCCTCCTCCATTGGCTCCTCTGCTGATCTAAGGGAGAAATAATTGGTTGATGGTTACTGATTGGTTATATTTATTACTAGGATGGACTGCATTAACTACAGTCCTAATTTTCTCATTCTTTTGTCTTGAAAAGTCTAAGCAAACTTATTTATGTGGCAGTTGATGTTAGGTATGAGACCACCCTGCTGAAAAAAAAAAAAAAATCAGCAGCTTAAACCAGCCCAAGAAAGTTTGCTAGTTTAGCTGGTCTCCAGACCTGGCCATGCTGATGTTCAGATATTTTAGCTGGTCGGCCAGCTGGTCTCAGGTCCAAAAGCCACTAAAACCACCAATCCAGACCAGATTGACCTGTGGTGTGGACACCAGTTTGGTGAGGAACTAATATCAGCAGAGCCCCTTGACTGTCCTTCTTCAGCAGAACACAAATTAAGATATTTAGAAGAATACCTCAGCTCTGTAGGTCCATACAATGCAAGTGAATGGGTGCCAACATTTTGAAGCTCCATTCCACACAAGGGCAACTTAAAAAAGAAAGTACTACAGATGACTCCAGTGGTTAAATCCATATAATCTGAAGTGATATGATGGGTGTGGGTGAGAAACATATCAATATTCAAGTCCTTTTTTACTATAAATTCTACTCCCTGCTCAGTCAATCTCTGCTTCACTTTCACATTCTCCTTCTGTTTTTGGTGATTCAAATTCTTTGTGCATATTGCCCCTTCTGGGCAGGGAGGAGAATTTATGATATAGAAATGACTTAAAGATTGATTTGTGTCTCACCCACACCTATCATATCATGTCTGAACACATGGATTTAACCACCAGGGTGAGTAAATCATGAGAGAATTTAAATTTTTATGTGAACTATCATTTTAAGCTGATGTTCTGCTATTTAAAATGGTCGGCCAGCTGATCTCCAAGTCCAAAATCCCACTAAAACCACCAATTCACAACAGAATGACCAGTGGAAGCCATCTTGGTGGCCAGCTAAGTCCAGCAACGGATCTTAAGCTGGTGTTCAGTTATTTTAGGTCATCGGCTAGCTGGTCTCAAAGCCCAAAACCCCTCTAAAACCACCAATTCAGACCAGCAGAAACAATGGAAACCAGCATGGTGGACAGCTAAGACCAGCAAAGCACCTTAAGATGGTGTCCAGCTATTTTAGCTGGGTGGCCAGCTGATTTACAGATCCTCCACTAAAACTACCAGTCCAGACAACCCTGACCAGTGGAAACTATCTTGATGGCCAGCTAAGATCAGTGATGCACTTTGAGCTGTAGTTCAGCTATTTTAGCTGGGTGGCCAGCTGATTTAAAGATCCTCCACTAAAACTACCAATCCAGACAAGCCTGATCAGTGGAAACTATCTTGATGGCCAGCTAAGATCAGTAATGCACTTTGAGCTGTAGTTCGGCTATTTTAGCTGGTCGGCCAGCTGGTTTACAGATACTCCACTAAAACTACCAATCCAGAGCAGCCTGACCAGTAGAAACTAGTTTAGTGGCCAGCTAAGACCAGCAAAGCATTTTTTAATCTGATGTTTAGTGATTTAAACAGGTTAACCAGCTTGATTCCAAGCCTAAACCCTATCTAAAACCATTAAGTCAGACCAGCCTGACTTAACCAACCAGTTTGGTAGCAGATCTGAGGACAGCAAAGCACCTGAAGGTGATGTTCAGCAATTTTAACTGGTGAGCCAGCTGGTTTACAAACTCAAAACCCCACTAAAACCACCGATCCAGACCAGCCTGACGTGTAGAAACCAGCATGGTGGCCAGCTAAGACCAACAAAGCACCTTAAGCTACTCTTCAGTTATTTTAGCTAGTCAGCCAGCTGGTTTTCATGTCCAAAACCACTCTAAAACCACCAATCCAGACCAGTATGACCAGAGGAATCCAGCATAGTGGTCAGCTTAGACCATGAAAACACCTGAATCTGGTGTTCAGCTATTTAAACTGGTCAACCAGCTGGTTTACAAACCCACAAAAAACAATAATTCAGACTAGCCTGACCAGTGGAAACTAGACTGGTGGCCAGCTAAGACCAGCAAAGCACTTTAAAATTATGTTCAGCTATTTAAGATGGCCAACCGGCTTGTTTCCAAGCCCTTAGTCCTTCTAAAACCACCAAGCCAGACCAGCGGAAACCAGCTTGGTAAATGGCTAAGACCAGAAAAGCACCTTAAGCTGGTTTAAGATGTTTTTCCTTCAGCATGGATGTTGTCTCACTTAAGTTGCAGTACCTGCTGGTTTCTGTGGAGGTGGTTATCTGATCATTGTCCACAGTGAGAGAGGCCATAGCGGTCAAAGTGTCTGCCTCGTCCTTCTCCCGTTTCTGAGCTTCCAATAGAGACTGACCCACCGTAGGAGCCAAGCTCAGCAGAGATGTCCAGTGCTTGCCTGCACATTTAGAGAAGAGAAAGTTTGGAACTGGTATATTTGTTTTCAATTGTTCTCATTTGGACTTCTATTTAAAATAAATGAATATCAAATGAATGTATTGTTACACCATCATGCTTCCTTTTCTCACTTACTCTGAATCTCAATGACTCTCTCTAGAGAGGCTGTGGCTTTTGGACATGGTTTCTGTTGAAGGACTGTCAGTGGTAAAGGATCCAACTGCAAAAGAAACAAAAATAACACTATTGATCACACATTATCAGCATTTATCAGCACATTTACTGGAATTATCTGCAAAGTACTTTTCAAAGCAAGTAGTGTTTATTTCAGCCATAGGAACAGCATTAAATAACTGGAATATGTAATTTGTAATCTTTTAACTTATTTTACATGTTCTGTTTAGACTGACTTTAGTGTTTTTATGTTCGGAGTGCCCAATGATGTATGCTTAAAAACAATAATAGTAATTTCAAAATGTATCTCTTATCTTCCCTTCTTTTATTTCAGTAGGTTCCACTGATATAGTCAAAACCCCCTTTGACTAATATTTTGGCAACTTTAGCCATTTGTTTTACGGAGTGACTGTTTGCACTTTTTCCCTGTTTCAGCTCTTAATATTTCTTTTAATACTACTTAGAATAATAAATACAAATTAATATAAAGGTTGATTTCATCGCAGTGATTTTGGTCTTGGTGAATGTCAGGAAGTGCAGAGAAGGGTTTGATCCGAAAGCGGGGTCTGTCGAACGCACTTGTTCCCTTTCTGCTCCCGTGGCTCGGCATTGGTAGTGTGTAGATTGTAGCACTGTATTACTATAGTAATATTGTAGTAACCATGTTTTTTGGCAGAAACCATAGTTTTAATGCAATAAACCATGGTGTTACTACAGTAATATGGTGGTAATATACTGTAGTAACCATGGTTAATTTTGTGGTTACTATAATTTTACAACAAAATACCACAGCAAAAACTATAGTTACTGTAGGTAAACCAAGGTTATTTTTTCTAAGGTTAAGTTTAGGACTAGGGATTGTTGTAGGGTGTCGGTGGGACTCGAAATAAACACGCTGCAGTGATCCCCATATACTGTATGCTAGTATTGAAATATGGATGTAAATAATATCTGCCACTATTTGCACTAGGTTGTAAATAGTATATATCATTATCTGCACCAGGGTGCAAATAGCATCTGCCATTGTTTTACCACATATAAGCCATGCATTTTTCAGAAATGTGACTGGTATCCATTCTAGTAACATCTGACGCCAACAAACACAAAATATATAATATATAAATATATACTGTACACCAGACAGATAATTAATGTCTTACATCTGGGGTCTCTGAGATGGCAAATGTATATAATTGCCATTTTTGACATGTGAAGTATGTTATCAAGCTGACATTTTTCAGAGATATTAAAATGGCCTTGAGGTCTCTGAAACCCGAAGATGAGAATGAAAATCATGGTAGTACTGAATATATAAATCTATATAAGAATATATGTATCCATCATGTACTGTTTGCATGTGTGTGACAGTTTGATGGGCACCTCGTCTCCGAGCAACGTAGCCACACAGGACTCGGATGCATCACAGATGGCAGTGAGGTCGTGACCTCCCTCCAGTGCCAGAACCACACGGCCACCAGCCAACTTCATCAGCTGCTTAGTGAGATGGCCGAAACCTACTCAAAGAGCAAAGAGCATGGTGGGTAATTCATCAACTATAAACAAGCAGATGGCATGATTATTTGACCTGGTGACCCAAGTACCTCAAAAGATTGCAGCAACCCTTTAAGTCGTTAAACTTTAGCATAAATTTAGCAAAATAGAAAATGGTACTTATATGGAATTATACCAGCAAATCTGTTAATATAATGAATTACTTGAAAGGACAAAAAGATCTAAAGCTGTTGGTTCTGTACAAACTATATGATGTCAATATTAAAAGTCCAAGTATTAATGAATTTTCAGATAAATATAAAATCGTTTGTGTAAAATGCAAACCATGCAAGCTATTACGGAATTTAAATGCATGAACATGTGTACCACCCATCTGCTGGAACAGCAATTGGAGTAAAGCAACTTACATTTGGCGGTGACGTTGTATCCACCCAGGGGTGACTGGTGGCCCTCTACAGCATCAAAGCCCGCAGACACAAGCACCACATCTGGGGAGAACTCATTGGCTATGGGCATCACCACCGTTCTACAAGCACAATAATAGTAATACATTTTATTTTCATAGGACCTTACATACATAAAATTCAGCTCAAAGTGTTTCACAGTTGGAAGTATAAAAACATAGAATTCAACATTTCAGAGAAAGTAAAACAAATCATCACAATAAAAACGTGACGCGTGACTTTACCAATGAGCTTACGTCATCCGTGTCATGAGCGTGGGTACGGAAGCGAACATTTGTAGTTAAAAATTCTATAAGTATTGTTTTGTTTCTAAAAATATTCAATCGTTTGGGTTCAGAAGAACTTTATTTGTTGACTAGAGTCATGTGGATTATTTTGATGCACCATAAATTTACATTTTGGACCGTCAAAAAATTCACTTGCATTGTTTAAAGGAGGAGGCCTGAAATGAAATCCTAAAAATCGAAAATTCTGTTTTGATGAAGAAATAAAATCCAAGATACATCTTTGATGAGTAAATTCTCAGCAAAATTTTCATTTTTGGGTAAACTATTTCTTTAATAACAGTATTGAATGATTTCCTGACTATTCCATTGCTACATTTTCACAGGAACTAAAATGACAAAAACGACTTCCTTACAGGACAAAGATTGGTTAAAAATAGCAGCTATCCCACCACCCTTCTTGCCAAGGTGAACCTTTAGCATAATACAACACAAACAAGATTTATTTGATTCAAAAATACACTGCACAGACAAGAATCACAAATGGAGGTTTGGCTCTGCTAGTTAAAAACCAAAGATTCATATTGGGTCATTATAGTTTAGGATATGCCTTATTTGACAAGGAATCATGTTTTTTTGTAATTCTCAGTGTTCTAACCTGAAGTTTTTAAAATCAAGTTTGATCAAATAATAAAAGAGAGGGTGAAGGAAGTGCATATCTGACCTGAAGGCAGTGAGATACTCCACATTGCCCATAGGTGGCTCTACTCCACCAGTCCAGGCAATGTTGACATTAAAGCCCTCTCCTGGACCAACACCCACCTAAAGATGGACCAATAAGAAGATCGGTTAGAAAGGAGAGACACTCTGGTCATGTGTCCAGCCATCATAGCCAAGATTGTTACCTCTTCGGGAGCGCCGCTGCCTGGGAAAAAGTTGCCATCGTCATAGCGATGCAGGGAAATGTACAGCACATTGGGGTCATTGTAGAAGGCTTGCTGGGTCCCATTTCCATGGTGAATATCCTATGCAACAGAGTGAAAGAGTTTTGAAACATGCTTGGAATTAGTATGGTATGACATATAACAAACAAATACAGTTATTCTCACAGTGTCTAGAGTGTGTCATGAAATAATGAATACATTCGATTTAGGGACCATTTTCCTTTTCACATCTATCATAATTAGCTTTTATCTCCATGGAGTGAATCAGTACAATACAACTTTAATATAACTAGCTTTTTAAATGTATAGTGTTACATCATAGATGGCTGTGTATCATGCACAACTCACCCAGTCTACGATCAGAATCTTGCCCACTCCGAGTTTCTGCTGCAGGAGTTTGGCAGTGATGGCCACTGTGTTGAAGAAGCAGAAACCCCTGCCGAGAGACACAGAAAAGAGTGGACTTAAAACTCTGTGAACACCCATAAATTATTTTCCCATCTATATTACAAACATCTGGGCACCTAAAACTCCCCTTATGGTGAACACTGGAACATTTAAATAACTTTATTTGACAGATGCTAGGTGGTCCTAGTAACATTTCAGAGAAAAACAAATGTTTTAAAAAATTAAAAAAGGTTAACATTTGACATTATTACAGTTTAATTCGACTTTCTACAGACTGCACATCACTGCACCCTTCGGCATATCGCGGCACCATTTTGTGGCCCGTTCTGCATAACGCAGCGGCTCATTTCAGCTTAGTCCCGGTTCTCCCGATGGCCAGTCTGACCCTAATTGGCCCCAAAGTGCGTCGGCTCACCGGGAAAATGACCAGTATGCCAGATTACTAATCCAGCCCTGGTTGTGACTAAATAAATCCCCAAAAAATCTAAACTATGTTATATTTTAGCATCTTCAATGTAGCCACCCTTTGCATAGAATTTGCATACATGTACTCTTGACATTTTCTCAAACAACTTCTTTTTAACAGTATTGAGTTCCCATCAATACTGGGCTCTTATTTGCTGCTTTTCTTTATTATTTGGTCCAAAAAAAAATTGTTTTGTAATGAAATAAATGAATATGTTGGCACAATTATATTTTTGTCTACAAAATTAATTTCAAGCACACAGGTTTTTAAGATCATGAAAAACATTTCAGTCAAGTGACCCCAAACTTTTGACACACACACACACACACACACACACACACACACACACACACACACACACACACACACACACACACACACACACACACACACACACACACACACACACACACACACACACAGGTGGCCAAAAAATAATACGATTTTGGAATAATGTAAGATTTTGTACAGGAAATTGGTACTTTAATTCACCAAAGTGGCATTCAGCTGATCACAAAGTATAGTCAGGACGTTACTGATGTCAAAATCAGCACCATCGCTATTTGAAAAAAGTCATTTTTGATCAAATCTAGACAGACACCATTTCCAGCAGCCATCACTCCAACACCTTATCCTTGAGTAATCATGCTAAATTGATAATTTGGTACTAGAAAATCACTTGCCATTATATCAAACACAGTTGAAAGCTATTTGGTTCATTAAATGAAACTTAACATTGTCTTTGTGTTCGTTTTTGAGTTGCCCACAGTTTGCAATAGACTGGCATGTCTTAAGGTCAATATTAGGTCAAAAATGGCAGCTTTCTAATAACTCGTCAGTCAATCATTGTGTTGAGGATTGAAGGATATACAATGCTTGAAATTGCCAAAAACTGAAGATTTCATACAAAGGTGTTCAATACAGTCTTCAAAGCCAAAGGGCAACTGGCTCTAACAAGGACAGAAAGAGATGTGGAAGGCCAGATGTACAACTAAACAAGAGGATAACTACATCAGAGTCTCTAGAGAAATAGACACCTCACATGTCCTCAGCTGACAGCTTCATTGAATTCTACTCGCTCAACACCAGTTTCATGTACAACAGTAAAGAGAAGACTCAGGGGTGCAGGTCTTATGGGAAGAATTGCAAAGAAAAAGCCACTTTTGAAACAGAAAATCTAAAATAAAAGGTTACAGTGAGCAAAGAAACACAGACATTGTACAACAGATAATTGGAAAAGAGTGTTTTGTGGGATCAGTTAGACTGTAAGGTGCATGAGAAGTGCTGACAAGACAGCCACATCTATGGGAATTGCTACAGGAAGTGTGGGGTGAAATGTCACCTGAGTATCTGGACAAACTGACAGCTAGAATGCCAAGGATCTGTAAAGCTGTCATTGCTGCATGTGGAGGATTTTTTGATGAGAACTCTTTTGAAGTAGTTTAAGAAGTTCTGACATTTCTTTTCAAATTGTAATTGTAATTTTTCACGTTATTAATGTCCTGACTATACATTGTGGTCAGTTGAATGCCACTTTGGTGAATAAAAGTAACAATTTCTTTAAATAAGAGAACAATCTGTACATTATTCCAAACTTTTGGCCGCCAGAATAAAAAAGCTTTTTGTACATCATGCACATAGTTTTACAAATCCTGGTCAAAATATATTTTTAGTGTAATTATTTATGTAGTCCTAGTGCACCATTAACAGAACATTATAAAGTAAATTACTTATTTATGTATATATACTGTATTTTTATTCAAAAAGATTATTTGAAAGGTGGTTCAAAACTACTATGTTAACTCACATGGCGGTGGATTCTTCAGCATGGTGACCTGGAGGACGGACCACAGCAAAACCATTCTAGACCACAAACAAAGACAGAGGGGAAAGTTGTTAAAGGAAGGAAAGAAAATGTAATAAAATATATTAAATGAAAAATATGAACCTTCAGCTCCCCCGCAGCAACTTTAAATGCCAGCTCAATGACGCAGCCCACTGCCATACGCACTGCACCTGACGAGTGCATCTCATTCCACACCGTGTCGCTGTCCACCTACAAGGAACATTATCATGATGTAATTTATCAGTATATAATGTGTAAGTATCCAAACTTTTCCTAAGCAACCACTGAGCATGATGATGCCATTTAAGTGTTATTTTGGAGTAAAAATTTATTTCAGGCTCAACTTGTGCAGTTTTTAGGTGTCATAGCAACTTAAAGTAGTTAATTATATCAACAAAACTAACTTCGGACTATCACTTCATGTAATGCACAGTCAAAAAACAGTAATCGTGGCTCTAAAGTACCCGTACTATGGAGCCACATGCTTATTTTTTATTTATATTTATTTATACTTTTTTACAAATGTAATACTCTATGACATTATTTGCTTAGAACATAGGCTGATGCGAGTGAAAACACTGAGGACTGGAAACTGAAGACAGGCGTCCATTATGAATCGTGGAACACTTCTGCATTCCGTAAAAAAGGTGGAAATAATTACAGCAGTACTATAATATCCTATTGGCACAAATTGATGAAATCAAACAAAGGACCATATATAGTGGACTTCATGATACCGATAACTAATGTGGTGGAAAAGGCTGATTAATCGGCCGATGCTTTTTTAAATCTATTTATTAAATTTTTTTAAATGTTCTTAGTCATTCTTTACTGTGATAGGCACAGGCATAGAGGCTGTGGAGTGCAAAATGAGTAAAATCACTTTTGCATAATAGGATTTGGTGCATAATGTGGGACTTTTCATTACAAACAAGCTTGAAATACACCAAGGACTCTTATTTTGAAATGCCTGTGCTTCCAGCTCACACAAACACATGCACTCTTATCAATCATCTACAATATATTACAACAGAATCAATATACATTGTCATATGGGTTAAAGGGATAGTTCACCCAAAACTTCTCTCATCATTTACTCACCCTCATGCCATCCCAGATGTGTATGACTTTCTTTCTTCATTAGAACACAAACAAAGGTTTTTAGAAGAATATCTCAGCTCTGTAGGTCCATACAATGCAAGTGAATGGTGATCAGACCTTTTGTAGCTCCAAAAATCACATAAAGGAAACATGACTCTAGTTTTTAAACCCATATCTTCAGAAGCGATATATTAGGTGTGGTTGAGAAACAGATAAAAATGTAAGTCCCTAAATCTCCACTTTCTCTTTCCTTTTGACCTTAAAAGTCACATGTGGTGCATCTGAAAGTGAAAGTTAAAGTGGGGATTTAGAGTAAAAAAGGACTTAAATATTTATCTGTTTCTCACCCACACCCTATCATATCGCTTCAGAAGATATGGCTTTAACCACTGGAGTCACATGGATTACTATTATGTTTCCTTAATGAGATTTCAGAACCTATAAATGTACGATCACCATTCAATTGCATTGTATGGACTTACTGAGCTGAGACATTTTTCTAAAAATCTTTGTTTGTGTTCTGCAAAAGAAAGTCATACACATCTGGGATGCATAGGTTGAGGATATGAAGAGAATTTTAATTTTTGGGAGAACTCTCCAGTTAATAAATACTCTATGGGCAGTAATTAATCAACAGTAGAGCATAATTTAAAAATAACATTAATAGCATGTCAATTGTCATTAATTTTATTACAAAACATTTTCAATAACTGGATGAAAAATGCCTCTGACATGACTTTTGCTTTCTAATTATGTAAACAAGACCGTATTGGCATGGAAAAGTTTTAGTAACCAATAATATCATATTCCACTTTTCATGAGCCAATCAAATCTCAAATCACAATGGACAAAATTAAGTCCTGCCCTGCATTGTTTCACACTAGGGATGTGACGGTATCAAATTTTATATCAAGATAATTGCTGAAGCATTTATCACTGTAAACTGTATTATCGCGCCACGATATTGTATTGAATTACAAAACAGTTTGAAAGATGAATAAACTTAACTGTTGTTCTTAATTACAAGATTTAGTTCCTTGTTTTGTACTTTTTTAATTAAAAGATCACAAAGAAAGTAACTTTGAAAATATTAAATCATTTAAGTTTCCATTTTGCATGTACATTGTTATTGAATATTTGCACATGTTCCATGCATTATGAATGCTGTTTGAAAAGGTGGGCAATACTCACCCCAATTCCTCCACATGGCAGGACAGCATACATTTTCTGACTGACTGGACCTAGAAGAGAAAAAAGTCAATTAAAAGTTAATCTGTGGGTGATGCTTTCCCATACTGTTAGGTTTAGGCCCACATCTATTGTACACCCATAATCTATTCAGGTAATTACATAATTGGCTAAGCAAATTCAGTCTGGAGGATGCTCGTTGGACGACAATGACGCAACTATCCAGAGCGTCTGTCTCGCTGATCAACAAATAGCACTCAAGGTCAAAACATTCTGCACTCCTTCAAAGAGAAAAAATTGGAGGTGGTGGAGTGATGGCAAATGACAACTCTGACTGTGGCTGAACTTTCACACCCCCCAACACACACACTCTTCCCTGGTGACTCAGAAGCGGGGGTGGGCAAATGTCTAGAACCTATAAAAAGCCCAGGCGGCTGTCAGAGAATGTTTGCTTAAGCAACGCATCAGACTGGAAGTGAGCAAGGAAAGCTCAGTACACGAAGGAGAACCCTCAAGACGGCAACTAAATACGCAAGCAGTTTTGGGGAAGCTCCTTTCAAACTTATTTAAACTTATCAAGCTACAAACTATTGTCACATTACTGAAAAATATAGTCAAGTTAGTAGCATTGTTAATGTTTGTTATTCCCCAAGTGCACACAAGATCCTTACACACACCATCAGAACAAACACACGTATTGAAAGAAACCCTATAACACTCACCTAAAAGTTTCTTGCTGTCCAGTTTCTGTCTGTTCAGGGGACTGGTGCCGTACAACAGTGTGTGGTACTCAGAGTGCACAGTTTGGATTTCATCTAGTGTTGCCTTCCTTCCTCTGATCCTCTGCAAACAAACAAACATAGCAAGAACATTTCAATAACTTAATTTCAGTCATTTGATTCTGGCTGGATTTTCTTCCACATGTCAGCAGGTGGCACACTTACCTCACAGCGACCAAGCAGCCCTGTTTCCTGAAGTCTCGACCAAACACTCTGAATGCGACCAGCATGTTCGGGATGAATGTTTGTGTTCCCGCACATGCACTGATGCTTTAGCATGAAGGTGTCGTATACCAGCCCTGAGAGAGAGAGAGAGAGAGAAAGAGAGAGATTAAAATAAAAAAAAAATACATTCTACATTTATGCATATAACAGACAATTTTATCCACGACGACTTTTAGTGCATTTTGAGTCAGTTTGTGATAAAATTCACGTTCCATTTAGTAAGTGTATTATCTTAACCCAGTTTCTGTTTAAATCAATTCTACAGTCTGTCATGATTGACTGATTGATTTACTGTTGTCTGGTGTACCTGTCGTAAAGAGATGTTTGATGGGTATCTCTGTCATGGGCATTCCTTTAAGACTAGAAGTGACGGGGGAGGACTGTGCCCTTCCTAGGGGTCTGTGAGGCATTCCTGTGATGGACAGAGAGGCCTGGAATACATTCAGTTGCTGCACATGCTGCTGGTCCAAATACTACAGAAAAAACACATGAACATCAAGATTCAGTACAGTTCAATTCAGTTCACTATAGAAGTTTAATTTAATTCAGTTCAGCCTGTTGATACGCAATTCCCCCGCACGCTGTGGTGACATCACTCTGCTTACATTTAACATATAATTTACCGTCTATAAATGTAAGTAATGTTAACAAATGATACATCTTTTCAAAGGTCTAAGGGTTCACAACGTTGATATCCGATCTCTGTTTCATGATAGCAATGCTCCAGAAACAGCAATTTATTGATTTGTACCAGGAGTACAAATGAAAACATGCTATATAAAAACGGGACATCATACCTTTGTTACGAAAACACAATCGCCAGATGAATCCAGTTCAAAACACTTGGGTCAAATGTCCATGTTCATTGAAAAACATCCAATAGCACTTTGTCCATAAAAGTGATAAATCTGAGAAATATTGATATTCTCCATTGTTTACATTATCACGCCTGAAAGATTTACCCTTCGTCATCGTTCTTCAACAAACTATGCAATCTGAGCAGCATTCATGTTGTAAAACTGTATATTATCTTATGTATTAGAGTCTCATAAACAAAACGAGCCTGTCACCAAAGTCTACTTTTAAAAATGTGGCGTAGTTTTATTCATAATAGCCAAGTAGTGCAGTCATAACTTCTTTAGACTTGTGGCTTTGAAAACATTGTATTTCTGGGTTGTCTTGGCACTTTTATTATAGTTTATTTAGATTATAAAAACATGTTCTCCACAAAATATTTCCATTACTATAAACTTGAAAAATAACAACATACATTAATTCTGAAACTTGGGAAATAAAGCCCAAAGTGTCTTCTTTCAAAAGATACTAAAACTCTGTCCATACTCGAAAGGGTCCAGTAAATACAACCATTTAAGTTCAGGTATGTCATTTTCATGGTTTGTTCTCAAAAAGGGGGTGTGTATCAACAGGCTAGAATGGTTTAACTAAGTTCAGATCAGTTTAAATCAGTTCAGACGTATGTAATTCAGTTTAATTTCCTTCAGTTCAGAGCAGTTTAATTCAGTTCAGTACAGTTTAATTCAGTTCAGTACAGGTTTATTAAGCTCATATTAAGTACATTTAAATTCGGTACAGTTCAGTTTAATTCAGTTAAATTAATCTCAGAACAGTTTAATGTAGTTTAGTTTATAACACTTTAATTTAATTTAGTTTAGTTCAGAACAGTTTAATGTAGTTCAGTTCAGAACAGTTTAATGTAGTTCAGTTCAGAACAGTTTAATGTAGTTTCATTTAGTTCAGTTCAGAACAGTTTAATTTAGTTCAGTTCAGAACAGTTTAATTTAGTTCAGTTCAGAACAGTTTAATGTAGTTCAGTTCAGAACAGTTTAATGTATTTTAGTTCAGAACGGTTTAATGTAGTTTAGTTCAGAACAGTTTAATGTAGTTCAGTTCAGAACAGTTTAATGTAGTTTAGTTCAGAACAGTTTAATGTAGTTTAGTTCAGAACGGTTTAATGTAGTTTAGTTCAGAACAGTTTAATGTAGTTCAGTTCAGAACAGTTTAATTTAGTTCAGTTCAGAACAGTTTAATTTAGTTCAGTTCAGAACAGTTTAATGTAGTTCAGTTCAGAACAGTTTAATGTATTTTAGTTCAGAACGGTTTAATGTAGTTTAGTTCAGAACAGTTTAATGTAGTTCAGTTCAGAACAGTTTAATGTAGTTTAGTTCAGAACAGTTTAATGTAGTTTAGTTCAGAACGGTTTAATGTAGTTTAGTTCAGAACGGTTTAATGTAGTTCAGTTCAGAACAGTTTAATTTAGTTCAGTTCAGAACAGTTTAATTTAGTTCAGTTCAGAACAGTTTAATGTAGTTCAGTTCAGAACAGTTTAATGTAGTTCAGTTCAGAACAGTTTAATTTAGTTCAGTTCAGAACAGTTTAATTTAGTTCAGTTCAGAACAGTTTAATGTAGTTTAGTTCAGAACAGTTTAATGTATTTTAGTTCAGAACAGTTTAATGTAGTTCAGTTCAGAACAGTTTAATGTAGTTTCATTTAGTTCAGTTCAGAACAGTTTAATGTAGTTCAGTTCAGAACAGTTTAATGTAGTTCAGTTCAGAACAGTTTAATGTAGTTCAGTTCAGAACAGTTTAATGTAGTTCAGTTCAGAACAGTTTAATGTAGTTCAGTTCAGAACAGTTTAATGTAGTTCAGTTCAGAACAGTTTAATGTAGTTCAGTTCAGAACAGTTTAATGTAGTTTAGTTCAGAACAGTTTAATGTAGTTTAGTTCAGAACAGTTTAATGTAGTTCAGTTCAGAACAGTTTAATGTAGTTCAGTTCAGAACAGTTTAATGTAGTTCAGTTCAGAAAAGTTTAATGTAGTTCAGTTCAGAAAAGTTTCATTTAGTTCAGTTCAGAACAGTTGAATGTAGTTCAGTTCAGAACAGTTTAATGTAGTTTCATTTAGTTCAGTTCAGAACAGTTTAATGTAGTTTAGTTCAGAACAGTTTAATGTAGTTCAGTTCAGAACAGTTTAATGTAGTTCAGTTCAGAACAGTTTAATGTAGTTCATTTCAGAACAGTTTAATGTAGTTCAGTTCAGAACAGTTTAATGTAGTTCAGTTCAGAACAGTTTAATGTAGTTCAGTTCAGAACAGTTTAATGTAGTTTAGTTCAGAACAGTTTAATGTAGTTTAGTTCAGAACAGTTTAAAGGGGTCATGACATGAGAAACCAAATTTGCCTTGATCTTTTGGTATATAAGAGGTCTTTGTATCATTAAAACGTCCTGCAAGTTTAATATTTTAAGACGTCCTCCCCATTCTAAACGAATCATTTATTTAATCAAGCTCAAAATACAGCTCGTTCTGGATTCATGGTTAGAAGTGACGTGTCGGTTAGAAGTGACGTAACAGCGTTTGCATATGACCGCCTCCAGCACAACATAACTACGCTATAAGCGCAAGACAACTACGCTCATTTCAGTATCGCCGTCGCCTCACAAGTGTTCAGTCGATGGACAGCGAGCTCTGACAGAGACTACTTGTGCACAGGAAAATTACGATGCCACACAGATGTGCTGTTCCTGGCTGTGGTCAAACAAAACCTCTGAATAAGCTGCCGAAAGATCCAGACGTCAGGGAAAAATGGATGCAGTTTATTTTTTGCGGATCGACCCAGTCACGGCAGTGTTAACTTAAGCGTTTGTTCTGTACATTTTAAGGATGACTGTTTTGAGAACAAATCTCAATATGATGCTGGCTTTGCCAGAAAACTGTTGCTCAAAGATAAGTCCGTGCCGGCTATTCTGGGAACAACGACGACGCAAACTGTAAGTAATCTATTTTAAACTTTAAACTACTTTTTAAAGCGCAATTTCATTCATTATGAATAATCACAGTGTTTTTACTTAGTTTACTTGCATATTGTTCTGGCTGGGAGCGTCAATAATTGATACATAGGCACTGACGTTAGCCAATCATAACAGTGGGCGTTAACACTGAAGTCTTAAATGGAAAACGCCCCCAAAACAGACTGTTTGAATCAGAGGATGAGAAACAGGGTGGGAAAAGGTCATAAATCACTAGATTTTAAAAGTTTTTCTTAAAAAAAAATATATTAATACTATAATTGCACCTAAGGTAACATAATAATACAATAAAAAAAAACCATGTCATGACCCCTTTAATGTAGTTTAGTTCAGAACAGTTTAATGTAGTTCAGTTCAGAACAGTTTAATGTAGTTTAGTTCAGAACAGTTTAATGTAGTTTAGTTCAGAACAGTTTAATGTAGTTTAGTTCAGAACAGTTTAATGTAGTTTAGTTCAGAACAGTTTAATGTAGTTTAGTTCAGAACAGTTTAATGTAGTTTAGTTCAGAACAGTTTAATGTAGTTCAGTTCAAAACAGTTTAATGTAGTTCAGTTCAGAACAGTTTAATGTAGTTCAGTTCAGAACAGTTTAATGTAGTTCAGTTCAGAACAGTTTAATGTAGTTTAGTTCAGAACAGTTTAATGTAGTTTAGTTCAGAACAGTTTAATGTAGTTTAGTTCAGAACAGTTTAATGTAGTTTAGTTCAGAACAGTTTAATGTAGTTCAGTTCAGAACAGTTTAATGTAGTTCAGTTCAGAACAGTTTAATGTAGTTTAGTTCAGAACAGTTTAATGTAGTTTAGTTCAGAACAGTTTAATGTAGTTCAGTTCAGAACAGTTTAATGTAGTTTAGTTTATAACACTTTAATTTAATGTAGTTCAATTCAGTTAATATCAGTAATGTTTGCAGTTTAATTCATCTAAACTAAAGTACATTTAAATTCAGTTCATTTCTTAACAGTTTAATTAAGGCCAGTAAAGAAATATTTAATTAAAATTGAGAAAATTCAGTTCAGTGCAATGCAGTTAAATAAAGCTAGGTTCAGTCCACCACACTAAAATTAACTTCTGTTCAGTTCAGTAGTTTAATTTTGTTCAGTTTAATAGTGTTATTCAGCCCAGTTCAAGTACACTTAAATCCAGTTCAATTCACTTCAACATAAAGACATTTAATATTTCATGAAATTCAGTTCAATAAACCTTAGTTTTGGGAGTTTAATGCACTGCCAAAGTATTTGACAGTGGCTCCAGCTAAGATCAACTAAACAGGAAAGCAAGCCACAGTCATCACTTCAGCCAAGCATGAAAGAATGCAAACTTACAGTATGTCATCTAATTGATAAAATCACTGCTTTTTAGAGAAACCACTCTACACCCAGCTAAAGCCAGTAAAAGAACATAAATGTACATGTGTGTGAAGACTAAGTTATGAAAGTAAGAGACTAAACACCAGTCCAAACACGTGGAGCATCTCAACGAAATCCAGTGAACATCTGCCAAAATCTACTCAAGAGTCCCCTCCAGTAAACAGCCTCAGAGTCTGCTTTATATTATATCAGCAGAACAGAGGAGACTACGCATGTGTGTGTGTGTGTGCGCAAGGAGAAAGCCACTGATGCAGTACGTGTGCATAGAAACACATGCAACAGACCTTATTCACTTATGAGGGATAGACTTACAGCCTCTTCAATGGGCTGTATTCTGCAGACAAATCATAGATAAAATATCTGTCCCAGAACATTCAGTAGACAAAGAAGTCTCATGTCAGGCAACATGAGTAGTGGAAAATCAGATCTGACCTAGGAGCTTTACAAAGCTTTAATACTTTTCATGCTATTGAAGAGATGGTAAGTCTATCCCTCACACTCGTTGTCATTGCCATTCAAAATCAAAGATGGTGCTAGAGTGAATAAGGTCTACAGTGTTTATTAAACCGGGGACATATGCGCATGACAAAATGTTTTATGAGTTATTTTCTTTGCATGTCTAAAAAGGAACATTTTGTCAGATTTTGTTAACTTCTGGGGACACTGGGTTTACTAAATCTAAATAGGGATATACAAAACACTTCTATTGTTTCATATAAAGCTAATTTTAATTACTATAGTGTAACTCACAACTTTTGTGGACATTTGCTAACTTTAGCTAAATATGTGCACACTCTCACAAATACTCACAATTCTCCTTTTTACTCCAACTCCCTCTTTTCTATTCAAGACACAAAAGCCATGCCGCATTTCTGTCTGTCTCTCAGTATGGCAAGTGATGGGGGCTAAATTTGTATTCAAGACACCAAGGCAGACAAGCAGAGGCATTCACACACACACACACACACACACACGCGCGCACACACACACACACACACACACACACACACACGCGCGCGCACACACACACACAGGAATGTAGGGATGTAGGTGGGGGTGTTTAAATGAGAAGGAAAGGGCAACTGGATCTGTGACAGACCAAAGCAAAAATAATTGTTTGGGATATCGCTGCCTCATTGGTGACAAGATGTCACCTCCTCATACACATGCACACACTGCGGAGTGTCATGTCAACCTGGTGGGCTGTGATTGGGTGTGAAGTACAGGGTAGCAAAAGCAGGTGGGGTCCGGAGAAGGAGATGAATCACCAAGGAGAGATGAGTCAGAGACGAGCCATTCACAGTGAAGTGAATGTGTAGATATGTGTGTGTGTGTGTGTGTGTGTGTGTGCCGCTGCACAAGGAGGATGCAGTCTGAATTATAATGGCGTGCTCTTTTGAGATGTTTTTCTCAATAAGTGCAGGCAGAAAGAGCAGTCACTCTCTCGGTTTCATTCACGCCTTCTCTCACTCATTCACTTGTTCCTTCCTTCCTCGCCAACAACACAAATGTATGTTAATGTGGTCTGTGTTAAGATCAAAATTAGCTGTTTTTGAGGACTGATTCTGCCTGAATGCCACGCAAATGAATGGGTCTGAATGCATAACTACATGAATCATTGCAGCTGTGGTTATTATATTATTTATACATCCTGTATATGTATATACAATATATATTAAAATTCACTGGAAACACATTGTCAAACAAGGATTGTGGCATTAATAATGCAAACATTTCACTGCATGTCAAACATTGAGACCCTCTCAAAAAAATATGGTGGCATTATCACAGTGAAGTGATTGTATCAGATGGTACTTTCAAATATACCATATTATCATCATGATAATGTCCAAAAATCATGGTATAATCATGGTGCCAAGTCCAATAAGCCTGCACAGGTACAGGTTCAAAGCTGATAAGAAAGTACCACGTGCAATGGTAAAATTATGGTATCAAATGGTATTACCGTGGAACTTTGATAAATGCCATTACTGTGTGTATAATTACCGTGTTCAAATGTCATAGTATTTAGATGCCACTTTGAAGAATACTATGATATCATCATGAAGGTAGGTAGTTCCTTACTGGCCCAAGACAAAAGGGTATATCCCCAAAGGTAAACTTTCCTTTTGGGCCACACAATTGGAGGTGTTATGTCTATATCATTAATGGTGTGGGGTGTCAAAGTTTAATACTTAAGGATACCGGTTTTTTGAAATGCCTAACCCAAAGTATAAGCAACAGTAATAGTGATGCTTAAAAACTAAACTTTTGCTCTCTGAGGAATCTCCACCCGCGTTCTCAAGCTGATTTCTTAATGAGTGAAATGTATATGCTGCAAACAGATTGTTGTGTCTTTCTATCACCCAGTCATTTCTCTCTCTTCCCCATCTAGCCTCCAGTTGTGAGTCACTGGTGGGAGGAAGAGAAGAAAGCAATCTTCCTCTTTAATCCCTCATTTCAGGGGGGCGAAATAGCTGCAATCGCTCTTGTTAAGAGGAAAACCCTGGATCTCCAGTCACCAAGCCCCCGCAAGTGCATCCCAACACTTATCATGAACTTGCCTACGCACTTAAGATCTTGTACAGCGGTGGAAGCTTTGGAAATTCCAATGGCTCTTAAAAGATGCTGAATGACAATGCAAAGGACACACATATTTCAACATAGTTAATTACAAAAGTGCCAAACTCGCTGCTCATTTTTTTTTATCAATATTCTTGAAATTTCGAAACAACATTAAAATTATATTTACTTGAGAATTTTATAGCTTTTTTTGAAAATGTAATGTAATTTCAAATCAGATGATTGCAACATGCTCCATTAAAGTTGGGACAGTGGCAATTTAAGACTAATAACAATTTGACGAGTTGGAATAAAAAGGTGATGTGAAACAGGTGATGCTTTTTTTGTCCAAAAGCACTGCCGACTTCTCTGGGCTCGGTCTCATCTTAGATGGAAAGTAGAACAGTGGAACTGTCCACTTGTCAAAACGTTTTTGAAAAACACAACTTTCGTATTATCTGGGCCAAAGAGGAAAAGTATAGGATGAGATGGGTCACTGGTATACTTATAAATGGGAGAAATCTTAAAGCTTAATGTGGTAGCTCTAGGAATGGAGGTCCCATCTTACAGTTAAAAGAGTCAATCAACTTTGTCAGCGACATCACCTCTCAGTGTACGAGAGAATGCACATCCACATTAGCCTAAAAAATTGTGTTTTCTTCAGCTTTATCTAAGGTAAAGCAGCACATGGTATGGTATGATTGTTGTCATTTTTCATTTCAGAGTTGAAATAGTGTATGTTTTTTATCTTATAACACGCCACTCTAGAATACTCAATTGTGATTAGTCAATGGCAGCATCGGTATCAAACGTATATGTATCAAACTGGTTATCCAGGCATTGTGAGTCATCTTTCCTGCTTCTCGGATCACTGTGCGATCTCTAAAAGTAAGCTAATAAAATTATTTCAACTCAAATCAATGTTTCAATTATTTGTTTATTTGGCAAGTAGTCTTTTAATAGGCTGGATAATGAGGAGACAGATGGTCATTTTCACAAAATGAACACCAACAGAACTGGTTAGTAGCCATGTAATAAGCAGGATCATTTACAGTCATCCGGTTGCTTCGCGCAGGGGTCCTGATCACCGTTAACAACAGGCTGACTCTACATTAACCCTTGTGTAAACATGGCCGACCATTTTGGAGATTACGGTCTTTCCCCATTCAAGTAGATAGGAATTGTACATATATCCATATAAAATTATGTCCTGCAGGCTGCCCAGAGGCGTTATGAACATGGCCACCAAGTGACCAGACTTCCCTCTAAGGGACTTTGAAACTATTTGGAAATTTGGTAAGAAACATGAGCCTAATTCATAAAGAAAACCTCAATGGAGTATTTTTCTTATCTGAGCCTACCTCCAATCTTTATGATATCCTGGCTCCTAGATATAGCCAAGTTCCCTACTTCAATGCAAGTTAACATCATTTTTTGACTGTTTTATCATCTCTAGAGCAAACTTTTAACCAAAGTATGAGCAATAATAATTAGCAAGCACCACAAATAAAAAAAATAAAACAATCTGGCTTCATAGCGCAAAAGCTTATAGTGACCGATCTGTTGTGTGAGCTCATAGCTCAAACATTTACGTAAACAGGTTTTGCATGATGACTTATGCATGCACAGTCACTGTTCTTTGTCACGATTGCAAAAATGACATAAGATCTGCTCAACACTAAAGTCAAAAATGTTTCTGAATAAGCGCTGATGGCTTTGCATGTTATTCAAAATAGAATGCGGGCAGGAGAGAGGATAAAGGGATAAATATAGAACATTGACTGAACTTATTATTTACAGAATGGTGGACAAAGGTTAACACGAGTCTTGAGGGGTGTTCACACATACAGTGATTTGCAAAGCCATTCATTTTTCAATAAGTATTGGTGAATTCTGGCAACATGAGCGACAGTGACTGTTTACAATACTGTACACCGGACAAGCCAGAATCTGCATCAACTTTGTTTTTACATTTTCTACACTAATTTGGGGGGAAAATCTGCAGAATTCTATGGAACAGATTTAAGCATGTTAAAATGTGTTAAACAGAGGTAAGACTACTACAGTTTTGATGATAGATTCCGATTCACAGTCTCGATTGGATTCAATATTGACTCACATGGGTATATTTCCATTTATTTATTTCCATTTTGTTTACCATATTAAAGGAATTATCTTTCAGCAAATGCTTTTAATTATAAAGGGACCTTCTAACCTTTGAAGTAATCCTTCTAGGTACAATTAAAAATATTGATTTCACAAAATAAAATTTGACTATTTGTTTTGCATCGTATTTGCCACATCTTTTGAAAAATGTTCAAATGCAGTCTATTACACCAATAAATGTCTTGAAATTGCACATATTATGTCATTTATACTTTTTATACTAGCATAATTTGTACTATTTACAAGTATTTATATTAACATGAAGAACAGTTGATATGCTAAATCGGCACTGTCTCTTTAAGACTACCGGCATCAGCCAGTGAGCACACGTAACGTGAGAGAACATAGTTTCTTTAGTGTGTCTATGTGTGATTAGAAATAATTGTTTTGTTTTTTTGTTTTTGCTCATCAACTGACTGTAAAGAAGAGAAAGGGTATTAAAAGAGGCATATTCAATGACAAATGCATTGCAAGGATCACGTCTTTGCGCACACAGAACAAATAAAGTGTTAAGGAAAGGATCTTGGTGTTAATAAATTTGCCACTATTCTACTCAAACACTGGTGAGTGAAATTTGAAAGTTTACCAGCCATCATTTTTAGTGTGAAATTTAGTGCAGCTGAGTAGGAACTGAGTAGACACAAAGATCTCCAGCAATTCAAACTAACAACTTGTAAAGCCCTTTAAGGCCAGGGTATACTACGTGTTTCCGCGTTCTGTTTTGTCTCGTGCATGGTCGAACACTCTAGCCTTTCAAAGTCCAGTATACTCTTTAAACCGCAAACCCCTACAGATGCATTCAATGCATGCCTGCTATGACTGCTTTGTGATACTCTTTTAGCACAGTCAACATCGGATGCATGCACTAACATGCAAAGAATCGTACTGTCTGGAAAAGACTGTCCTAGAAAAACTAGGCTGCACGTGGACAGTCTGTGTGTTTTGTGGTGATGATGAAAGGTTAGTATTCATCAGACCATCAATTCAGCTGAATGAGTTAATGTCTGTTGTTTACGCAGGTGTTTAAATCCTTTTACGAAGTGGAATCAATACTAAATAAAAGAGGAGTAAAATATTAAAAATAGAAAAGACTTCTCACCTGGCCATAGGGAGCGCCCTCTTCATCGCATTCCCTCAGTTCAATGGCTTCATCATCATCATCATCTTCCTCCAAGTCACTTTCTGTGCTCTCTCCCTTCAACGGGACCAGACGTTCAGAAGGGGGTGTGGTCTCACCAGAGCTTTCTTTCTGTAACCCCCCCCTAACACAATCAAGCCCCTCCCCTCGCTCCTCAAGCATCTCTGCAGTTTCCGTAAGTTCCTCTTCCGTCTCCTCTGGGTGAGTGGGAGGCTGTCTTGGAAGCTCCGCACCTTTAGAGAGGATCTGAAGGAAGGTGGGGCTAGTTAGCAAATTTTACTAAACAGTAAAAATGGTATTAGGCAAAAAAGATTTTTTTAGCTTGAATAATTGTTGGCGAAGCAACAAATGTCTCATTATAGCACTCTCTACCTTATTTAGCTGGTAGTGTTTCTGTTTCTCTAGGAAGTGCTGGTGCTGTTGTTGCATTACGAGGTGCTGCAAGGCCTGTGGTGTTTGCGGTAGGGGAGCAGACTGTGTGCGGCTCAGTGGCCGGTGCCTAGGCAACTTATTCATTGTGCGCATGTTGTTGGACACCCGCTCACCTGTCACCAGTGGAGACTGCCCATACATAGGGACTGTAGGATTAACATACAGAGATGATAACGAAATGTTTGAGCTTTGCTATTCAGTGTACTTTGTTTGGGCATTACAAACATTTTCGAAAAAACAAAATCAACAATGTAGCAATATTTAGATTAAGGCAATCTACGGATGCCCTTAAGTGGCAAGCGCTGCTTTGATCTCCACATGAAAAGCGCAGCAATAAAACATCTTGTTTTGATTTTGCCACTGGTACTGCCACATTAACAAATGTAATCTTAATTGTCCAGTAATCAGTGGCTGCAGCAATAGTCAAAGTTGAAATTGTTTCAACTGAGCATTGCATTAAAACACCTGTCGGAAGCGCAACGTGGTGCTGGGGGCATCACAGACACTTCACTCCGTAGAGATCAATGTATTTGTCGGCTCAGGAGGAAAATTACATTCAACCAAATGCAATGTGTATGTGTACGATATGCATTTATCTCTGTACCTGCGAGAAGTGCACTCTGTTGACGAGCCTGCTCCAACAGTAGTACATGATGGAGAAGTGAGGAATGGCTACTGTGGCTATTGGGGGTGGAAGGAGGCTCGGGGTCGTGGGGTGCCCCGGTAGGCAGGCACGCCAGCAGGGACGATGTGCTGATAAACTTCCCCGTAAGTGCCCCACCTTGACGCAAATTCTGGATTGCCTGCCGCTCTGCATCCTGCTGGCCACCGAGATTCTGAGGAGCCTAGAATAGACAATAATAGATTGGGCCAATTGCCATTGAGGGGGTGTGTCTTCCCCAATATTCACTTTAATTTAGAAACCTCGGCTGCTTCTTGCAGTAAAGCTGCAACCCACGTACCAGAGTCTACTAAGAATCCATGGGGGTTCAGCCTACAACATTCAAGAAGGAATTTCAAGACGCAGGAAACATCTCAACTATCACAAAGCCACCAAGATGTAGCAGATTACACTCACCGTGATGTGTGCATTAGCAGGCAGTCCCAGAGAGATGTTGGGCAGAGATGGAGAGGTGTAGAGGCTCAGGGGACTCAGTGTCCCATCCCCGGTCAGAGACTGATGCAGAGAACGTAACTGCTGCCGAAAGAGAGGAGAAGAAAGATACGAGTCCCACAGGACAAACAATAGGCACACAGACTTCAAAATGCAACCTGAGGAAAGAAACCGTTTCATCTAGGGAAGGGTTCCCAGACAAGGATTCTGTCTTGACTTGATCACTTTATTCAAAGGCATTCTTCTTTGGAAATCCTTCTTCATTACCAAGCATGTGGTAAATACTTGTCTGCATTTGTAATGCCACTTAAAAACAATGTAACGGTTTTTGTGGCCACACTGTCTGTTTGGAACAGGAAATGGACTAATCCAGTGGCTCTCAAACTTTTCAGACCAAGTGCTAAAATCATTGAAATGCCACAATGATCCCTCAAAATATTCCTGCATTGAGCAAAATAACTGTGTGCAAGCTCCCAGTTTTTGGACAAATGTCTATAAATGTAAAATGCCTGCATTTATCTATTTTCTTTTTGTTGTTTTTGAATATTGCGTACCAGGGCAGTCCGGATCCCTCTGATTATAATGCATACCACAGTTTGGTAACTGGCCTAGTTATATGGAGAATACAGTGTGTTTTGCATTATTCTAATAAGACCCAATGGAGAGCCCAGTGAGAAATGTGGAGGTGTTTTTAAGTGCTGGTAATGCCATCACCTGACCCTAGACTTGGAGCGCAGCCATTTCAACAGCCAAAAAACTAAAATGAATGGATCTGCTTAATGAGGAAACATTTATTCATCCCCAAAGACCCAATTTAAGCCTTTCAATATAAGCTGTTCATTGAGCCAAGTCACTCTCACTCTGACTCAAAGGTTACGCTAAGAAAAGACAAGGAAGAAAAAGACAAAGCGGACATGGCACAGCACACAAACTGTAGCAGAGATGATGTCAGCATTCTAATCTCCCTCGAATTTGTCTACTTTTCACAAGGTTACATTGCTAGGCTACCGGGGCTCTGGCATAATGATCTAAGACTATTTTCGGGGAGTGGTACAGAGCTAATGAGGTGATTCATACATCATCTCCGCCTTCGACCATTCAGTAGTCGAACGGAAGCAATCTGGAGTTTGCTAGTTGATGAGTTTGACATATTTTTTCTTGTTCTTTTCATTTTGACTAATTCATGTGCCCTTATGTTATGCAATGAGAAGCTAAAAAATGGTTTCCATTATTAGGAAATCAAAGTGTACCGATTGTTTCTGACTCTACTGTTAACCAGCAATCAAGCAATTGTAGCAAAACACAACATCTCAACAAAGGGATTTTTTTTTAAAAAGCATGAACTCATGCGACAGGTCTTGGTGTGAAACAACATGAAATTCAGTGAAAATCATAAACGTTATGAGAAAAGATAATTCGGAATGACATGAGGATGAGTAAATGATGACACGATTTTCATTTTTGGGTGAACTATTCCATTGAATCTCTTTGCAAACATGTGGTGTATTATAGAGTAATTTTATATTGCATCAACAGTGTATATCACAAAACAGTTTTGGTGTCAAATTAATTAAAAACAGTTTAATGATTTAACCATGTGGTGATGCCTATTTTTGGATTATCCAAAGAATGGACCCTTTTCACAGACTGTGATTTTTGCCTTAATTTTGCAGTAAACTATTTTATATTTTCAAATTTTTTATGATTTTTTACATTATTCTGTCATTTTACCCTGGATTATATATTTAAAAAAAAATAGTCAACACTGATGCAATGTGGTTTCAAATACAGTTGATGACAGAGTGACCTCAAATTTGGCCTCTTTCTCTCTTCTCACTGCCATAATCCATATCTCTCTTTTTTGCCCCTCTTTTGGAAAGTCATGAAGTAGTAGATTTTTTGGGGGGCTGTTAGGCCAAATGGGAACGCATAAATAATATTTGCTGTGGCCTCTTATTCACGATTATAGAAGTTTATTCTCCATTCCAAACCTGGATATACTGTACAGTTAAATTCATTTAAATGAATTTATTTTCATTTCAATTAATTATTAAATGATTAATTAAAAAAAGATAGATTAATTAAAAAAACGATGCAAAAACAGCTTAATTTTTCAACGATATAAACCTTAATAACGCACAGCCCTACACTGTAATTATTATTCTGCACACAAAAATAACAAACAATATGGATAAAAAACAAAAAACTACAAATAAATTTAAGTCAATTGGCTAAGTTCTCATTTGGCTCAGAGCTGACAAATTCAATTTCAGTGTTGTTCCCCTACAGCTTCAAGCCCTCTGTGACAAGTACACACACACTCTCTCTGGCTCTCAAGGTTAAGGTGATCCTCAAGGCTGGCTATTTGGCATGCAGGGTTCACCCCGGGCAGCTCCTTGCTGTTCGGTCCAAGCAGCTGTGGTCAACTTAAAGCCTACAGACACAACTCACCCTAGAACTACTCTATCAGACAGCCAACCATTGAATTCACCCAAAACTGTGAGACTGCCTCCCAAAACATGTTTTTTTTTTAGGGATTAGCATACCAATGTAAGCCTAGGCTCAGTTGTTTCCATAGAAACAGTGTTATTATCTACTGTTTTGGTGCCAATTTATTGTCTTTTTTTATGCCCGACCTATTGAGAGGCGTGTGGAGGGGTGAGTCTCTCACCTCAGCGTGGATGTTTGGGACGGAGCCGCTGGAGCCATTCTCAGCAATGGCACTGTTAGAGCTGTTTGGAGAACTGGGCCCCGAGCCAGGAGCACTGCTGCACATAGAGGACACTAAAACACACACACAAACATTTTAACATACACACAATAGCTGCATCATTAGAAAATATAGCTGATTAAAATAAAATGTAATTGGTCTAACCAGTTTAAATGTATCCGCAACAGAGTTGGTTAGAATGTAATCTGGCACAGATCCCAAATCACGCTTTTTAGATTACACTTTTTGTGCAATCTTATCTGATACTCTTCTTTTTTTAATTTTTATTAAGGGGTACTATAAGTAACAATAACTGAAAAATATTGCTGTTGTCTGATAGGTAATCATGTAATTCATAAATAAATTACAGTAATCTGATTATAAACAATTTAAACAGTAATGTAGTCTAATTATTGGGATGCAGAGATGACACTTTTCACTTCTGATCCGATTTCGATACCTGAAATCTCTGTATCGGCCGATCCTGCTCCTGATCCGATATCAGTTTGGAATATCTATACTTCACAATCACAATCCTCAAACTACAGATTATTTAAATATAAATGCATAACATATTAAAGAAAAACTTTATTGTTAAAAGTAAACAAAGAGAACAAAGTAAACAAAAGATATATATTTCAGTCATGCACCTTTAACTTTAAAACCTTCTGACTTTTATTTTGAAGGTCAGATCACTCCAGAAAGTCCTGTAAATATCTCAGTGTGGACTAATTCACAGTAGTTTAACTCGCTTCTAATTCAAAATCTGGTGAAGTGCTCCTCCGTTGCCGTTCTCAATGCATTTTATAAGTGAACTGAACTACTGAGCATCTACATCTGTGATGTTGTTCGTGTGGAGTGCACACATATTGCGAGCCACTAAAAGAGAGCGCATCATCAGCCTGCACACGCCATGTATGTGTGTCAACAGAGACGCGCCATTCACTAATGCGCTGCGCATGCATACTATATATTTACTTATTAAACACAGCCTTTTGAAATATACAGAGTAATTGCGTGTTTTCAAGTGGCTTTGAATAAAATGCACGAGTCATATGGACTACTTTAATGGTGCTTTTATGGTTCTTTTTTGTCATGGGATCAGGTTAACCCTAACCCTAACTTGACTGTTACGAACATGACTTGCACATAGTATCGGATTTGGATTGGACTCATCAGACCAATAACTGTTCCATCTAAAAGCGTCACTATTGGAGCCGATACTGGTGCATCCCTACTAATTACAAGTATTCAAATTTTGTAATAAAGTCATGGACAATGTATTTTGATTTTTACATGATCCAGATTACATGTAGCCTATTATTACTCAAAAGGTGTATAATAATAATAATACACCTAATATCGGCCAGGCTGATTAATTGGCCGATATTTGGCTCTTGAGATTATCTGCATCGGCCGATAACTGTGTTCGATTGACCAATTAACAGAAGTGGTCATTTTGTCTGGTGTTCAAAGTTCCAAAATAAGCCAAAAGCCTTGTTAATGAATAATGGACATTTTTTGTTTTGAAATAATAAGTGGATTTTTAGTAAACATTGTGTAAAATAAAAGTCAGCAATTTTGTGTATATATGTTTGCTATATTTAAATTGTATATATACTGTATATCTACATTTACTTCTAAAATCAGCCACACTGCTTTTTAGATACTGGCATCGGCATTGGCAATAACCACCACTAATGTTGTATGCTTCAAGACTTGATCCTTCCTCCAAACTAGGTTTGTATTAACAGCACAGAAATCACACAATAGCATGTGCTTGTTATTTTTGCTTGCAAGTGTTCACACTTAGCATTTCACAGGCTAATTTTTGTACACACACCTCAGATACTGTTATAACTTCAGGATTGCATCTTCCATATAACCTCGTTGTTTTGCAAAGCTAAAACCTGCTGGTCTTTTCCAAACCTGCCAAGTTATCTTTTCACCACATGTGCAGGGGTTCAATTTCAATTACATTTATCTTTGGGCCTTACACAAACAACACTAAATATGCCTGAGGGTTCTGCAAGCAGTGTTGCTTTCTCACAAACTGTTCACCTGATATCTCAATGGCTCTTTTCTTGAAGGTGCTGATCACGGTACCGTCTTTCCGTCTGAGCAGTGGGCTGCTCCTCCTCTCAGCCACCTTCTGTTTTAACCGTGAACGTACCTTCAGATTGGGCTCAGAAGCTGAAAGAGAGAAAAAGAGAGAATAAAATTAACAAGATGTTTATTTTCTCTTAAGAAAATGTGAGTACTGCTTGCCTGTGTAAAACTCATTGCCAGGATGCAAGGGTGTTATGGATGGTCAGTGGGTTGCAAACTTGCTATACAGATTCTGAGGGGTTCAGAGTGGATTTTACTGCATTACCATGTGGTTGCTAGGGTGTGGCTTGGTGGTTTCTAGGTCGAGCTGGATGGTTGCTTACCAAAGTCCAAATAGCCCACCCAAAGTCCCTCGAAATGGCTCATTTCCCTCCTTTAATGAACATCTATGAGGTTTTAATGTCCGCCAGGAAAAACTCTTAAGGCTGATCACAAAAGTAATAGTGCAACTCTGCTTAACAAGCTGCATCATTTGTGGTATCATTCATGTTGGTAGCAAAAATGGTGCAGGAAATATGCGCTACAGTTTAATACTTGGGGTTAGAGCCTTAACACTACCGTAAGTATAAGCGATAATAATAGTGATGCTTGTCCTAGCATACACCACTAATAAGGCACTAATAAGGCATTGGAGCTCTCTCTCTTGTGCATCAGGACCATGGATAGCAATCAATCTCTCGCTCTCTCTCTCTCTCTCTTTCGTTTACTCGTCCATGCACAGAGTGCTAGAGATAACAGCTATATTTACTGTGTGCCCATTTGATCTGTGTTGATTCCGGAGATGACGGGCCAAATTAAACTAATTGAACTAAAAAGGGATTTGACTGTTTTAAAAGGAAAAAAGAAATTGGGACAATTATCCAAACACGGCCTGTGTAATGCGGCTTGACCGAGCCCTGTGTTTTTTTAGGCCGGTTTGTGCGTCACTTTCTTCCTAGGCCTATAGAGCAGCAGAGGACTTTAGCCCTAATGCCATCAGTGGCTTTAGTATGGATTTAACTAGATTTAAAATAAATGTGTGAGACAGGGGAGATGAGGGGTGATATTGCATGAAAAGATAAACATCTACTGAGGTCATATTATGTAAGGAGATTGCAGTCGTGTGTTGCCAAAACACTTGTTATGTGGAGTGTTACGCCTACGGTAACAGACCTGTCTGCGGTTACTTGCACACACTTGGGCTGGGTGATAAAGCTAAAAATACTTATATCTTCATTTTTTTTTTTTCAAGTATTCAATATATATTTTGACGTGGGTATTTTTTGGTAACACTTTACAATAAGGTTCCATTTGTTCCGGCCATTTTGCCACAACTTTGGAGGTATGCTTGGGGTCATTGTCCATTTGGCAGACCCATTTGTAACTGAGCTTTAACTTCCTGGCTGATATCTTGAGATGCTGCTTCAATACACATAATTTTCCTTCCTCATGATGCAATCTATTTTATGAAGTGCACCAGTCCCTCCTGCAGCAATGCATCCCCACAACATGATGCTGCCACCCCCATGCTTCACGGTTGGGATGGTGTTCTTAGGCTTGCAAGCCTCACCCTTTTTCCTCCCAACATAATGATGGTCATTATGGCCAAACAGTTACATTTTGGTTTCTTCAGACCAGAGGAGATTTCTCCAAAAAGTAAAATCTTTGTCCCCATGTGCACTTGCAAACGTATGTAAGTAAATTCATGTATGGGCCCCAGCTCTTTCATCTCCCAGGTACCAAAAGGGTCCTTAAGACATCAGTTAAACAGATCCCTTAGCTCGGACTCAGAGTACATTTGATACATTTACATTTATCAGACGCTTTTATCCAAAGTGACTTACAGAGCCCTTATTACAGGGACAATCCCCCTGGAGCAACCTGGAGTTAAGTGCCTTGCTCAAGGACACAATGGTGGTGGCTGTGGGGCTTGAACCAGCATCCTTCTGATTACCAGATTACCAGTTATGTGCTCAGACCACTACACCACCACCACTCCAATTAGTTATCCAATTAATAACCCAACTTGTTTGCCACAATCAGGAACCTGGAGGCGAAATCTGTCGTAGACTCGGACATCTCACTCTCCTTCCCGGAGATAGCAGAGTTGGGCGATCTCTGCCGATCACCAGCTGCTGTTGGCCTCTTAGGAGGGAGAGGGGAAAAGACTGCTCATTGTGGTTCAACTTGCCCTGCCTTGTCCATTTGGTCCTGTACCCCTGTTTCCATCCCAGGTTTTGGCACCAATGTAACACAAAGGATGGGCAAGGAGGTGTCGGGAACTGGCTGAACAGTAACCAAAGTTTAATGGTAAACTTTAAACAAACGTAAAGAGTAGCCGCGTGCGTCTCTCTCTCTCACGCCACTCCATCACGGCCCGGCCATGCCCTCCTCCTCCTCACAGATAATTAATATGATTTGTTGTTCCACAGCACAGAGCAGAAGGAACATTCGAACATTCGAATTCCAATCGAAAGTGATCATCCCTATGCCCTACTCACTGCAAAGGACAAAGCTCTTAATGTGGGCTCTCTAGAGAGAGTATGACATTACAGTTTGAATGGACCCTTCACTAAAAGTCTTTGCCCTTTGTGCAAAAATAACTTTCTTACTTTTATTTGGAACGACTTGTCAAGTTGCATCCCCTTTCCTGATGTGCAAAATGCAAAAATACAGTTTAGAAAATGCCCATTACCTCCACCCAGTCGTGTCCTAGATTTTGCGATGGCAAGTAGACATCAGATGCATTTTACAAGTTCTTGGTTGCACTGATAATACAATGCATTTAATTATTTGATTAGAGCAATTCAACATGTGCAGTGGCTTCTTCCTTGCTGAGCAGCCTTTCAGGTTATGTTGATATAGGACTCGTTTTACTGTGGATATAGATACTTGTCTATCTGCTTCCCCCAGCATCTTCACAAGGTACTTTGCTGTTGTTCTGGGATTGATCTGCACTATTCGCACCAAACTACATTCATCTCTAGGTGACAGAATGCGTCTCCTTCCTGAGCAGTATGATGACTGCATGGTGTTTATACTTGCATACTATTGTTTGTACAGATGAATGCAATACCTTCAACCCAAGTGTATGTAAACTTCTGACTTCAACTGATTACCCAATTTGGTAATATTTTACTAACAACAAACAATTCTTCTACAGCATTTATTAATCTTGCTTCATGATAATTTCAACATATACTAACACATTTTTATAATAAAAAGATGTATTTGTTAACATTACTTAATGCACTATAAACGAACATGAACTAACATTGAACAATTGTATTTATTATCTACATGAATAAAGATGAATAAATGCTGTAAAAAATATATTGTTCATTGTTTGTTCATGATATCTAAGGCATTAACTAATGTTAACAAATGGAACCTTAATGTAAAATGTTACCAAATTTCCACTGACAAGCCTTAAATAATTTCTATTTATTATTTTAATATTTCTAAAAATAACCGTTGCAAATTAGACTCAAAATGTTAAATTACAAAAAATGTAAAATACAGTGGGAAAAAAATAATAATAAAGGCATGTTTTCTACACTGTTTTTCCCTAGATGAACAAGGAAGAATGACTTTGATCATTTTGATCATTTTCATTTGGAAAATTTCTGAGGAATTTTGAGTTGATGCTAATTAATTGTTGAATAATTTTTTTATTAATTGCTTGCAACAGACAGTTTGAACTGATTCATGGAAATTGAACTTGAGATTTAATTCAGAGGCACTTTTAAAACATCTCTTTCTGAACACTCAGATATTTGGAAGTCATGAGACGTGCGTGCGTGCGTGCGTGCTTGCATGCATGCATGCATGCGTGCCCCATCCACTGGATCACATGTGCGTCAGTTCTATTATAGAGAGCTTTATAGAGCAGTGTAGGTGTGACAGATTAAAAGATAGCTGTTTGTAAAAAGCAGATAGCAGATGTGTGTGTGTGTGTGTGTGTGTGTGTGTGTATGTATGTAGGAGCACAGACTGACTGAATCTGTGTGGGTGTATAAGAGTATGGCTGATAGCTGTGAGGGTGAAAAGATGACCAGTGTGTGTGTGTGTGTGTGAGTCCGTGGGTCTGATGACTCATTATGACTCACACCTGCAGACTCCTCACCGAAGAGCCTCAATCCCTGCACACACACACACTCACACAGACACCTTACACTGCTTTGTGTGATACCGCTGCATACCCCCATACTGTTGAACAGCTCAAAGCAGAAGGAAAATAATGCTGTGATATTTACACGCTCACATACAAAAGGACACATTTGTTTTATTCAACCTGTTAACATCTTACAATATGGTGTCAACTTATTACTCATAATTAAAATGTATTTAGCAAAACAACTACATTTACGTTCCCTGAAAGAAAACAGCATTGTCTGCAAGGCTGCAAAAGAATACAGTTTAAAGTTTTTGGTAAAATGATTCATAGAGAGAGAAGAAAGCCAGAGGAGTGGTTTTCAGATGGAGAGCTGACATCAGCAGCTAAAGCATCAGGCCATTGTGACATCATCAGGTATTCCAAAACAATTATGATAACATCACTGGCACTTAAATGTTTAATGCCAAAAATGAAATCAGTCAAATGGAGCTTTTCTAAAAGGTGGAATGTTCCACCAACAGAGAAAATTAAAACAGGATATGCAGGTGCACTCACCGGTCTTACGGAGAGGGAAGTCATCTTTGCCCTCATAGGCCCCCAGCAGTGGAGGGAGTTTGTATGAGGGGGGCGTTCCTGGTGTGTTGCTCTGCGGAGGGGAGCTCTGCTCCAGGGACTTATGGTGCCCCCCCCTTAAAAAACACACACATACATATACTGTACCCACTATTAAAAACCTCAACTATCACAATTCCATAACTTGAGAGAAAATAAGACCCTCATGTAACATAAGTTTGCTTATAACATGAGCATATTCACATTACAACATGTTACACTAAATTTAAAACTAGCTTTGATTTTGAAGGTATACCAGCACAGAGTATGGCTGAGAGTAAAGTATGTTTAACATGGCAAAGATATGAGCCTCTCACCAGCACTTCTGAGAGAAGGAATGGTTGAGTCCACCAGGGCCGGGTTCCTTCTTGCTCAACAGGAACTCCTGTAGCTTCAGTTTGACCTCAGTACTGGCTATGGCACCTGAGAGCAGAGGACAGAAATGATTCAATTAGAGAATGACAATCAGAACTAGATGTTATGACAGTGTTAACCCCAGTTTACTAATTTTTTGGTGAACTATCCCTTTAAGGTTAAATAGTCAACAAACTCAAAACCATAATTATGAGAAATATTGATGCTTGTCTTAACAAGCACCACCAATGAACCACTGGTCTGTCATCATGATAGGGGGTAGGTGTGCAAAACCACAATGATCTTTTTCAAATGAATATTTCTGTCCTTTCAAAATGCCTCTGTTATGCTGCATGGTCTGTGCAATGAGGTGTGTATTTTAATGTAGTGACTTTTTAAAGACTGCAGCTGGCACAGTGTAGAAATCATCCTGTGGAAAGCAATGGACACTTTCTATATATCCTGCTAAAAATAATCTATTTTGTTGCTCCTAAAAGCCTAGCATTGCACTGTGTTGTTTTTAATGGTAAATAGCAAAATATAAGAAATGATAGAGCAATTTGTGCCTGCTGTGCCTAAAGATTTTCAAAGAATAGTCATGGCACTGTATAATAATAGCAACAAACAAATTAACAATAACATTATCTATATGTTTTATTTCCTTTTGTTGCAACCTGTAGAGAGCCCAATTCAGGAACTTTTCGCACAGTAAGTAACACAGTGCCCTAACGATATGTGACGTGATAATGCGACTAGCGATAAAATCTCCTCCAAGTACAGCATTTTGATTATATTTTGTTTATAATCAAAATGCTGTACTTTGATTCTTCTTGTAGGTCCAAAAAATCTTGTAGGTCCAAAAAAATCCCATTAAATGGATAGTTCACCCCAAAATTAAAATTCTCTCATCATTTACTCTCACAACTTTTACACTCATGCCATCTCAGATATGTATGAATTTCTTTCTACAACAGAACACAAACAAAGATTTTTTGAAGAATATCTCAGCTCTGTAGGTCCATACAATGCAAGTGAATGGTGATCAGACCTTTGTAGCTCCAAAAATCACGTAAAGGCAGCATAAAAGTAATCTATAAACCAATGGTTTAATCCATATCTTCAGAAGCAATATAATAGGTGTGGCTGAGATTCAGGACAATATTGAAATCCTTTTTAACTCTAAATCTCCAACTTTTAGACGTGTAAGTGAAACTAAACAGGCACCATGTGTGACTTTCAGATGTAAAAGTGAAACTGAACATGGAGATTTAGAGTAAAAAATAAAGATTTAAATGTTGAACTGTTTCTCACATGTTCCTATTATATTGCTTCTGAAGATGTGGATTTAACCACTGAAGCCTATGGATTACTTCTGTGTTTCCTTTATGTGATTTGGAGCTACAAATCACCTGATCACCATTCACTTGCATTGTATGGGCCAACAGAGCTGAAATATTCTTCTAAAAATCTTTGTTTGTGTTCTGCTGAAGAAAGGTTCATTTTTGGGCGACCTATCCCTTTAAACATCAAGTATTTTCTGATTGGATGTGATTGTGCCACGTTGCTTCGCATCTGTTTAAGACATGGTGAAACAGGAAAGGAAAGTTTACAGTGGATGTATCAGATTTGATGTATTGTTGCAATGAGATGCATACTCTCTTTGCCTTTCTCTTTGTTCCGTAGCATGATGAGCTGTTGTTCCAGTCGTTGTTTCTCCATCTCTTCATGACGCTGCTGTTCCAGCTTTCTCTTCTGCTCCAGCTCCTGTTGACGCTTCGCTGCCAGGATCTCCTGCTGCTGCTGCTCGGGAAGAGGTCAGCAGTCAAGGGTTATGGTATGGTGTGTGTACAGACATAACGAAATATAAGACCTACAAGGGTTCATACGTTTTTTCTTAGTTTTGATATTTTTAGCGGTGGTGCATTAGCTGATTGCACAATAAAACCCTTGCAGTAAGCTGTGTCTAAATGTATCCCCTTTAAATCATTACTGCTACAGCAATGATTTGCTGTCTTTCCCTGTGTTTTGAGCATTATGGCAGCAGCATTGCATTTTTAGGATGGCATGTGAAGTTAAAAATAAGCAAACTTAAAAATAAAAAAAACCTTGAGACTCCTGCATTCTGTTCCATTCTGTTGAGCTAGATGTTTTTACATGCAAGAATGTGTCTTATCAGGGTTCGTACAGATGCTTGAAAGTTAAATTCAAGGACTTTCAAGGACATTTCAAGCACATTTAATTGGTTTTCAAGGACTATGCCATTTTTAAAAAAATAAATATTAATTTATTTATTCAGTTAATTTATTTCTATAAAGTACAACTTATTACAAGTACAACATATCTCAATGTGCATCTTTAACCACATTCTCATAGTAACAATTTTGGTTCATTCATGATGAAATGAATGTGCAATTGTAGTGTGCTCCCTTAAAACGTAGTTCACTTTTCAACAAAAGTGAATAACTAGGTCCATAAACAGTAGTCCGTATGATTCATGAGCTATGATCCATGTTTTCTAAAGTCACACAACAGATTTATGTGAGGAACTGACACAAATTGCAAATGGGTCATTCTCAAAAAATGTTGACCTTTTAACTTACAAAATATAGAAATTTTCCATTCAAATCAGTTTTTGCCTATAAACGCAATATTTTTGCCTGGAATCATTTTATAACATGTTGACATTATTTTTTATTCATAAAGGACAACTTGGCTGTTGTTTCACAAATTAAGCAAGTTAACACTAATGAGGGTTAAATGGAAAAATAAAACAAAAAAACACTAGATTTTAGTATTTTAGTTCTTTATAGTCCCATGTAGTTCTGTATTTGTTTTATGTTGTTTTTATGTAGCACCATAGTCCTGGAGGAACGTTGTTTCATTTCACTGTGTACTATACTAGCTGTATATGGTTGAAATAACAATAAAAGCCACTTGACTTGAAATGGGGTACAACACCAATTTTTTAGTTCATGGCAAGTATTAGTTAAAATGTGAATGAATAATTTCTTAACATGCTGGGAAAAATCATGCATATTTATGCAGCCTCTGAACTTTGACGTAAAAAAATTATTTTCCACAACTTTATAAAAAAAAAATAATAATTATCGGGGGCTTGGGTAGCTCAGCGAGTTTTGACACTGACTACCACCCCTGGAGTCGTGAGTTCAAATCCAGGGCATGCTGAATTACTCCAGCCAGGTCTCCTAAGCAACCAAATTGGTCCGGTTGCTAGGGAGGGTAGAGTCACATAAGGTAACCTCCTCGTGGTCGCAATTAGTGGTTCTCGCTCTCAACGGGGCATGTGGTAAGTTGTGCGTGGTTCGCGGAGAGTAGCTTGAGGCTCCACATGCTGCGAATTTCCGCGGTGTCATGCACGATGAACCACGTGATAAGATGCGTGGATTGACAGGCAACTGAGACTTGTCCTACACCATCCGGACTGACGCGAGTAACCGCGACACCACGAGGACATACTAAGTAGTGTGAATTGGGCTTTCCAAATTGGGAGAAAAGGGGATAAAAAAAAAAAAAAAGTTTTATAATTGTTAATAACATTACCATGAAATCAAGGGACAAACAATCGTTTTAAATAGGTTTTAATTATTAATAACAATTTTGTTTTGCTTTTTTGCACACTTGTTCGGCCTTGCACTAATGCTTTTATTAAAAATAACTACAAAAATAACTACATAAATAACTTTACATGAAAGGTACAATGATTTTTTTCAGGCAAGCCATTTAATTTAATTAAAGGTTAGGTTATAGAATGATACCTTTTATTTATTTCTTTTTTCGATGTTTTGAAAGCTTTTTCATGACTAAAAAGTCAAGGGACATGTTTGTCAACATATTTTGATACTGACCCAAATGTTGTCAGAAATAACCTATTTTGTGAGTCACAAAGGGGGCGCTAGATGGCTCACAAAACTAAATCCTCCATTGATCTGCATTCAAATCTCAGAACGTTTTACATCTCATCTAATTTTTTCCACTCTGGGGAGTAATTATTATTTAAAACTGGTAGCTACAAGGATTCATACTTGTTAAATCTGCCACAGCAGTATCTATAAAAAAATATAGTTTTAAAATCCACCAATAACAATTGATTGCCAATTATGAACAGCACTGCCAAAAGTAAAAGTGCAACGTGACAGCACCGTCTTTGCGCTGCCTGCTTCAGCAGTGGTCCAGTGGTCTGTCTTTGTGTTTTTCAGAAAATAAATAAATACATTTAATTTATTAAATATTTAAGCAACATATTTTATGATTTTTCTATAATTCAATAACTTTTTAAGCACCTCTTGGAAAAATGACTATTTTCAATGCTTTCCAGGACTTACATTTGAAAAAGCCAAATTCAAGCATTTTCAATGTTTCAAATAAATTCAAGGTACAAACCTTGTCTTATGTAACGCCACATAAAAATGTGTCTGATTGGGCTTTTTTTTTTTTTTAAATCTTGTCGTTTAGGCAACCCGCTGACTAGTCCAATTTTTGCAAATCCCTACACAAAACACATCCAGTCAAACAAGGGTCAAACCTTAAGATGCTCCTGTAGCTGCACTTCATGTTGGCGGGTCAGAACCTCGTGCTGTTTCTGGAACTCAGCAAACAGCAGCTGTTTCTGGAGCTCTTGTTGTTGTTTGAGTAAGAGCAGTTCATGCTGAAGCTGTTTTTCCCTCAGCGACGGATCCACAGCACTCAGACGCGGGTCTGTTCGCAGGTCCACCGGCCCACCGGTACCCCCGCCCTGATCACCTCCTACTGGGCTCTGCATCCCAGACGGTAGCAAGGTCTTCACATCCACGGCTGAAAAGAGAGAGTTAAAGGTTAGACTTACCTACGCGAAACACCTAACTACTTTTGGAACCTGTTAAACCTTCATGGTGAAGCATGTGATTTCTGCACTAGCAAAACAAACAGCAAAAATATGGTTGTTTCCCCAACAGCATTCCAAAAAAACTCTTATCATCCCACCCTCCCCTGTCTTCCATTTTTGGGAAAATATACAGCCTTGCCTCAAACTCATGCCATTGGTTGAAGCAGATGTTGAAGAATATGTTGGTTGAAACCACAATGTTATCATGCTTTAACACAACAATGACATCATATACTATAGATCCCTATTCCGAACTTTGCCTGGAATTTACAAAAAACTAAAAAGCCTATACAAAATTGAATGTAATGCTACTTGTTTAATTTATATTTGACAGATACCTACCCAAAGCGACATCTAGTACACCAATTGCAGAGGCATTCTTCTTAAAACAACTTGGGATCAAGTGCCTAGTTCAAGCACACAATGGTCATAGGTTTCAGCAACTCGGTTTCAGTAACTCTCCATTGTTTTGCTTTTTTTTTTTAATCGGTCACCTCTACCTGTGTTCAATACTGTTCTCTTTGTGTTGTCCAGCTCAACTCCTTAACCTCTCTGTTCCACTCAAATAGCAAACATGTTGACAGATAAACTACAATTACAAAAGCAAAGGCCATGAGTGTCTTCACTAGTGACAGGGCATTCTACGGTCCATGTATAATGTGCCCATAAATGTTAAACTGATGTTTGTCTGTGTTTGCCCATGTTACCGTAACCAAGTCTAAGGGTTAAAATGTCAACTGGCTTGAGGACACTGGTGTCTTTTGTATCACAAGCCAACAGGGAATTCATCCTACTAAACTTTGACCAGCTCGATCCACCAAGGTCAGAATAGAAAATTCTAAAACTACTGTAAGACAAGCGCAAAAGGACAATTTCTACCAAGAATCTGGTTAGAAGTCATGAAGAATAAGTACCACATATCAGCCAAGACCTACTCAACACTAGGACAGCTATTGGTACAAGCATGCAGTTATGTAGCCTAGGGGAAGCCAAGGTGATTCCTGGAGGGGATTGCGTATTGTCACAGCCCTAGCATGCAATCCAACCCCTCTCTTTCAATTTCTCTCCCTATCTCCCAGATTTCCAGGTCTACCATTGACCAGAGAATTGAGCTTCCAAAAACTGATGTGCCAAAATAAGGCCCCTTAAACCAAACACTCCTACAACTGTTTTGTTTAGATTTGATTATGGGAAGATGGTCATGGGCTGCATCTCAATTCGCAAACTGTACTTTTAACTAAAATGATTTACTATACTGGTAATGGGAAAGTACATACTTTTATTGGTAGACACTATTTACATTTGCATGCATGAATTAGAACCTACAGTAATTAATTACGCCTCCTTAAAATTATTTTTACTTTTTTGTGTCTGTACGGTCAATGTGATTTTTTCCAGTAGGAGATGTTCCTGCATCTTTTGTTGGTCTTGGAATAACACTGGTCAAAGAAACATAGTCCTAATGTCCCTAACCCTAACCTATCCCTAAAAATTAGAGGGAAATTATAGGTTGATAGGCAATAGGCATAGTCTATAAGACCCTAACCCTCAAGTCTAACCCTATCATGTACCCTAAATTTAACCCTGAAATCTAATTGGTTGACCGAAATGTTACTTCAGGACCAATAAAGATCCAGGGACATGTGCCACTTGGCAAAATCATGGTCACCAGGTTGGTACATTTAAGAAAGTTTGTAGCAGCTTTGCCAAAATATTCATTGATATTTTTAAACAGATCCCTTTGGCACCAGAACTTGCATGCACAGGTGAATATTTTGCAAATTCACAGGAAACAGAATACCATCTGGGCACACAAACCATTTTCAATGTACTTCGATTTGAAACGCACCAATCGTAATCATGCTCAGTGTTTAGGACAGACAGTAGATATATTGAGATGCAGCCCTGGACAAGCAGAGAATGATTAATCTTTTGTGGACTTTAAAAATAATTTAAAATGGCTCTAAATCCATGCACTGCGCTAAAGACAACTGAAAACTGGCACATTACTTAAAGTATGATTGCATGAAGCTATACTTTGTCTCTTTAAACATGCAGAAGAGTCGCCGTACTGTCCTTGAGACTTTACAAGTGTTTGGTAGGAGACCACAACGCAGGGGACCATCACTGTTTTAGAAACTATGAGTCCATATGTCACTCAGCCTCTGCTGCTGCCTACCCCCCCGGCTAAAGTTTACCAACATGCCAATGATCCGGTTTCTTTGCTGGATACTTAGCGGAAGCGTTCAGCTTACATGCAAATCAAATTACTATTCCTTCATCAGTCAGGGGCTATATATAGCGTTCCTCACACCCTCAGGCCGATTGACTGTGTCAAGCCTTTGACGTCAGAGTTTGGCCAGCCGAGGTCATCAGGACTACTGCTCTTGTTACTGACCAGATGAACTTAGCATAGTTTTAACCAGATACCTTGTAGCTAGAAAAAGAACAGGGAGCTTTCAATGTAAAGCAAGCAAATTAGTCCTCAAGTGGCCCGAAACTTCCATTTTAGTAAATAAAGCACTCTGTGGACAATTGACAGCACTTCGGGTAAAATCTATTTAAAGTGAGCATCCTACTCACTATGAAGGATATTAATTCTTGTCTCATGTGTGTCCAATTTGTGCACCCTGCACCCTACTTTATTATGCATCTGAAAGTTAACTTGATTATGTAGCAGCAAAATCCATGTTTATAACTGTTAAGATTGTTTTGGCAAATAAAACTTTGCATCAAATGGAATTGCATCAAAAGGAAGATGGTATTCCTTGGGTGTATGGTGGCAATTGTGGACTTAAAAATCCCAGGTAAGATATTACATAAAAGACGCCAAGTTTCAAAATGAATCACGAGGAATTACTTCATTAAAGTGTTCATCATTTGTTCACTATGCTAACATCCTTGAGGAAGGGCCTTTCATGAAGGTATTCTGTTGCTCACTTTAATTTGGAATGAGAACTGTCCCATTCCCACAGTGCAAATTCAAATATGGCAGTAGGAATTTGACCTAAAAGTAAAGATGTCAGCTGAATATCACCATTAAAGGTTAGCTTAGCACGTTAAGCAAGCTATGCTAACAAAACAAATATTCTAAAGATCCTGCGTGATAATATGACTGTAGAGTATGTATGAGTGTGTGTGTGTGTGTGTGTGTGTGTGTGTGTGTGTGTGTGTGTGTGTGTATACCTTCCCTCAAACTGCAAATCTTTGCAAGCCTCTCCATAATTAAATTAAGCTCTTTTCTTATTTAAACCTGGTAATAGCATTTCATGTTTTGTTAGCATGTTTGTTCATGCTAACAGAACAGCTCCACGATCAGTAATCAGTCCAAACACATCTATTGTATGTGTCAGACGCCTACATTCCAACGGAAAACTCCTTTGAGGTGTTAATTAACAACCATAAGGACTATAAAGGAGAGCCTTCCTGTCCAATAAAAGACAACAGCAATTCTGTTACAGCTAAAATCTTTCCTTTTTCAAACTTCTTGTCCAAATACCGTATCACCATCCCCCAAATTGGTAGTTTTTCCATCAAGAAGCTTTTTTTTTTTTTTTTTTTTACTATAGACAGAATGGTGGATATGAAAAACACATGAAGGAACAGAAAGGAAAAGGGAGGTGTTTGCGGACTGGAGTCGTTGAGGAAGTCCCTTAGTGAGGAGGTTGGGCAGACTGAGGGGGTTTCCAGTCAATTTCCCTCAGAGAGCTCTGACCAAAGTGAAGCAGCTCAACTGATTACTCTAGTGCCCACACACACACTACACTCACTTGCAGATTGATATAAACAGAACCAAGCATGCAAACATTCTACAGTGTGTTATTATTTTCTTAATTCCTTTTGGTGATGCTAGTTGCATAGAAATTGCATACTTCATCTTACACAAGGACAATTGCAATTATATCTCAACGGAAGTGAAAGAAACGTTTATATAGTTTAAATAATCGTTGCATCTCTGCAGAGGCACTTACCCATGTATTTAAAAAAGAAGGTAAGAGCATTGTAACCTGACACGATGAAAATAGAAGCTAGATAGGGAGAGGTACCTCCTCATTAAAAATAGAACAACGTGTTTCATAAGCCTTGGGTGAGGCTGGGTGAGAGAGAATGGAAGGATAGATGCAAGGCCGAACCATTTTTTGAACACTGAACATTGGGGGTATCAAACCATTTTGGGGGTGGGGTGTCACGGGTGTTGAGGTCACAAATATAATGGTCCTCTTTGGTCCTTTAACATCGTAATGGTGCTGAATGCAATAATTTTCTGGATAAAGGCTTGAAATGCGATAAAGGCCCAAAATTGTATTTTTAAAGTTCACACAGTACAAGACAAACACGGTGTCTTTTTTGTGCTGACTAAAAGAAAAGATTAATATAATTTGAATTTATTTTTAACTTTGATGTATCTGTAAAATGACATGACTGTGTCAGCTGGCTAGCAATAAGAAAAAACACAAAATTATTTATTGTCCTCAAGTTGTACCTAATTGTTTTTCCTCCATATAATCTTAACACAATATTTTCTTTAACGTCTTCCCAATCCTGTAAAATTAGCCTAAAACGCCTAATCAAGGCATACCCAAAGTAAATTTAAAGCTGTTCTTGAACCTTTTTGAGTACATGCATGGTTTTGGTCACATTTGAAAGGGGACACTCTGAAGTTTTTTCTCCAGCAGTCAGAATTACTGTAAGTGCTACTGATTTTGAGTAATAGAAGTTTGAACACAATGAAATAGAAGTTTGTTTTTCCGCCTGAATTATTTTTTTGCATACAGATGCCTGCAGATGACTATAACTTGTAGCTATTAGCTTGAGAACACAATGGGATCACAGCATGAAGCCTTACCTAGTCCAAGTTCAAATTTTATAACAATACCATAAAAAATGAATATTTTACACATGTTTTTCTAAGGGTACACCCAGGCGTTTTACAAAAGTGCCTTTTGGATACTCCAAAAGGACCCTTTGGTAACCTAGGACAAAAAGGCTACTACTTTTGAACGCTTCAAAGTACAGTCATAATTTTGGGCTCTAATGAAAGATGACACTTAGAGCTATCCTATTCCATATCCAGATCCACTATTAGTTTTGCTGACACAGAGTAACTGATGCATAAACACATTAGAGTGCCTTTTCCCTTCTTGAAACTAAATGTTGTGCATATAAAAGAGTCAAAACTAGTGCTATGGTGGACAAATTGTTTACATAAAAAATACACAACAAACTATTTACATGAATTTTTACACAAAGTATTTACAAACCATTATAAAATTGTACATGTTTCTAGCAACATGCCAGTCATTGTAGCTGTCACATTTGGGTACAAAGCACAAAGGCACATCACAGGAAGAGTACTTCACTGGTGTCTTTGCATGACACTGCCTGCACTTCAGACGACCAGCGGTGCAAGATTTGGTGATGTGCAACGGCCTGTGATGTGCTCTTCGTGGAGCAGGAGATACGGGTCTGGCTGTGGAGTGAGACCCCAACTCTGCCAGCTCCTCAGCAAGGGTCTCTCTGAAAGCCCTCCTCTCTTGATGAGGTGCTGTCCTGCTGCTCCACTTTATGTGGCCGCTTGCTGAGTGGGGGAGAATAAATAAATGTAATTTACAAAGCTAGACACACCTTTTCCATCTTTTCTGTATTCTATATATATATATATATATATATATATATATATATATATATATATATATATATATATATATGTTTTTCTTTTCGAGTGTGTAAATATGTATTATTGTATGTATATTTACTGTAAATACTGTATACTTTGCCAATGTACTATGGAACAAATAGATGGGCCTACACCTCCCCCATGAATTCAGCATTGTAACAAATAGACTCTCAAACACAACATATATTCTTATTTTCAACTTATATTTATTGATTTATTTATATATATATATATATATATATATATATATATATATATATATATATATATATATATATATATATATATATTTCGATCCATTTATATATATATAAATATATATTTACAGTAAATATACAAAACATCTATATAGCATGTCAATAGATCTGAAACAAACAATGAACTAAAACCTCACACGCACAAACGGTTCAAACACTCACTGAGGAAACACACGACAAAGGGTAATTACAAAATGTGTATTCATTATTCAAACTAAAGCTTATTTATGCGGAATATACAGTAATATATGTTATAAAACACAAGAAAACACTTACTTGTCCAGAGCAATGTCTCATCTCTCCATAAACATTTCCTCTGCCTCCGAATCATCCGTATTGTTTTCAGAAATTTCATCTCCAAACTCATCATTTCCACAGTAAATGCCTTCTTATATCACATCCTGGGGTGAAAATCCTGTTTTTCGCGTCCGTTTCACCATATTTAAATCGCCAAATGTGTAAACAGTTCCAAAACAGCTCTCCAATACTTTTACGCACAGACACACAAAATAATTAAATTATATAAATATTATTTATTATATAAAGTGCATTTCACTCTGACTCATTCACACACACATTCACACACCAATGATGGCAGAGCTGCCACGCAAGGCACTAGCCTGCCAAATAGATCAAAATTGAAGTCCTTTTTTACTACAAATCTCCAGTTCCTTGCTCTTCTTTTTTTGTTTTTGCCGATTCAAATTCTTCATGCATATTGCCACCTACTGGGCAAGGAGGACAATTTATAGTAAAAAAAGGACTTAAGTTTTGATCTGTTTCTCACCCAAACCCATCGCATTGCTTCTGAAGACAGATTTAACCACTGGATTTGTGTGAACTACTTTCATGCCACCTTTATGAGCTTTTTTTGAGCAACAAAGTTTCGGACAGTGTTATTATAGTTATGAAAACGAAAACAAACTAAAAACATTTTCATTAACTAAAATACAAATAATAACTGAAATTATTGGAAAAAATAAAACTACGCTAAAATATTTTTCATAACTCCAAACCAACTAAAATATAAATTTTAGTTTTAGTTTTTTATATACTAGGGTGAATATGGGCAAAGTGACAATTTTGGAAATTTTACTTTTCTTGACACTTCGAATTATGATCCAAATGCCACATAACCCATCATTATACCTTTGAAGAAAGCATAGGATATATTCTCAAAAATGAAGAAATATTCGATACTGAGAAGTAGAGCCTTTGAAGACCCTCTTTTGACCAAGCACCATGTAAGCCGTACTGGTAAAGTAAATGTACAAAAGTAAAAATTATTCTCTCTAGAAAATATCTACAAAGAATTTGGAATTAATTTTATATTTATTATACACTTTCACATCATAATATTAAGTAAACCTTTACTTTTTATAACCAGAACAAGACTTACCTCAAATTTCTGTTATTTTCTTGACTATTGCTTAAGTAATATCATCAGTTAAAAGTCTTAAAAAGATAAAGGGATAATTCTCATCTCTTATTCACCCTCATGCCATCCCAGATGTGTATGACTTTCTCCTGCTGAAGACAAACAAAATTTTTTAGAAGAATATTTAAACTCTGTAGGTCCATACAATTCAAGTCAACATGGTCCAAAATTTAAAGATCCATAAGAGCCGTCTATAGGAATGATCATGATTTCAAGCTCGAATACACTTACTACTAGAGTTCGCAGAGCGCTAGCTGGTGCTGGGAAATATAATCGAGCTTGAAATCATGATTGCCAAGGAGACTGCTGATGTCAAGGTTTACTGTAAAAAAGGAATTAAATATTGACGCGTTTCTCACCCACACCTATTATATCACTTCTGAAGACATGGATTAAACCACTGAAGTCTTATGGTTTACTTTTATGCCATCTTTATGTGCTTTTCAGAGCTTCAAAGTTCTGGCCACTGTTGAGAACAGAGAAAGATATTCTTAAAATCTTTGTTTTGTGTTCAGCAGAAGAAAGTCATACACATCTGGAATGGCATGAGTGTGAGTAAATGATAAGAGCATTTTCATTTTTGGGTGGATTATCCCTTTAATTGTTTACTCCCCAAAGATTGGTTTAGTAATGATTTATAATAATTTAAGGAAATACATATGAATACAATGGGGATCAAGCTTAAATGTACTATGTCACTTTACCCATATATTATACAATTTTAAAGATTTACAATTCACATTAAACACGAACATACCACTAGATAGAGACAAGAATGCCTAGAGAAATGTAATGATGTTAAACTTGTTAAATTACACCAGTGAAAGCTCAACTTTGGCAGCCATAAAAAATACTAAAACTAAAATAAAAAACGAACTAAACTGAAACAGAGAAAATGAAAACTAAACTAAAACTAACCAACAAACTGTGAAAACGAAACTAAATTGTAATGATAGATTGAATATAAAATATAAATAAAAACTAAATAAAAAATCCCAAACTATAATAACACTGGTTTTGGACCCTGTTGACTTTCATTGTATGGATCTACAGAGCAGAGATATTCTTCTAAAAACCTTAATTTGTTTTAAGCATAAGAGAGAAAGTAATACACATCTGGGATGGCATGAGGGTGGTGATGAGAGAAGTTTCTTTACTGGATGAACTATTCCCTTAAATTTGTTTATAAGCAGTTTAGCAATTGCTTATCATGATTTCCAACATAACTATAAGCATAAGCGCGGTAGAGTTTTAATTTCACAATCTTACAAGAGCATAAAGTTTCGAAATGTAACAATGTGGCCTGCTTCAAACTAATTCTGCTGTGTTCAATAATATACATCAATAACTTCAGACTAAGGAAAAGTAGCAAATCACCAAGCAATGAGTAATAAGCAATAAGTAGTGCATTTGCTAGATAAAAGTCCTTCGGCTAGCTAATAGATCAATCGGCATCCAGGAGCATTCAGATTTATAATACAGTTGAAGTCAGAAGTTTACATACACTTAGGTTGAAGTCATTAAAAATAATTTTTTTAACCACAACACAGATTTCTTTTTAGAAAACTATAGTTTTGGCAAGTTGATTAGGACATCTACTTTGTGAATGACATGAGTACATTGTCCAACAATTGTTTCACTTTTAATAGAAAACAAAATTCAAGTGGGAAAGATGTTTACATATACTAAGTTAACTGTGCCTTTAAGCAGCTTGGAAAATTCCAGAAAATTATGTCAAGCCTTTAGGCATTTAGCCAAACTAATTCTGATGTATTTTAAGGCCTACCAGAAGGGACTGGTGCACTTTACAAAATAGATGGCATCATGAGGAAGGAAAATTATGTGGATATACTGGAGCAAAATCTCATAACATCAACCAGGAAGTTAAAGCTTGGTTGCAAATGGGTCTTCCAAATGGAAAATGACCCCAAGCATACCTCCAAAGTTGTAGCAAAAAGGCTTAAGGACAATAAAGTCAAGGTATTGGAGTGGCCATCAATCCCTGACCTCAATCCATTAGAAAATTTGTGGGAAGGACTGAAAAAGTGCATATGAGCAAGGAGGAATACAAACTTGACTCAAGTTACACCAGTTCTGTCTGGAGGAATAGACCAAAATTCCAGCAACCAATTGTGAGAAGCTTGTGGAAGGCTACCCAAAACCTTTGACCCAAGTTTTAAACAATTTAAAGGTAATGCTACCAAATACTACCAAAGTGTATGTAACTTCTGACCGACTGGGAATACGATGAAAGAAATGAGCTGAAATATATAATTCTCTTTACACTTATTCTGACATTCCACATTCATTTAAAATGAATGGAGGATGAAAACGGCCAAAAGCATTGAACATACCCGTTTCCAACATTAGGGCAATAATTAAGAAGTTCCAATCAACTGGAGATGTTAAGAATTGGCCTGGAAAAGGGCTTGTGTCTATATTGTCTCCATGAACAGTAAGGAGGATGGTTCAAGTGGCTAAAGAATCTCCAAGAATCACATCTGGAGAATTGCATAAATTAATTGGGTCTTGGGGTCAAAATGTAAAAAAAAAAAAAAATGAAAATCACCTACATCATCACAAGTTTGGAAGCCTCTGCTCTCATCCAACAACAAACTCAAGTGTCTTCAGTCCCCTGTCTGTTACTCACTCAACGTTGTGTCGATGTAGTGGTAAATGGTAACTGGTAAATTGTCTGCACTTATATAGAGCCTTTTTAACCTTAGCGTTATTCAAATCGCTTTCAACTGCGTCTCATTCACACACACATTCACACACCAATGATGGTAGAGCTGCCATGCAAGATGCTAGCCTGCCATTGGGAGCAACTTGGGGTTCAGTGTCTTGCCCAAGGACACTTGGGCATGTGGTGTCGTGTGGGCTGGGAATTGAACCACCAACCCTGCGATTAGTGGGCAACCCGCACACCATGGTTATCCTGCAGGTCCACAAGGCCAAGGTGCATAAAGATCTGTACGCTGGTGGGACCGACCCAAGGCTCATGCAAGAACTGCGCGCCATGACCGACCTCGCTCTATGGGCGACGAAATTCACTGCGCACACCCTGGACCAGACGATGTCCACCTTGGTGGTCCAAGAGCAACTCTGTGGCCAACCTTGCGGAGATGCTGGGCGCCAAGAAGGTCCGCTTTCTTGATGCGCCCATCACCCAATGGGGGTTCACCCTACAGGCCTCCGAAGTCCCGCACCCCATCTGCCTCTCGCCAGGGCCATCCTCCTGCGCCATCGGCCCCGGCTCCTCTGCCATCGGAACCTGCACACCGCCCTCTGAGAAGATCGTCTCGCAGGAAGGCGGCACCACCTGCCCGTCAGCCGGCCGCCGAGAACCCCGGACGTGATTCAAAGCGGCCTTGAGACAGGTTTGCATTGATGCATATGAGACCGCACCAGCACTGGCTACAGACTCAAGTCCCAAGGTGGGCATGACACCACGGCACCCAGCGTGTGACTATCACGCCACGGTGCCGCCATACTTTCAGCCCTTGGTCAGATCTAGCATTTCTATGGGCAGGGGTTCCCTTAGAGCAGGTCGTGGTCACAACAGATGCCTCGAACTCGGGCTGAGGTGCCGTGTGCAACAGGCAGGCAGTATCGGGGCTCTGGACAGGGCCCTGCCTGCAATGTTACATCAACTGCCTAGAGTTGCTGGCAGTATCGCTGGCCCTGTGGAGGCTTCAGCCATTGATTCAGGGCAAGCACGTGTTGGTCCGGATGGACATCACATCGACCGTGGTGTACATTAACCACCAGGGCGGCGTACGCTCACATCGCATGTCGCAACTTGCCTGCCGCCTCCTCCTTTGGAATCAGCAGATGTTGAATCTATGCGAGCCACTCACCTCCCGGGCGTCCTTAACCATGAAGCTGAAGCGCTCTCACGACAGGTAACGCTCGGCGGAGAGTGGAGACTCCACCCCCACGCATAAATTTGGGAGAGATTCGCAGATGGACCTGTTCGACTCCTGAGAGTCCTCTCATTGCCCCTTTGGTGCTCTCTATCTGAGGTATCCCACGGCCAGACCTCTAACCTCCATGTCTGGCTCCTGGACAGGATGCGGAAGACCTAGCAGGCCTTTCCGCCAGTGGTGATAGACACGATCACTCAGGCCAGAGCCCCCTTCATGAAGTGGCTGTAAGCTTAAAGTGGCGTCTCTTTGCAAATTGGAGTTCTTCCCACGGGGAAACAACAGAGATGCGGTCAAGTCTGTGTTGTCCTTCCTACAGGAGGGGTTGTTGAGATGGCCGTCTCCCTCCACCTTGAAGCTGCCCCTTGGATTGAGGATGCTATTTCTTTGCGCATATTTGCCAAGGGTGCCAATATTTTTGGCCACTACTGTATTTGGCTATGGTGTATGTAAACTTCTGACTTCAACTGTAAATGCTGAATTCAAGTGGACCTGGACAGGGGGTGGGGCTGCACTGCGCTTTTAAAAGTGAGCGAATCTATTTTAGGATTCACTATATTACCAGGTCATTCTGTGGATCTTGGTGCATCTCCCTCCATCCGTTCATGCTGCTCTACATCTCCCATCTTGGATCAACACTACAGACATCGGTGGAAACTGCAGTATGATGACTCTTAGCAGAGATTACCTTTGATTGGGGGACTCATGAAAAGCATACTGATAGCATGTCATTAAGATATGATTTAAGCTCCACATTTTTGCCTGAAAAAATGTGACTGAGGACAGCATGGATGTAAATTTGATGATGCATTTAAACTGATAATAACTCCATAATAGTACAATAAATATGGCCTCATTTTATTTATTAAACTAAATATGTTCGTACTTTTAAAAATGAATTCATAACTCGAGGATTAATGAAGTAATGAATGCAAAAGGCTGATTAAATGGGTGACAATAGTGACCAGTTATAGGACACACAATTTATACTTTCACTTTTACTTTATATAAAAATAAATTTCACCCTAAAATCTTGATGTTGATCTTAAAAAAAGTCCATGGAGATGTTATGCATCAACTACCCAAATGCCAGCAAGAGGCAAAAAAAGGGCATCTTTTCTGTCAACAGGAAAAAATTGACATCAAGCTGGGATATCCTAAGGGACTCAACAACCAACAACCTAATGTTCTCCTGTCTCCTGAAGGGTTGTCCTTTTGTTTTCAAAGCTCAGTTGAAAGAGAAACTTACAGCTGACACAATTTGCTGACACCATTTCCTGCTTTCATTCCTGCCACAGGGTCTTTATTTTTACAGTTAGTCCAAAGACTCTATTGTGCAGAGACAAAAAGGAATAGACACAGAAAGAGTGTAAGGATGCACCAATATAGAAAGTTTAACCAATACGATAGCTGAAAAAGAAGTGATAATGTACAGTGAGGTACAGTAATACTTTTTTTTAACATTCATTTTACAAAAATATCTGACTGCAGACTGCAGCCGATTTAGAATTTGTTTCAATGTGTTTCAATTAAAATAGCCAAAACCTTGCACAGAAAAAAAAAGTAGTTTACTGAAGTTAAAATTGGACAGAAATATACTGGCCAAATATATATTTTATATATATATATATATATATATATATATATATATATATTGGCAGATACCGATATAGTAACTAATACATTGTTCATTCCTGCAAGACATGTAAAGAAAGAAATAGAGAGAGAGAGGGAGATGAGAGCGAGCGAGAGAAGCTAAGGACGGTCAGGTAGGACCTCAAGGACAGTCATTTATAAATTTGCCTGTGCTTTCCTCTTGTCTCTGTTGCTAAGCTTTGGGACACAGTGAACCATGGGACGTGTTTCCCTTAGCACAGAAACACACCAGAGACTGAAGGCCAAAGTATACAGTACTTTTGCTGTAGGCTTCAATTTCGGACAGACCGCGTGTGGACCAGATTTTCTCGAAAAGTGGACGCATTATCTGCGCATGTGCCTTGCATTGACTGTACTTAAAGAGTATTACAAAACAGCAGTAATGGGCATGTGTCAAACGCGTTCGTATTCGCTCGTGGTCAGAAGAGTATACATTGAAAAGCCAAGCCAATCACAAAACATTCCGTACCCCGTTTACAACTATATTTAGTGCTGACCATTTGCGATCAGATAATTTTTACCAGCTCGTCTTATTACCAGCTGTAAACAGGGTCTAAAATGACTGCAGTCAGAGCTAGGGAATGCTATTGAACGACTTCCGGCAGAAGTCCCACCCACATTCGTTTCCCCAGCAAGACTTAAAAGAAAAAGGTGGGTTTCCATTTGCGCAGTCCAAACTACAACACGCACACAGACTGACAAAAACGCTGTCTCAATGTGGACAGATGGCCGAAACATAGAGAAAAAGATGTGGGTGTGGCCTAAAAATATACAAAATATACTCTAGATAAACTAGTCAACATAACTAATTAACTGTGACACATACACATACACAAACAAGACCCAGTGACCCGAGGCAGAAGTAGGGCAAATTTGTAGTATAAACTGAACAATATGTAAAATTGCATTTTAAAAAACAAACTGCATTACAAGGCCAATGTGGTTTGCCTTAAAATAAAAGCGGTCAGTGGACACCACAATGCAATGAGGAAATAATCACTTTAAGAAAAAGTTAAATCAATCAAAAAGTTATACAAGGCAGAAATGAGGACTTTTGCATGGGTGACGTTTTCCAGAACTGACAGGGTGATTACTTTCCCCCTCAATGTGCTTCATTTTAATAAATACTTTGTGGTTTTATATTGATTTTACGGCTTTTTTTTTACTAAAACAGACGTCTGCACCCGCAGTCTCCCTAAAGGAACCATTATAATTTGAGCTCTAAAGGCACGTTCTACCAACCCCCTGTTTTAAAGTCTATTTTGCAGAGAGCCCAGCTTACGTCATGGTTATTTTCTTTAGCAACGGTACACCAGCTATGCTTCAGAGAAACAAGAGGGAAGAGATGGATAGGGAGAGAGAGAGAGAGAGAAAAAAGCATGAATATTGCTTTCCAGAAATAGCACATAGTGACGTGCGGTTGGCTGCCCTGTCAAATCTGTTCTGTGTCCTCTCCTTGTTAACGGCACATAGATGAGTGAGAGAGAGAGAGAGAGAGAGAGAGAGAGAGAGAGAGAGAGAGAGAGAGAGAATGTGAAAGTATCAATTGGAGTTGGTCAGATTTAGGGATGTCTAACGTACTGTTACTTTGGTGCCAAGTCCATAATACATTTAAAAAATGTTGGCTAACAAGACCAGTCTTTTTACAGTATTGTAGGACAGAGCACCAACTCAGTTCAGTCAAAATTCAGGAAAGCGATATTTATATCCTTTGGAAGAGTTTCTTGGCAGTTTAAACTTGGGGCTTGAAACTGGTAAGGGAGAGTTTGCAAATAACCAGTGTGATTTATGAGTCCCAGGAACCTCCGATGCCTTTGGCAGGCCATAAGGAGGGGTAGCTCCCCTCGCTCTGGGAAAACAAGAAACCAGCAATTATTTGGTATAAGCCCCCCCCAAAAAAGACAACTGTAAAGAAAGGAAAAATAGGAGGTGAGGGATAGTGCACTGCCATGTCTTGCGCACCGCATGATTTAAGTTAATACTGACTCTTCATCCATAGAACATGCAGATTATGATGACGTCAATTGAAGAGGATAACGTCACTGTGGTTTATCAACTTTGTCAGCTAATTCACTTCGACTGGCTCACATCAAGCATGCTGAATGGTGTTATTTTCGATTTTAGGAAGAGAACATAAAAACAAAGAGGTTCGATTTTTGTTTTTATTATTTTGGCCATTTAATAAAATATAGGACAGTTGAGAAAGGACAGGAAACAATGGAATATGACACAAAACTTATTTGAACTTGTCCACATGTGCAACTGAGCACTGGAGTGCAATATGCAAACCACCAGGCTACAGCTCCAACCGCAATCTCACTCGGCTTTGAGCATTCAAAATTATTTCTGACACTGCAATAACACTTACGTGCTTCAGGTTTTAATAATAAATATATCACAAAAAATATTATTTGCGTTGTTCTTTGCAGGCAACACATGGCATTGAATTTGGGCAACAAACTCCATTTCCGATCACCCCCCTCCCTCCTTCCCAATCAGTCCAAAACAGTGTCTCATTCAACAGCAAAACCTCCAGCAATCATACGGTGAGCTGCATATGCCTAACCGCCATTCCTTAGGGCTCTAGTTCAAATGGGACAACCTTTCATGAGCAGGAAAAAAACCTAAGAAGAAGAAGAAGCCGCATGCAAAGAATAAACATTCAGACGATGAAATGTCATCGCTAAGTAGCAGGCTGAGTGCTGGCCACTGTTTACAGGTTCTAAAAATGCAGCAGCATTGACGTCAAACGCTTGCATGAGAGGAATGTTGTTTTCTGGGTAAACTTCAATGTGTGGTGCTGAATTCATCTCACGCCACTTTTTAAAAAGACGCAGAGAGGGTCAAAAGGTGTATTGCAGACGCATCAATAGATAAGAACTAACAGATGATGACTATTATCTAAAGTAATTTAGATATATGACTATTTTTTAAGTTGGTAAACCTTTAATTTCAGATATATGTAGCAGTAATTTCACTGCATCAACTTGCTTCAGAGTATTCCACTCATATTAGGGTGTATATTTGGAGTGATAGCAGAATCTTCAGAAATATTAATAATTTAATTATGACCAGTAATATTAAAGGGAGAGTTTTAAAGGAATAATTCGAAAAGTCACACCTATTAAACACAGTTGACAATCCTAAAGTCTGACTGTGTGACCATACCAAAATGTCACCTCTTATGATCTTGACTAATATGAAGGCAATTTCATAGAAGTTGGACTGTCTTGTTAGTTGTCTGCGGCTACAAAATTTCATCCACAACAGCACAAATTTGAACAGAGCCTTCGGTTCTTCGTATAAACCCGTTCACAATACAAGCATTTGGGAAACAGGCAAGTGGGAAAGCCAGAAAGAACTAGATCTTTGCTATGATTAGGGGCCACAAATCTGCAGAGCTTCTGAAGGGCTTAGATGGCATGTCCTGATAAAAGGTTTTTCCTTTTGTACTATATTACACTTATATTAAAGTATATCAGGAATTTAAATCCATGGGCCATTTGGCAAGAGGCAAGGAAAACAAAATCTATCTTGGAGGCATCTTAAAGTAAACGTTCAATCTCTGCTATTACTTATTAAGACAAGTAGGTAAATGAAGGTGAGAAGGTAAATTAAGAAATCTCATTCCTTGCGTGGAGAATATCAAATAAAGCGTAGCCAAAGCATGCAACAAAGTGGACGGAGCTTGTCACCATTGCCTTTGCACGCAACAAATATAAAATGCATGTCTAGAGACAGATCAAATACGAGACTAAACCTACCGTGCAAAAGCTTACAAGCACAGTGATCCAGAGAGGTTTCCCTGCTTATCATTAAGAGCCTGAAAGTTGAGAATCTAGACATGTCAGATGCACCAATAAAGACTCAGTCTCGACATGGGATATTTACTATTGTTTAGAAGCCTGAGGAGAGGAAATTCATAGGGGACGTTCAGACCAGACACATTCTTGCACAAAAAAAAAGGCGACGTAATGCAACGAATACAACAGAATGCAAGTGTCTTGAAAGGATTTTTAAAGTTGACAAAGTTCTTTTCTCCTTAAACCCGCAGCACTCATGCACAAGAGACACTGGAAAAACAGCTGGACATGGTGCAATGGTGAACTTTAATGCATCCAATTAGTGCATGTTTATATTTAAAAATATTGGAAAAAGAGTGTAAGAGTGTTAACGTAAACGTTCAATCTTTGCTATTACTTATTAAGACGAGTAGGGAAATGAAGGTGAGAAGGTAATCGAAGAAGTAAAAACGAATTCCTTGCTAGAAGAATATCAAATAAAGCGTAGTCAAAGCATGCAACAAAGTGGACAGAGTTGGCACCATTACTTTTGCACATGACAAATATAAAATGTGTGTCCAGAGATAAATCAAATGCTAGACGAAACCTACCCTGCAAAAGCTTACAAGCACAGTGATCCAGAGAGTTAGAAAAACAGCTGGATGTGGTGAAATGGTGAACGTTTGTGCATCCAATTAGTGCATGTTTACATTGAAAAATATTGGAAAAAGAGTGCAGACGGACACACGGAGTTGCACGCAGTTGGCACGCAGCTCATCCTGCACAATTATGCTACAGGCACAAACAATGCAAGTTGTTGAGGTGAGGTGTTGTATTACTTTCTAAGTGATCAGACATACGAATTTGAATGGCGGATGATGAAATGTGCGGAAAAATCCTGCAGACCGACTAGAAAATCATAGAGACAGGGAAGATGTTTTACTTACTTAGTTACCACTTAGAACACCCTAACAATAACCACACAAAATACCCCTAGCAACAAAGAGCAATGCAGGGCAGATTTACTGTAAACAGTCTGGCACTATGAAGAAGCCTCACCCCTCCCAAATTTACACATATTGTTGTAACATCTTGCCTCCTGAACAGTGGGGATTTCTTTAAGACTGCAAGGGAAGCTCAGCTTCCCCTATAATGTCAAAAAAATAATGGTCAAATATGTACTATTGTGTAAACAATTTATTGACTAAAAATGCGTTTGAACACGTTCATCTCGAAGACGAGTTCGTTCAGAATCAGCTACATTACATATAGCAGGTCGGCTGACTCGATTTACTTATTATACATTCCCGTAGCGTCAGTGCATTTCCCTGTTGAAGCCGAGCGTCCATTGACTTCAATGGGGCTGCTCTGAACAGTTTTTTTCAGTGCTCCGAAAATAGACGGTCATTGGATAAATGCTGCGATTATGTCCCGCCCACGGACGCTCAGCGTCTCTGGGGGTGAATGAAGAGTGGGCTGGCTCGGACTCCGGGCTTCCGCGTGATGATTGGAGGATCTGTCGAAAGACTGCATCTCCTTTTGACTGACAGCGAATCTGTACTATACGAAGTCACTGAAGCTATTTCGCGCTCAGTCCCATCGTGGATTTCTCAAGTGTAGTCGAAAGACAAACTGCTGCAACCGATTTCTTTATATTTGTTTGGCGAAATTGCTAGTCAATTTGCATAATACATTTCACACAATTATACACCACATTCCTTGTTTCAGTTTTACCAAGTTTAATATATTTTGTTTTAGAGCGTTCGTTCGTTCGTTCGTTCGTTCGTTCGTTCATTCATTCATTCATACAGTAGGCTACGCTAGCGTCGTACGGGTGAAACTGCGCACGATGGCAGACGGTGCTAATACTGTCGACCTGATTTTGGCGAAGCCATTTGAAAGTCTTCCTTACGAGGAAAAAATTTGAATTAAACAGCAGGGCAGATCAACACCTAAGATTGATTTAGTGCAAAAAATAGGGTAAATAAGTTTATAATGTAGGCCGAAAATGAGCTTCCCCTCTTTGAAAGACCAGCAGCCGCCACTGCTCCTGAAATATCCCTGACCACCATTATAGGATTATACTTTACTCAAACCCAATAATAAATGATAGAAAAATGAGAGCAGTTAGATATTATTAGCTCATGTGTAGTGTGCAAACAGCACAGCATGTTGCATCACTAACATAAAATAGTATCTAATTTTCTCTTAATTTCTGAATGTTATCCAGTTTGTAGTTCAATGTGGCTTATAATTTTATTGTCATCCTGCCATTATTGTTTATAAGGGAGTTTTGTATCATGTCAAATGAACATCCACACAAACGTTACATTGCTCAGAGAAAATAGAAACGGATAAACAACTGATTTTTTTTAATCATCAACTGAATCATCAATTGAATCACTGATGGACTGACTAATGTTTGTTTCAATCATCTGTCACGATAGCAAGTGCACTGCAGTTTGAGTATAGACCTCAAAGTAGGTGCTGAAAGGGAACAGAGTGGGCGGGGGTAATGCATTTGCATAGTGGCCTAGCTCCAGCTGCCATTCAAGACATGGGTTGAGACCATAGGCATGTAAATAGGCATGACATGCCTGCTGCTGATTATAGTACAGGGACATCGTTGGGAAGAAATAGTTGACTACCTGTAGTGAGAACGGTACAACTTAATTTAGAGAATCTATTTTAACAACCCCAAGAAGAAAGCAAACTTGGTATGCAATCGACAGTGTTACTATTACTTTAGCTTGCCCATATTGTTGTAGATGCGCTTGTGAGGGTTTAAGACTGAAAAGTAATGGAAGACCAATATATCACAGAGGCCGATAAATCGGACGATATTCAGACTTTTTTCATTATCGGCATTGGCCAATAAATATTCCCCATTTGACGATTTGTTTCTTGAGGGTGGCGAGAATCGGCTGCTTGCATGTGAAGCACCTGAGACATGTAAAGGAGCAGTAACAGTTTGTTTTGTTGTTACGTGCCATTGTGTTCCTACAATAATAGACCGGTGTCCAACAAGGTCTCATTAAACGGTCTGCGTATGCAACTTCAAGGTAAAAGAGCTTCACGTGTGCTATGAGTAAATGTCTTATTCACTATGTACTGTATGTACAACTGGTTTGATTCTGTATTTTTTTAGAAAATGTGATTGCTAATGTGGACATGCCATCTATGGTTGCTGGACAACTGTGTGTAATGTTATGTCCTTCTTGCTATTATATTAACAATTTATTAATGTGAAAATAAACTACTGAAATTTGACAACTAAACCGAAATCAGAAGAAACTGCTATCTACCATTTAAAATACAATATAATTTTTTACAAAGATAAAGTTGCATGTGAAATTTACTAAATACAGTTCTAAATAATAGTTTACTTCTTTTTTTGTTGCAATTTTATGGTTATGTTATATAATATATTAAATTGTTTTATATATCGGCCCACTGAGAGGGCCAGTTCCCCTCTGGCTAAAAACCCATATCGGTTGACTACTACTGAAAAGTATATGCTCATTGCAGCCAAAGGGGTAAGTTTACATTACTCTTTGGTTGCCATTTGGTTGCCTTGAAATCAATATGAAATCAAAATTGACCTTATTTTATTTTGTAATTAATGTTTCTGGTTTTATTGTGCATGATTCATTGGTGCAAATTATGTACTTTTTCCAGACAAAAAAGTACTTGTAATCTTTTATCAACTGTAACATTTTTGTTGTTGTTGACATCACAAGTTCCTCTTACTTTTCAAACCCTTACCTTAAACCAACTGACTCAATTATGTATGTAATGGCCACAATCCAACTAAGCTGAATATACAGTTTCACTTGAAAATTACATTTACTGTTGTTCATTTAATGTTGGCTATTTTCACATGGCCAATTAATGACAAAAGTTTCCCAAACAAATTTTTTGACAGAACTTAAGTTGCACATGTACCCACAACAAACAGTGCACCACCTTCAACACAACTGATTTAGCAATATTTGCATTCCCATTGTCGACAAAAAAATCTATTGACATTGCTGCATTATCATTTGGAATTTCTCAGAGATACAAATACAACTGAAGTCAAGGTATTGGAGTGGCCATCACAAAGCCCTGACCTCAATCCGAAAAAAAATTTGTGGGAAGATCTAAAAAAGTATGTGCGAGCAAGGAGGCCTAAAATCCTGACATAGTAACACCAGTCCTGTCTAGACGAATGGGCCAAAATTCCAGCAACTTATTGTGAGAAGCTTGTGGAAGGCTAGACAAAAGTTTGATCCAAGTTAAATAACATAAAGGCAATGATACCAAATAATAACAAAGTGTATGTAAACATCTGACCCACTGGGAATGTGATGAAAGAAATAAAAGCTGAAATAAATAATTCTCTCTACAAATATTCTGACATTTCACATTCATAATATAAAGTAGTGATCCTAACTGACCTAAGACAGGGAATGTTTTATACGATTAAATTGTGAAAACAGAGTTTAAATGTATTTGGCAAAGGTGTATGTAAACTTCTGACTTCAAATATATGTCGAGATAGGGCTCGTTTTACTGTGGATATAGATACTTGTCTACCTGTTTCCTCTACCATCTTCACAAGGTCCTTTGCTGTTGTTCTGGGATTGATTTGCACTTTTTGCACCAAACTACATTCATCTCTAGGTGACAGAATGCGTCTCCTTCCTGAGCGGTATGATGGCTGCATGGTCCCATGGTGTTTATACTTTCATACTATTGTTTGTACAGATGAACGTGGTACCTTCAGGCATTTGAAAATTGCTCCCAATAACGAACCAGATTTGTGGAGGTCCACAATGTTTGTTTTTTTTAGGTCGTGGATGATTATTTTTTATTTTCCCATGATGTCAAGCAAAGAGGCACTTAGTTTGAAGGTGGGCCTTAAAATACATCCACAGGTACACCTCCAATCAGAAGCTAACTGGCTAATTGTCTAATAGCTTGACATAATTTACTGGTATTTTCCACGCTGCTTAAAGGCACAGTTAATGTAATCTTCTGACCCACTGGAATTGTGATATAGTCAATTCAAAGTTAATAAATCTGTCTTAAAACAATTGTTGGCAAAATTACTCGTTATGTACAAAGTAAATGTCCTAAACGACTTGCCAAAACGATAGTTTGCTAATATTGAATTTGTGGAGTGGTAAATACATTTGTTTTAATGACTTCAACCTAAGTATGTGCTTTATGCCAGGGATATGAAATTATTTAATGTCTAAAACATCTAGAGCATGTAGTTGAGCTAGGGGGTTGGAGACTGCCAGCGGCTGGGTATGACATTTTTTGTCAAAGAGAAACTGGCCTTCATGCCATGCCATGCCATGCCATGCCATTAATTTCTAAATAAGCACACAATTCGATTAATTTATGCAATGTTTGCTGTTAGTCTTGGCTTCACGGTTGACTGTTTCAGTTGTTGATTTCAAGGATACTATTGAGTTATTTGATTTTGTTTGAAATGATTTACAACACTGACGGATATGAAGGTCTAGGTACCGATATGCATATTAACCACAGCTCCCAGAACAAAAAACAACAAGTTAAACTGACTTTGAATTATTTTTTACTTTCCAATCAAAGTGGTTTAATCTTTGCAGGGCTTTTCTGCATCACACAGAAAATTGTTCAAAGTTGCATTCAGAGATGTTGCTTTATTTTCTAAGCCTGTACTACACAGTCACACATTTGCAGTCAGATAAAAGCTTTGACAGGAAGCCACAAGCCAGTCATCAAATCTGTAACCCACAATGATTCAGCATGAAGTTGCAAAGCTTTTTCTATTACATAACCCAGGTATGATTAATTAAAAAGCTCCTCAGGGAGTATCGACTTTTTTATTGGTCAAAGAATGACTAGGCCATAAACGGTTCAGAAATGTTTAGAAGATCAGCTCAGCTTAACCAGTAAATTCGTGTTCACAATTTGCAAAATCTTGGTGATTTGTACAGTGAGGGGAAAATCTCTTGAAGTGTTTGTTACCAAATATAATTTTTTTACATTGGATTTGGCAGTAATATTTAGTTTTTCTGAACATAACAAATAACAAACTGTACCGAAACCGTGACCCTAAAACCGTGAGAAATTTTAACCATTACCGTACACCCCTATACCATTGTAAGTGCCTTTTTGAACTGTGATTTTTCTTCTACTTCCTATTTAAAAATAAAATAAACAAGGGATGAGTAAAAATTATTCACACTGCCTCAATATTATTTGGGTTTTTCAATAGCCAATGCCAGAACCTACAGAGCGGGGTATCTGATGGCATATATAATGTGATACAGTCTAACCTTTAGTCAGTTCCAACAGCCTATTATGTCTATTGATATTGTAGCAAACACTTCTGTTTATTACCCAAATGTGTACGGTTATTGACAAACGGCAATAATTTCAACATGGTCAAATATCAGCTGATTAATTAGTGTGGCCTGTGGCAGGGTGGAGAGCGGGGCCAGGTTGTGATCATACACACCCGGTCCCTTATCAGGCTAATTAAGCCTCCGAGAGGGATAAAGGCCGATGGCAGACGGTGGTGCGAGGAGAGAGAGATCGTTTACGGACACAAAAACTGGACTGCTGTAATTCAGCTTCAAAATGAACAGTTGATCTGTTAATATTCATGTCCAAGTGCCCTCAACTAATGACATTTCTGAAATATTTTAATCCTTTGGTAGAAGGTCCATAAGACCCCAGTACTTTGGCTGTCTCTGGGCGTCCAATGCCCTCACCCTTGCCAAGGGACTATTTTGAACGTTTAGGAATGTATTTTTTATTTTACAAAGTACTTTTTCTGCCAAGGTAGAAATTAATAATAACTATTCCATAAAACAAACAAACAAGCAAACAAACAAAGCACATTTCTTACATCAGTTCACAGCCATACTGACTACTGACAACGTCTAAGTTATTATTGTCCGGACCTTTGCTGGGAAGAAATGCCGAGACTGGACCTCTTGGAACTTAAATTGAATACCCCTGGTCTAAATCAACAGAGAAATGCCATGATGAACTTCAGACCAGTATAAAGTGATCCTTTCTACAATAGACAGGTATATGAAGTGAGAAAATGGGATATAACGGCATATCTATCTATTTGAACAGGTGTCAGAAAAACAGGCCAAGTGCAGGGCAAAGGATGTGGCCGTACACCCACACATTATTATATAGTCGTTTGTTCCTCTCTGTTGATTCAAGCACAGGTGAGAGATGGCCGAAACTCACATGGCTTTGACGGGAATGTTGGCGTCACTTCTGACAAGGACGAGATACAAGTTTACTCTGCCAATATGAAGCTGAGGGCCTCTCAAATTTAGAGTACCAAAATTGCAATATTCCGTAATTTACATTGTTCAAAAATGCCACAAGTAGTTTTGAACTGCAAGCAGGGTTCCCACACTTTGACAAATTAATTTCTATAACTCTAAATTGTTTAGAATTACTGAAAAAGGATTTATTTTAATATTATTATTATTTTACAATTATTATTAAGATACTGAACTCTCAAAAGTTCCAATGTCTAGCCAATTATATATACAGAAGTCATAAGCATAACTAGCATAAATATATTCACTGCAGAAATCTCCTTGACATTTTATGGTTTTTAATGGATTTTCCAGACTTGGAAATCACAATTTTAAAATTCCCTGATCTTCAGGTTTTCCATGACTGTGGGATGTCTGTGCAAGTAGCAGGGTTTCCTTAAAACCCACACAACACACATTTATGTTTACCAGATTGAATACTCTCAAGAGCATTCAAAACCATGTGGTTCAGCATATTAACTTGATAACCTTAACATAATATTCTTAACAGATTAGCTACGTAAACAACCAAATACAATGACAAAATGTATAACTGAGTGACATTGATGGTACTGCAGAAAGAAAAAATAGCTACCTTTGATGCACATGTCAGGTTAACACCATGACCCAGTTGGTTTTTAACAAACAGAGTTCGACCAGACAAAACAAAGTGGAGACCTAGTCACAGCACAACTGTTGTCCTATCGAACAAATATCAACAACCCTTGACTTCAAAGATCTTTGGCTCAAGAAATGCAAACACACTTTAACCTCCATCCCCCCTCTTACTTTTTGTTTCCCAATGCAATACACTTCTCACTATGCATGTGTGCATCTGTACATCTACTCTTTAGTCTCCATGCACTTTCTCTCTCTCATGAACTCACCGGTACCAAGCATGCTGGTGCTTCTAGACTGAGGTAGCAGCTCTACGGGAGGCTCTCGGCTGGACGTGTTGTCTGAGGAGAAGCAGGATTCTGTCTCATAGATCGTCTGCAACATTGCGCACAGTCCCGGTACTGTTGGCTTCAAAAGCATGCCAGTCTCAAAATATAACCACACAATTCATGCAAAAAAATCAACATGTAAAAGGAGCCCACTCTCAGTCATGTGCACTACTCAATAAAGTAAAATATGCAAACACATTTAAAGGAAAAGAGCTGTGTGTCCTTTTTTTCTGCAAGTAACAGACATCAAGAAAATAAATGGCAGTTTTGAACGTTACTTCCATGGTTCCAAATAAACAAATACAAGCTGGTCTCCGTGGAAGGAAATGCTCAAATTGTTCGCTCAAACGATCAGCTGTACAACCGCACAAACGACTCCATTCATAAACCACATCATTGCCTTGTCTAATTGTCTATTACAGAAACAAACAGCTAATTCACACGACTAGTCCGAGTGTGGCTTGAATCCAAGCCTCCCCCCCTCCCATCTGAGCGTGCCTGTATCCTGTAAATCTCTGAAGTTATGAATGCGGTATCACCACACTCCAAAACAGTGACTTGTCCATGACGAAATGCGATGAAGCAGGAAAAAACAAGATCAAAAGGTAATACAACGGCGAGATAGAGTGGAACACAAAATAGAGCACTGGGAGACTTCTATAGGCAAGCTGCCTGTCCCCCTCTTCCTTCCTTCCCCTCCTTTTACTCTCCTCTCACCATCCACTGAGTTGCCTATTTCAGGGAGCCAATCCTGGCAAAGGCCTCGCCACAGCACCACAAAGCTCGATCTCCAAATTAATGGGCTTAAAGTGAAACGTCCACTGTTGTTTCGTTTGGTGTAACTGCGGTTTGGTGTTTTGTTTTTCGTAACTGTTCAAGCCGAATCTCCGCACCCTCCCCTGCTGTGTGAGGCGAACATGAGAGCAGAGGTGTAGAGACGCAGAGTTTACAAACAGACTGGAGCGGCTTCAAGCTGCTGGAAATAGATGCCGAGCGACAGGGGAGGGGTGGGTCCGTGCTATAAATAGAGTCGGGAGCTGAGAGCGCTTGGAGAAGGGGGGATCGAAAGACAGAGAGAGAGAGAGAGAGAGAGAAACAAAGAGAGACAGACAGAAAGAAAGCAGTAGTATCGAGACAGATAGATGAAAGGAAGGCATGGTGGATTGTCTGTGATGCAAATAAAGGAGCCAAAAACAATAAAAGGAGCCAATCAGTAATGATATTAGACCATGACAGGACAGCAAGCGGGTGACCAAAACAACAGTTTAACTTGACAATGCAAGGTGAAGGGAGGGTAAAAAAAAAAATGCTCTGACGTTGTTTGATTTAATTTACAAATCTTTTCTAAATTAAATTAAATATCAGGTAATCTGACATTTGGTCATGATTCAATTCGAAAATGGTATTTTGTAGAATTACAAAATGTACCAAAATTTTGACATTTACTGAAAATATTTGTATAGAGTTTATATAGGACAAAGAGATGTACATCAAAAAAGGTATTGTGACTTTTCCTCAAAATGCCATGTGAATATATAATAAGCTCAGAGAATACCTTTAATAGCATCACAGAGCATCTCAAATGTTGTTGTGGTTATTCTAAAATGATGAACACAAAAACCTGGCATCAAAATGATAGGTTATTATTACCTCCCAGAAATGTCTGACACACTTTTGCTCCCAGACATGAGGCATCTGCTGCTGAACACTAGCAAACAAGAAATCTTTATTTTTAATCTGCGCCAGTTCCCCCAGAAATTACGATTTAGTTTTCTTAAATACGCTGCTTTATCCAATTTTGTGCATAAATTTAATTTGTAAGTTGGATGGAAACATGACTACAGTCAGATTGATGCATTTTTACACAAATAGAAAAGGGTGTAAATAATAATTGTAACGCATGGATCTGAGCGGCTTACTGCTTTTATAAAATGCAAAAAAGACACTAATGTTCAACAAACAGTCTGAACTATTCGTTTTAGAAGACACGGGCCAGAATCGCATTCATGCACTGTGAGCAAAGAATGTTACATATGTTTGTGAGTTGCCAATGCACTCGATAATGAATGGAACTAATTCATGTAGCTGAAACACAAGCGTTTAAATCTAATCTTTGAGTACCGAGGAGTGCTTACTTCTTACAAGGAATTTACGTCAGCACTACTGACACAGAGAACACAAGGGCCACCGTTTCACAAGCGCATGTGTGTCAGAAGACTTGGACTATCCATGCACAGTTACTAAACCTGTGACATACCAAGCTCTGTCAGGTCACCCTCATCATAGGTCACCCTTTTATAGGTGCCAGGCACGCAAATGCTGAATACAAAAAAAAAATCTAAGTAAAATCATTTGTGTAATGAAACAACATTTCTTTAATAAATAAAAACAAGAAAATAGCATTTTAAAATTTTAATAAAAATTTACATTTGACATTGTCATAAAATGGAGCTTGGTATACATGCTTTTATTTCTTACAGACTGGGTTACTGGAACTTATTGTATTATGGTAATTCTCAAGCATTATTGTCATGTCTGCAGTTAGTTCAAAATTCTGCTGCTAGGCTTCTAACTGGAACTAGGAAGCATGCTAGCACATCACCTGTGTTGGCTAAACTGGCTCCTAGTTAAATTCAGAATTCAGTATTTTTAGTAATATTTTATTATTAGTTTTTAATGGTCCTTAATGGCTTGGCACCTCCTTAAATTGCAGAACTCCTTCAGAAATATACTAATTCTAGGCCTCTAAGGTAATCACAGAGTCTTCTTTTAATCATTCCAAAGTCTCGTTTAAAATCAAAAGGAGATTGTGCCTTCTCTGTTGCAGCTCCTCGCCTTTGGAATAGTTTGCCTCTCCATACAATATCCTGTATCACAGTTGATGTTTTTAAATCTCATTTGAAGACTCATATCTTCTCTCTTGCTTTTGACTGTGTCAAGCGTGTGTAAATGCATTTATTTCTGTTGGTTTAGTATTTATGTTCTCTGAATGTGCATGATTTATTTATGTTTCCTTTATTTAAAGCACTTTGGTCAACATGTGTTTTTTTTAAATGTGCTATAGAAATAAATGTGATAATTTAAAAATAACATTTTCATGTCTTTATTAATTTAAATTGCACCATTGAATTCATGCCCTCCTGGCTCATGTATGACAAAGTTATCCTGCATCTAGGTTCTGCATCAGTTGAGGGACATACTGCCAAATTTGTGCATTATTTATTATACAAGATGACAAAGACTTACAACAAGAAGAAACTTACCTGATGCACTCTAATGAAATGCATCGGTACACACAAGACATTATTTGGCTCCACGCACAAAGCGCAAATAAGAGAGGAGAAACAAATCTGAGAATGGTTTCACAGTTTTCTTACATTGTCTCATGCAAGGAAAGTTGGTCACAGACCAATATTAAAGGGTAAGAGCTATCCAGAGTGCCTAAATTAGCCCTCTGACGTGTTTTTCTTAGAGCAGCCTGTCACCATGACCACTGGAGTGGTCGAGAGTTAAAATGGATTTGGCACAAGAGCAGGCAAAGATCAAAGGGAAGCTTTGTCAAGAACTTGTTTGAAAAAAAAAAAAAAAAAAAACATGGAACAGATGTGTGTGTATCCAGCGTCTCCTATCATTGCCTGCAGCGAGAGCAAGCATCATGCTCAGTATATATGCAATGTATGCTTGCATGTCAATGCACTACACCCAAACACCCAGGACAGAATTCACAAAGAATTAATTGCACAATGTAAAAGTGCTGTTTTTTTGCATGTGTTGTCTGTGATGGTTTAGTGCCTGATATTGAATTATGCAGATCAGACAATAGAACAAACACGCCTGTAAAATGCCATTTTCTCACAGAAATTCCAATCTAGCGAGTCGATTCATGGCCCTATATTGAGGATGTAGCACACTACTGAGATCTGTCTCACTCTGAATATCATTCCACTAGTGTGATCCAGACACCTGAAACATCTCTTTAACCTTCGTATTCTGTTAAAAATATGGGTATAATCTCTATGGTCGGGGTCAAATTGATTCTAATTGAATTCAATACAATTCTCTGGGTAGCTCAGCGAGTAAAGACGCTGAATACCACCCTCCTGGAGTCACAAGTTCAAATCCAGGGTGTGCTGAGTGACTCCAGCCAGGTCTTCTAAGCAAATAAAATTGGCCCAGTTGCTAGGGCAGGTAGAGTCACATGGAGTAACCTCCTTGTAGTCGTTATAATGAGGTTCTCGCTCTCAGTGGGGCGCGTGAAGAGTTGTGCGCGGATGCTGCAGAGAATGTCATTGGCCTCCACGCGTGATTCGTCTCCATGGTAATGGGCTTAACAAGACACGTGATAAAACACGCAGACTGACAGTCTCAGACACTGAGGCAACTGGGATTCGTCCTCCGTCAACTGGATTGAGTCACTACGCCACCACGAGGACTTAGAGCACATAGGGAATTGGGCATTCCTAATTGGGGGAAAAGGGGAGAAAAAAAATACTTGTCACACATTACAAATAAAACCTAAAGAATAAAAATAATATCATATGATGTATTTAATAAATAGTTTATCAAATTGTATTTAAAATTCATGTTTTCAGAAACTGATATAAAATATTGCTGATGAGTGAAATAGATTTTTATGTTACCTAGATAGTCGTATTTTTTGTATGGTGGGCTAATTTTGTAAATGTAAGCAATTACTTTTGACACGATGGGCTCAGAGTAAGTGTGTGCTTTATGCAGATGTATTTCCTGTGCACTGTACACATGTGGTACTGGTTTTACTGTCATCTTGAGGGGGGCACACCTCACATCTTTTCCCCAACACCTGTATCCACTTCTTGATTTTCTGTGGGGCTGGATGCACCTGCTTGAACTGACGCAACAACAGCTGCAGCCACTGGTGGTCGATGTGGGTGGGAGTGCCTCTGGATCTTCGGTGTGATGAGCACTTTTCCAAGCCCCTCCGGGAAAAGACGACATTTGTACAATTTGCCCGCATTCCAATTTAGATTGACTTCACTTCATAGGATGACACATCCAAAATGCTATTTAAAAAACACCAAGGGCCAACAGGCAGTCTTGCGCTGGCAGCTGCAGGTTGATGTGACTTTGTATAAATTGTCATCTCATCCTTTGGTGGAATTACAGCCCAGGATGATTTCTGGCTTCAAGTCCTCTCTTGCACTCAGTGATACATCTTTGTGCATTGTTCTCGTCACAAAAACATTCTCGCTTTTCTTTGAGTGGTATGAAACAACTGTTGCAGTTTCAGAAAAAGCACATTTTGAGGAATACAGCGTTCTGCCCTGCATATTCAGAAGCTCGCTGAGAAGCTCAGGCTTGTTTTTTACATTTTTTTTATTGTTCCGATCATGGGCAGAATGAGTTTCTGTAGCTCGACACCAAGATGGTAGGATGTAAAAAAGTTGGCACTCATTACAAGCACCATCCGCATCCCTTGGTTTTCTCAGGTGTTCCACCTGGTGGCTTGCCTGTGTCAATTTGCATATTCCATGCATAACTTAATTTGGAATAACAGACTGTCCAAATTTTGACGCCATATTTTAAACCAGTGTGGAAAAGATTCTTTTTGCCTTCACAGGGTAGTAAATAACCAACATAACAACATATATCAAAGAAATGTTTTTAGTTCTACTGATTCAAATTGACCCGCAACATAATACGAGGGTTAACATGTTGAAAATTTAACCAGTTTTAACACTCGTCTCCATCTTTTGATCATTATTTAATGAAATACAGCTGCCATGATCAATTGAAAATGAACACAATCATCTATTTTAAATAAAATTCAGTTTACCACTTGCTTTCATTGGTCGGTATTAGCACAATGTTTATTGCACTGGGCAAATAGCATTGAGTTTTGCAACAAAATTAAAATCTACAATAAGTCTAATTTACATATAAAAAAAGAGGCGTGTTTGCATAGTAAACACAAAAAATTACTTAAATGAAATACTCAAAGATAAAGCGCTATTTCAATGCGGCATTGCGGGTGGTTAGTCAATAAGATGCATGTTGCTTCCCTGAAATACAATGCGTAACTGTTCAGTGAATTCACCCCTGTTAAAGAAAACTCAAACTAAAACATTTCCGTTAATTTCGCTAATTTAAAATCTATTTCGTTTTCAAATAAACTACCAAATAAAACAAAAAACGAAGTAAATAAAAAATACAAATTAATACAATTTTAGTTTCAGACACATATATTACAAAATTTGAAACATTTACAACTATGCCTAAAACTAAACATAAAAAATGCCACTCGAAAGTGATGACACTTATCAGAGCTCTACGAAATTGATGAGAAAATGATTTTAAACTCAAGAGTTTGATTCCCAGGGAAAAATATACCTTAAACGTAATGTTTGGATAAAAAGCATATGCCAAATGCATATATATCATGTAAAATGAAAGTCTTGTAGTGACTGTGACATATATAATTCACCTTTGTGTTAAATTTAGTTCTATACATTGTTGGTGAGAAATGCAGTACTTTGTTCTTAGCGTTTTTCCTCATAACTGTTCAGGAATTGTGGTCCCTTTAAATATTCTGTATGGGTGATGACGTAGGACGCTTGTCGGCGCTATTTGTTGTGCTGGTGTTTTTTCTTACTAAATAAACGACACACGTATTTGTGTGCTCAAAAGTGCGAAGTTGTCTCTTGCAAGTTACTGCAATTTCCACACTGGTGACCCCGACATTAGTCTGCTGGACGTATCCAGTGACACGACACGACCATGACTGCGAACGCTGTCGCCCTCAAACTCCCCAAATTCTGGGAATTGTCCGCATCGGCATGGTTCGCACAGACTGAAGCGCAGTTCGCGCTGCGTGAGATCACCGCGGATACAACAAAATAGTACTACGTAGTGTCGGCTCTCGGTAATTCAACGGCATCCAGAGTGGTAAGCCTTCTAACAAATCCTCCGGAAAACGAGAAGTATGCAGCACTCAAAGCCCACCTGTTGAAAACGTTCGGACTGTCGGACGCTGAGAGAGCCGGCAGGGACTTCAAGGACTGGGTGACAGCAAACCGTCCGAGCTCATGGACCGCATGCTGGATCTTTTGGGAGAGCACAGACCCGGTTTTCTGTTCATCCAGCTTTTCCTGCGTCAGCTGCCTTCACAAGTGAGAGCTGCATTAGCCAACACCACAATCACTGACTGTCGGAGACTGGCTGAGGAAGCTGATAAATTTTTCCTGGTGAGTCACGGACATCGTGCGGACACGCTTTTTCCTGCGCACATCGCTTCGGTGACACGTGACGACTCCACCTTCGTCGCGGCAACCACTTCTCGGCGGCAGTTGTCTTCTGGCCCTAAACAACTTCCAGGCTTGTGTTTCTACCATGCTACGTTTGGAACCAAGGCTAACAAATGTCGCTCACCATGCAGTTTCAGCGGGTCGGGAAACGCCGGCGCCGGCGCTCAGTAGTGGCCATGAGTGTCGGCCGCGTAGGCAGGCTGCTTTTCATCCACGACAGCATCTCTGGACGGCGTTTTCTGTGCGACACAGGAGCACAGAGGAGCGTCCTGCCTGCATCCCGTTTGGACAAGGTGACCGACAGCCACGGCCCCCCTATGGAAGCTGCCAATGGTAGCCCCATCCGCACATATGGAACGAGGTACATCAAATTGTGTTTAGGAGGACAGCACTTTGGCTGGAACTTTGTTACCGGAAAGGTTGCCGTTCCCCTCCTCGGCGCTGATTGTTTGTGTGCACATGGACTGTTGGTGGATGTAAAGAATCGCCGTCTGATTGACGCTGTCACGTTTTGCTCTTATACATGCACGCTCAGCAGGACCGACTCCATACGGCTGTCTAGCATGCTTTCAACTTCTGATGATTTCCACCGTCTGCTTGCCAGTTTCCCAGCCCTCACTCAGCCCACTTTCTCTGCATCTGCCATGAAGCATGGTGTGGAGCACCATCTCGCCACCACTGGTCCACCCGTCTACGCCTGCGCTCGGCGCCTCGACCCAACCAAGCTTGCCGTTGCAAAGGCTGAGTTTGCGAACATGGAACGCCTGGGAATAGTTCGCCGATCCGACAGCCCATGGGCATCGCCCCTCCACATCGTCCCCAAACCTGGTGGCGGCTGGCGCCCGTGTGGCGACTACCGGTGCCTTAATGAGGCAACGGCGCCTGACCGATACCCAGTCCCGAACATACAGGATTTTTCAGCACACCTGTCTGGCAAGGTGATTTTTTCTAAGGTGGACCTTGTTCGTGGATATCATCAGGTGCCAGTACATCCACTGGACATCCCCAAAACGGCGGCGATCACGCCGTTTGGTCTGTTTGAGTTCCTGCGCATGCCGTTCGGCCTTAAAAACGCCGCCCAAACTTTTCAACGCCTCATGGACTGGTTTTGCGGGACCTGCCCTTTCTTTTTGTGTACTTGGATGACATTCTAGTAGCGAGCACGTCCAAGTCTCAGCACCTGGCGCACCTCCAAACCCTTTTTGAGCGGCTTAGCCAACATGGATTGATTGTCAACCCTGCCAAGTGCCAGTTCGGCCTCTCCACCATTGACTTCCTTGGACACAGAGTCACTAAGGACGACCATCAAAGGTGGAGGCAGTCACACAGTTCCCACGCCCACTCACTGTCAAATCCCTGCAAGAGTTCCTCGGCATGGTGAATTTTTACCACCGCTTCATCCCTCGAGCTGCTCTGCTCATGCGGCCTTTGCACGAGGCCTTGAAAGGTAAACCACAGCACGTTGTGGACTGGACTGAGAGTAGAGACAGGGCTTTTGCCGCCACTAAGGCAGCCCTAGCGAACGCCACCATGCTGGCGCATCCTTCTCCAACAGCCCCCATCGCCATCACCTCGGATGCCTCAGACTATGCTGTCGGTGCTGTCTACGAGCAGTGGGTAGGCGGTGCCTGGCAGCCGCTGGCTTTCTTTAGCCGTCAGCTGCGCCCCTGTGAGCGGAAGTACAGCACTTTCGACCGGGAGCTGCTGGGTCTCTACCTCGCCATCCGACACTTTTGTTCCCTGCTGGAAGGCCGACACTTCACTGCATTTGTGGACCACAAGCCGTTGACTTTTTCCATGGCCAAGGTGGCTGAACCGTGGTCCGCCCGCCAGCAACGTCATCTGTCCTACATTTCGGAGTTCACCACGGACTTGCAGCACGTTGCTGGTAAGACCAACCACGTGGCTGACTGCCTATCACGGGTTGTGGCGGGGGCAGTCCACCTGGGTTTGGATTACAACCGCATGGCGGCCACTCAGGCCACATACCCGGACGTGCAACTCCTGAGGACCTCGGCTACAGGTCTGCAGATCGAGGATGTGGTTTTTGGCGATGCCAGCACCACGCTCCTGTGTGACATCTCCACAGGTAGTCCTCGGCCAGTCGTTCCCTCGGGATGGAGACGACAAGTTTTTGACGCCATCCATGGTCTCTTTTTTCTTACTAAATAAACGACACACGTATTTGTGTGCTCAAAGTGCGAAGTTGTCTCTTGCATGTTACTGCAATTTCCACAGTCTAAATAATAAAACTAAATAATAATAATAATAAATAAATATAATGAAAAGATTAATTCCTAAATGTAAAACAGAAGCCCTCAATTACCAAAACTAAAAAAATTATAATAAAAGTGTAAAGGGGATTTGATGGGCTAGGAGGCGAGGACCGGCTTGACAATATAAATAATATTTTTAATAAAGAACTTAAACGAAAAGACACAAACATACACAAGTATGATGGACAGCTGCCCGTAAATGCTCTCTCTCTGTCGCACCACAGTCCGCAGTCGGCCTTTATCCCTCTCGGAGGCTTGATGTAGAATCACGACCCGGCCCCGCCCTTGCCCGTCACAAAAAAAAAAAAAAAAATAGCTGCAAGTCGCGATAACAGGACAAAGCACACCAATGGCAAACATATAGGCCATGTACACACCGCAACGTTTTGGGAGTGACAACATTATTTAAATGCAGGAGAGAATCCCCTAAATTATTGTCCCATGTGTGTACGGTATACAGGACTGACTCCCTCAATTGCGTTGTTAGACAAGCATAGCTGTAGAAATGCTTTTTTAATTTTTTTGAGCAAAAAGATTATCCACTAGTGATGTATTGTCATCTGACAATGTTTTGTTAACTGCCATTGACAGAATCGCCGTGTTTTGGTCATGCGTTGTTATTTGTTCGGCTGTTGTTAAACAGCGCACAAGCTCTGGACTGTAATGTACGTGTTTTACTCCAAAACCGCAGGCCTGATGAGAGAAAGTACAGTAAAGAGAGGCAGACTGTAATATATTAATGAATAAAGACACATACCTCTTTAAGTTTGAATTACACCAGGAGAAGGTGGACACATCTCATAGGGGCCATTAATCACGTCATTAACAACTAGTTGTTCGGTTCTGTACACACATTTTTTTAAAATGCGGTTGTCACTACCTGAATTTTTCAAGAATGAATTCTGTTGTAGAATGTGGTTGTCATGCCCTTATTTTACTGAAATTTGTGTGCACTGAACAGGATTAAGCACTAAACGGTGAACTGACAACCGAATTTAGCTGCAGTGTGTACGTGGTCACACACACGGGTATCACACTTCTCAGCCTCCCTGGTAAAGTTTACTCCAAGGTGCTGGAGAGGAGGGTTCGGCCGATTGTCGAACCTCAGATTGAAGAGGAACAATGCGGTTTTCGTCCTGGCCGTGGAACGACGGACCAGATCTTTACTCTCGCAAGGATCCTGGAGGGGGCCTGGGAGTATGCCCATCCGGTCTACATGTGTTTTGTGGATCTGGAGAAGGCGTATGACCGGGTCCCCCGGGAGAGACTGTGGGAGGTGCTGCGGGAGTACGGGGTGGGGGTCCCTTCTTAGGGCTGATCCAATCCCTGTACGCCCAAAGCGAGGGCTGTGTCCGGGTCCTCGGCACAAAGTCGAGTTCATTCCATGTGGGGTTGGTCTCCGCCAAGGCTGCGCTTTGTCACCAATCCTGTTTGTGATATTCATGGACAGGATATCGAGGCGTAGTCGGGGTGGGGAAGGTGTGCGGTTCGGTGGGCTGGGGATCTCATCGCTGCTTTTTGCAGATGATGTTGTCTTCATGTCATCATCGGTCCGTGACCTTCAGCTCTCACTGGATCGCTTGGCAGTCGAAGTGTGAAGCAGCTGGGATGAGGATTAGCACCTCTAAATCTGAGGCCATGGTTCTCAGCAGGAAACCGATGGAGTGCGTACTCCAGGTAGGGAATGAGGTTTTGCCCCAAGTGAAGGAGTTCAAGTACCTCGGGGTCTTGTTCACGAGTGAGGGGACAATGGAGCGGGAGGTTAGCCGGAGAGTCGGGGCAGCAGGGGCGGTATTGCACTCGCTCTATCGCACCGTTGTCACGAAAAGGGAGCTGAGCCGAAAGGCAAAGCTCTCGATCTACCGGTCAATTTTTGTTCCTACCCTCACCTATGGTCATGAAGGTTGGGTCATGACCGAAAGAACTAGGTCGCGAGTACAAGCGACTGAAACGGGCTTCCTCAGAAGGGTGGCGGGCTTCTCCCTTAGAGATAGGGTGAGGAGCTCAGTCATCCGTGAGGAGCTCGGAGTAGAGCCGCTGCTCCTTTGCGTTGAAAGGAGTCAGTTGAGGTGGTTTGGGCATCTGGTAAGGATGCCCCTGGCCGCCTCCCTAGGGAGGTGTTTCAGGCACGTCCAGCTGGGAGGAGGCCTCGGGAAGACCCAGGACTAGGTGGAGAGATTACATCTCCACACTGGCCTGGGAACACCTCGGGTCAGCCCAGTCAGAGCTGGTTAATGTGGCTCGGGATAGGGAAGTTTGGGGCCCCCTGCTGGAGCAGCTGCCCCCGCGACCCGACTTCGGATAAGCGGTTGAAGATGGATGGATGGATGGATGGATGGATGGTGTACGTGGTCATACATTGAATATACCAGGGGTTCTCAACCTTTGGCAAGCTGGGCCCCCCCAAAGCTGGTTCATTGCAGTTGGGGCCCCAGTGCCCCCCGCCCCGCCCCATGCTTTATTGTTGTTATTATTATTATTATTATTATTATTATTGCCAGTAGCACCAGACTTCTAATGTGAGCTTGCAGGCATTATTATTATTATTATTATTATTATTATTATTATGAGTAGTAGTAGGCCTATCATCCTTACTAGGCTATTGCTATATAATTATATGAGGTTACATGCTTTATTGTTGTTATTATTATTATTATTATTATTATTGCCAGTAGCACCAGACTTCTAATGTGAGCTTGTAGGCATTATTATTATTATTATTATTATTGAGTAGTAGTAGGCCTATTATCATTACTAGGCTATTGCTATAATTGGGAATTGGCACCAGACCTCTGATATTAATTTATGCTTTATTATTGTTATTATTACTAGGCCTAATAGTAGGCATCATCTGCATTTTTTACAGAAGCTTGCTGGTAGTTGATGTTAATGTGAGACCTGAGCCTGCTTTGCCTTGCAAAGATCCTCAATTCTTGGCTCAATGTTTGATAAGCATAGCCTCAAATCATCCTCGATTTGTGCACGATTGCGGTATTTCGTTTTGAGTGCAGTCATATTTGAGAATCCTGCCTCACACAAATATGTCGACGCGAAAGGAAAGAGAACCTTCAAGGCGACGTCACAGAGTTCAGGGTATTCCTGCATCACTGCTGCCCAGAATGACGAAAGAGGGCAGGAGCTAAAGAGATCCTTCAGTCTACTGTCACTCTTCAGCTCAATAAGCTGTTCCTGCATATCAATTGATAGCTCGTTTGCTGTGCACACAAACGGATCTCGAACCCACGCAAAAAAAGCGATAATCCTCTTTAAAGTACGTCGCAAATTGTTTTCTCATTGCTGACAGGTGCTCAGACGCTGATTGAAATAGGGAGGAGAAATCGTGTGACTTGCCTGCATCATTGATAAAGTCTGCAAGGCTGGGGAACATGTCGCAGTTCCCTCGACTGATGCGACCATGCCAGAGGTCTAGTTTTTGTGTGAAGGCGTGCACTTTGTCTGCAATGAGCAAAATATGAGTTTCGCGGCCTTGCAAAGACAGGTTGAAATCAAACAAATGAGCACCGTTTTCTAAAGTCTATGAGCGCAGCACACACAAATAAACTAAATTGACATACTGCAGTTAAATTTCAAAATGTGGTGTTTTTATATTTATAACATTTGAATACAGTTCAGCAACATACATCACACGACCTGACGACCAATAGAGCTGACAATTGACCATCACTTAATTTACCATCACCTCACGATTGAAAATGTGACACTGATTTCATATGACAGTTCAACAAACAAGTTAATAATATTAAGTCACTTACATTTTAGACGAAATAATGACTGTTTTGGTCTATTTTAGCAGCGAAAATAGATCCGATGAATCCAAACAAAGATCACAGCATAGCCATAGCGCATCTCACAGCAATACTCAATTGTGTTTTGAATGATTCAGTGTTGTGAACGAATCGGTTGAGTCAAAGATTCAATGACCCATTCACAAACATCTGTCTCATTCTTGATGAATCGGCCGTTTGAACGAATCGTTTGAATGAACGACTCAATGACTCGCTTAATGAAACCGCTTTTTGCTTATCACCTGCATTTGCGCTCACTATCGACAAACCAATCAAATTTGTTCAAAACTTTTTTTTTTAAATCAGTCCAAACACATGTTAATTTTTATTCAGGAGTTATGTATATACAAAACTATAACTTTTTATGACAGTAGTTTAGTGATAAAAAAAATGTGCCCAAAAAAATTTTTTTTCCAGTTTTTTTCCCTTCCATCGTAGCCTACTTGCGCCCCCCTCGGGAGAGTGTCCGGGGGGGCGCGCCCCACTGGTTGAGAACCACTGGAATATACTATAGAATTCTGTTGATGATTTTAAACGGAGTGGTGAAAAAAGACATTTGTCTTATTTATTCAAATGCTTATATCTTTTGACCAACAGGTTGTGCTGTCACCAAATTGATAGGGTATTGTAAGGGTTTGGTTGCAATGCCATATTTGAAGTTTTATATAAAAACTTCAAGAGATACAGACTCAGATACTTATTGGCATCTTGCCATTCAATTTATTGATGTGTTAAATGAGAAAGGTTTGATCTATCAAAAAGCTTTTCATAACTTTTTATCATGAGCGTCTCTTGATGATGCATGCAAAATATCATGTTAGGTCTATCACAATACATCTCATAACATTTTGTCATGAGTGTCTCTAGATGTTACATGCTAAATTGCGAGCAAATATATTTTTCAGAAAATTTGAAATGGCGGAAAATCGAGTGGACAGAACTGAAAAACAGTGCAATATTTTATTGGCCAAAACGTAAGGGAGTCTGAACTTTTGGTGCCGCTTGAGGGTTTGAGTGAGAGACCCCAAATTTGGGTCAGTTACATATGAGAGTGTCTTATATCAGCGTGCCAAATGTTATATTTTTTCTTTATAAGGTTCTAAGGCCTGCCATAGACTTTCAACAGAATAATAATAATAACAAGAACACTAACAGATACAATAGGGTCTTCACACCTTCAATGGTTGGCCCCTAAATAACCCTGGAAAGACTTCCATCTTTAAAACTGCTTAGTCTGAACTTTTGGTGCCGCTTGAGGGTTTGAGTGAGAGACCCCAAATTTGGGTCAGTTACATATGAGAGTGTCTTATATCAGCGTGCCAAATGTTATATTTTTTCTTTATAAGGTTCTAAGGCCTGCCATAGACTTTCAACAGAATAATAATAATAACAAGAACACTAACAGATACAATAGGGTCTTCACACCTTCAATGGTTGGCCCCTAAATAACCCTGGAAAGACTTCCATCTTTAAAACTGCTTAGACTTTAAACTTGTTGCTCTTTTGGTTGCAAGCATGTTCACAATTCTTACATGCTAACCTCCCACAGCCACATGGACAACAAAGTTTTTATGTGGTTCCTTCAACCCCTGTCTTTAGTTTCCAGACATCCACGTTATTTATAGGTGGATGTACCTTATGGGCTTTCTGACGTTAGTTGGGCTTATATTTAGCCATGGGAAGGTGGGGAGGAGTGCAGCACTTGTTTTTTTAGCCCTTTTTCGCAAGTGATGAACTCATGTTGGTAATGTCAAGGACTTTGGCAGCAGACTTTGTTTGACAGCTAGTCTCTCACTCTCTCTCTCTTTTGCCTTTAGCCAGACCTGACCCAATTAAGGCGAGCCTAAAGCCAGCCATAACCCTTTGCCACTGGTCTCTGGAGGAATCTTGGACATTGAAGAATAGTAAATAATGTGGCCGTTCCTCATAGTGGGTAAAAGGCTGCAACAGTAAGGGCAACATTTTTGTTGAAGATTCGGGGCATGTGAACTCTCAACTCTCTCTCACCCTAAATAATATGGACTATATTAACTCACACATACAAGCCCACAAAAAAAGCCTCAGTTTGGATGGGATTAATAAGAAAAAAGCCAAGAAAAATAAAGTTGTTTCTCACGCAGATAACGAACTCTGTTACTGGGGTCTGTCCTGTGAATGCTGCCATCTTTGGAAAATGTATTTTAGGTACAGTAATAAGTGGTGCTGCTTGCTGCACTATTACTATTCCATATACTAAGGGTTAGGAATTTGAATAAATGACTAACCTCAAGTATTAAATAACTGAATGATTCCTTGAATAATGCAGTTTGTTGGGGAGAGGTGTGCTATTACTTTTTACTCATAAGATCGCAGTGGGAAAGTGTATAGATGGGAATTGTATGGAATTTACCGATTAACTGTACCATTAATGATTCTTACTTTTGAGGAAGAAATATATATATATAAAAAAAGCCATTTCTATTGCACCTTTAACTGCACATTGTCATATGAACAATCAGTCATTAACTGCACTAACATGGTAACAGTTCTTGGTTATTTTGAGTTCCCACTTCAGTGAGTGCTGTGCTTCGTGCTAAAGATTCAAAAGAATCAGAGTTAATAGTTCAGTAATCGCATTACACTGGCCATGCACTGTCATTTCCTTTTGCAGGAAAAATGCATGTTCAAGAAGAGTTTAAGAAACCAAAAGTCAGGGGGCCTGGGTAGCTCAGAGAGCATTGACGCTGACTACCAGCGGGAGTAACGAGTTCGAATCTAGGGCATGCTGAGTGACTGAAGCCAGGTCTCCTAAGCAACCAAATTGGCCCAGTTGCTAGGGAGGGTAGAGTCACACGGGGTAACCTCCTTGTGGTCACTATAATGTGTGGTTCTCGCTCTCGGTGGGGCGCGTGGTGAGTTGTGTGTGGATGCCTCCACAAGCGCTACGTCTCTGTGGTAATGCGCTCAACAAGCCACGTGATAAGATGTGCTGGTTTATGGTCTCAGACGTGGAGGCAAATTAAATTCATCCTCTGCCACCCGGATTGAGGCGAGTCACTATGCCACCACAAGGTCTTAGAGCGCATTGGGAATTGGGCATGCCAAAATGGTGAGAAAAGAGGAGAACATAAAAATAAAGTCATTTAAATCATATGGTTCCAGTATAGTTTTTAAATGGAACCAGTTCTGTATAAGAACCGGTTCTCTGTTTCCAACCCTAAGCTAGTACTCACATTTTCTTTGAAAAAATAAGTAGTCTGGGGAAAAAAGGGCTCCACCAGCCAGAAAAGGTGTTTTATTTGTGCAAGGTATTTTTTAAAGGTGACAGGTCTCTGTATTGGAACCCTCTTTGGGAATGGAATATCACTCATGCCCAGACATTCAAAGACCTTGGCTAATGCTGTTGAATCATTTCACAGCAAGTTGATCCAACATAGCACAAAGTCTGTCAGTACCACTGGAATAACATCTGCCCAATCAATGAGCAATTAGTTAGCCATCTTTATTATGAGCAAAGATAATTTCTCAGGTTCACAAAATCCATTCGGAAAGTGTTGTCAAGTCAAAAAATCAAACCCAACCAAAAGAAAAGGAACTGAATCAACTGGAAGGAATGAAAATTTTGCTCCAGTTTGTGAGATTGTTTTTTAAATGTCCTTGTTTGAGTGACTGCCAGACATTCCTTTGAGAGAATGGGAAGTAGAATGAGCTTTCAGTGCTTTTCTGCAACTGGGTTTAAAGGACTGGTGCGCACACACACATTTTCTTTTCTATTATGTTAAGAACTTTCCATTGACTTCTATTGTTTTTATACTGAACTAAGGATCCATTCTAACGTCCTTCTTATATTCAGTAGAAGTTTGTTTCCAAACAAAGCCTTCCTCAGTATAAAGACAGAAATGTACTAAAATAGCACCAATTCAAGTACATGAAATGTTTTTCAAAGTCTAAGTGGGAGGTTAACTAATTGAGATATCTAGTCCCATAGATTGTGTTTTCATTGCAATGGGCATTAAATCTCATCCTCCACAATATTAATAGTGGCTATACACTTTGCTACAACAATCGTAAAGCTGCGTTTAAATAATATGAACGTCACATGAAAAGCATTTGCAGAAATCATCTTGTATTGGTTGTTGTGCACGTAAATTATACATAATTCGAATTGTCTGGAAATCGACGCCTGGAAAATGCTGATGCTTCACTCCAGTGGATCATGTGAATCCAGCTTATCACAAGTCCCATCTTGGTTTGTTTTGAACAAAACATTACGGTTAGGAGGTCCTTTCCCAATCACTTGATCATTGACAGAAATTGCTGTTTTTGTAATGATCCTGTACACGGCGCAAAGGTTCCAACCCTATTCCAACTAATGTTCAGCACTCACAGAGAGCTTAATTACATGACAGAATGTAATGTGAACATTGGTAAATGCATTAACCACGATTAAGAAAAATGTACGAAATAAACATTTTAAATTAATAGCATGTGTTAACACGTTAATTTCGACAACTCTGCTAAAACACACTTCTTTTACACTTCTTATGAGCACATGTAAGAGCAAATGAGAACAAATAAATTGATAAACAATCATGAAAGCTTGATAGGATGCCCTTATACATTTACAGCAAAAAAACAACCTTTTTTTAAGGCATAGACAAATGCACTTACACCCAATGTGAGGATTCACATTTGCGCACACACACACGGCACAGGAGATGCATACAGATTTTTTTCTCCTCAAACAGAACATTGCGATGACTCATTCTCTGCACAGACCCAACTGCAATGCTCCTCCCATCCAGAAAACACACACACACACACACACACACACACACACACACACACACACACACACACACACACACACACACACACACACGCACACTTGCACAGATTATGACAAGATTCTGAGTGTTGAGAAAGGCCTCCTGTGGAATTCAGGAGAAATAATTTCATACAGGTTGAATCATTTACAACTGAATTTATAATTTTGGATTGTTCCCCAAGATAAAAAGAGCTTGAGGTGCAAACTCATCTGTCACACTTAAGCCTCCGAGAGGGATATTTTATGTGTGCAGTCTGGAAGATGCATTTTTTATTGCGTTTGACAATGTGCTATACATCAGTCAGATGTAAGAATGACATTTAGTAGATGTTTTTACTAGACATGAAAGATCTCGATAACCGGTTTGACAGATTCATTTATTTAACCAATATTACACTTTTCTTCGTAATCAGTAGAGTAGAATTAGTAGAGTTTTTGAAATAAATGTGTTAAAGGTTCATGACACATTAAAACTACATTTGAGATGTTGTGTGTATGTATTGTGCACAATAGAAGACAAAGTTAGCATCCATAAATTTTAGGATTTAGGCACCATTTTCGTCTTCTGGGTTTAAAATCACCATAGAGTCAATGTCACAGGATCTGAAGCTTTCACATACTATAGTAAATCATAGCATCATCATCATCAGTGTCTTAGATGTAAGAATGGCATTTGGTTTACAATAGAGATGAATAATCTCAGTAATAGGTTTGATCAATATTGTTTTAACTGATATTACACTAGTTATTGCTTTTTTAATATCTGGTTTCCAATATATTCCAATACATGATTTGATAGATTTCTATTTAATTGTGTCAAAAATAAGAAAGGAAAAAAATTGATACTGAAAATCAGTTATTGGACACTTAATCTTTTTAACCAATAAACGACACAATTTGTGTTCAATTTTACTTTGTCAAAAAGCAGAAATAAAACAATTAAAAAAAAGTATCTAGTTTTCACATGTACAACTTGTAAGTGAACACACTCTTTGGAAGATTATAAAATGCTTATTCACAAACGTACCAATTTACATAGAACATAAGGCTTTCCACATGAGGCAATCTATCAAAGCACCACCATCCGCAGTCGGCCTTTATCCCTCTCGGAGGCTTAATTAGCCCGATAAGGGACCGGGTGTGTATAATCACAACCCCCGCCCCGCCCTCCGCCCTGTCACAGCAATGTACGTGAAACTTGATTTTACTACCAACACTCATTATTAAAACTAAAGTGAGGGATGAAAGCTGACATTAAGAGCAATTAATCATCAAAAAAAATAATTGCTACATTCGTCAATATATGCCCAAAAAGACTCTAAGACACTTTGATATCACATTAATATTGCTAATTGTTAACCCTAGTTCAACCTCTACAAGAAAACATTGATTAAACATTCAAGGGGGGAAAAAAACGAAGAAAGTTTTTTCAAAGTACTTTTCTAAGTATTTTCTTTTTTTCGAAGTACTTTCTTTTTTTCAAAGAAAGTACCATGTTCTTCTGTCAGTCTGTGGCTGAAGAACCTCTTGATGTGGTAGAGATGCCCTTTGTAATATGGTGAATATCTGGATACTTAATAAAACTCTATTATTAATTTATATTGAACTATTGATTTACTTTAGCAAGACATAATACAGACATGGACATGCATTAATGCTAAAAAAACAAACATCTTGTGCGTACCCCTTAAAAGTGAGAGTGCACAACATTTGACACGTGCTCCTGAACTCGTCTGGTGCAAAGCATGAAGCCCATTATGGTGAAAGGCTTCTGCAGATGGAATGACCTTTTATTGGAGGAACAGAACTGTACAACATGTCCCCAAGAGAACAAAAGGGCGCTTCATGGTTGAACAGATTGACATTCGTTTCTTCTTGATGGCCTGGATACCCTGGATCACATGAAGCTTCATTTAAAATGATGCTGGATGTTTATTTCAGCTTTAACTCCTTTACTAGAATTTCAAGGAAAAGAACATTGCTGCTTTTTCTAAAACTTTTCTAAAATGTAGAAAAAAAAAATTTCATAGCACTTGGCTTGATGCTGCCTCCAATCTGATCAGCAGCACACGTGTGCGTGCTTCAAAGGAACGTAACAGGTTGACAACATGGAGACTGATATAAAAGAACCTGTTACTATTTACTACTATCAGCTCTATGTCAAGCTGGACCCCATATCATCTACACCTTCACTCTCCACTTTAAATGCCTGCCTGGAGGAGACAAGGGCATGGATGACGGATAACTTCCTCCAGTTAAACAGCACCAAAACTGAAGGTCTCCTCATTGGGACCCCACACCAACTCCGATCTTCCCCCCTGACAGTCTACTCATTTGCTGGCCATGATATTTCTTTGACGTCCTCTATAATAAACTTGGGGGTTCGATTTGACGCCCACCTATCATTTAACACTCACATCCAACACACATGTAAAACTGCACTTTGTCATCTCCGGAACATTTCCAAACTCCGCCCCTCCCTCTCTTTTTCTGATGCAGAGATGCTGGTGCATGCCTTTGTCTCCTCCAAGCTTGACTACTGCAATTCACTACTTGTTGGGATCCCTGGCAGGAGCATACAAAGATTGCAGTACATTCAGAACTGCGCTGCCAGGGTCCTGATGGGGGTTCGCAAAATTGAGCACATCACACCCATCCTCCAAAAACTTCACTGGCTCCCTGTTAGACTCAGGATTGATTATAAGATCTGTCTCCTGACCTATCAGTGTGTCTACGGTAGCGCACCAGTGTACCTTAAAGAACTCATTACTTTGCATAATCCACACCGACATCTCCGCTCTTCTGACAGCCACAAACTCCAGGTTCCTAAGTCCAAACTCCGTACTATGGGAGATAGGGCCTTCCAGGTAGCTGCGCCTAGAATGTGGAATGCTCTCCCTAATCACCTGAGGGCGTCACAGTCTATAGAGGTTTTTAAATATAAATTAAAGACCCACTTATTTTTAACTGCTTTTTCTTAAAACATATCCTGTTCTTGTTGTCACCAATTGTTCTTAATTTTGTTATTAAGTGTTTTAATCTATTTTTATTGTTTTTTTTTTTTACCTGTGCACTTGTAGCACTTTGAGATGTTCCTTCATGTGTAAAGTGCATTACAAATAAAATTTATTATTATTATTATTATTATCATGTGCAAATGTACAGTGTGATTGTAGCTCATCTTTGTCCATCATGAAATGTACACACAAGCTTAATAAAACCATAACTGGCCTCTGCATGCTGCGAGTGTTGATGAACTGTCTCCTTTCTTTTCTTTAAATACCCATTATAAAGTGACAGTTCTTGGCGCTTAATATATAATCATTTAAATAGGAGAATCAAACATCCACCGATTCTTATTTTACTGTGATGATTCAGATAGATCGCTAATTATTGCTTTGTTTCTTTGACATGTTTCAAATGTATCTGCATCTATAGCCACCATTTGGGAAGCAATAATTCTGACAAACTTTGCAAGTTGAAATATATTGATAAATCATTTAATATCGCTATGATACTTAGCATGTGCCTCTAGAGGATCCTCACTCCACGCTGACTGAAATGATGAATGTAGATAATCAGATTTTAAAACACAGCCTTTTGCAGTTTAGTATTAAATGCAAGGCCATATTTTGTTTTAAAGATTTATATTTTTTCCATATTGCCCAGCCCTATTTTAAACTATCAATGCTCTAGATACAACAATAAATTCCATCTGTTGTTATATCATGAGCACAGCAAACAAACAGGCCAATCACCAAAGAGCCCTCCAGGCACTGATGATGTGGAGTGGGGTGCAGTGAAGAAGGTTGCCACGGCATCCAGTGACATTCAAAGACATCACGAGGGGGGTAGAGGTTTAATAGAGGTTGTTACCAGCTCTAATTATAAACGGCTAGAGTCAGAGAGAGGCAGGAGGAGACGGGTGGAGAGGAGAGTGTGGGGACGGGTGAAGGGGCAAAGGTATGAATTAAGGAGCATTAATGATGTAGAAATCTTTGATGGGAATAGGAGGAGGAGAGGATGACAATAGATGCAGGAAGATGGACAAAATCTACCGGGTACTAAGAAACAAATTTTTTCTTTACTTGAGCACCAAGCCATGAAACACTGGCTGAGATGCACCTAAGACAAGACAATTATATGCAATTACAATATGCACACAACAACAGGTTACTCAGCTGCTGACAAATCCTTCGAAAAGTGATCTAATTGCTTCAGCTGCAAGGTTGCATTACTACAATAACAAACGGCTTCCAATAACGCCACACTAATCCTTTGTTTTCAAATACAATGCTAATTGTTTAGATTGATGTAATTTCAACAATTGCAATGCAGATTTTAAAATATCACCAACTTTTAAAAAACAGATCATATTTTGAAGAACTAAGGCCATATCCAGGCTAACAGGTTTCCATTTAAAGGGTTAGTTCACCCAAATATGAAAATCCTCTCAAGATTTACTTACGTTTAAGCCATCCCAGATGTGTATGACTTTCCTCCTTCAGTAGAACCGAAATTAAGATTTTTATAAGCAGATTTCAGCTTAGTTTTTTTCCATACAATGCATTTAAATGGTGGCATCAGGCTGCTTGACGGTCCAAAAGGCATATTTTGGCAGTATAAAAGTAATCCACATGATTGCAGTCGATCAATTAATATCTTCTGAAGCAAATCCATAGGTATGTGTAAAAATAAATCGATAATTAAAACTTAATTAACTTTATAAAACTGCTTCCTGCAAGCAGTCGATGCATCTGTGACACAAGAGCTCACACGAGAAGCCAGAAGCTTGCACTTGGTACAAACGAATGTCAAGCAAGAGTTAGTTCATTTAAAACAGAAATACACCACTGGCCAGCACCAACGATTTAAAGTTTTAAAAACGTATTAAATATCAATTATGTTGTGTCGAATGCTGGCAGGAAGCAATTTTTAAAATGAATTAATTTTAATTATCAATTTATTTTTACACAAACTTCTGGATTTGCTTCAGAAGACATTAATTGATCGACTGAAGTTTTGTGGATTACATTTATGCTGCCTAAATATGCCTTTTGGACCGTCAAACAGCCAGCAGACACATCTGGGATGGCATAGAGGTAAGAAAATTATGAAAGAATTGTTATTTTTGGGTGAACTAACCCTTTAATCACAATTTCAGTGTTCTCGTTTACATGGACACCAGAAAGCAATTTATTGCGAGAAAGGTGCTTAAGACTCAAAACTGGTATATGCATTTATATGCACTGTGTTTGCGGCTTTCTGTTTACTCTCATAAACATCTGGAAAGGTCAGAAAGCAGCCTTCTTCACAGTAAAGTAATTTTCCTGCCACCAACTATCTGATTTATTTTTCTCCATATGTGGCAACACCTCTAAACTCACCAGGCGTGATCGGAGACTAAGATGCTTACAACTGAGCAGTCCACCACAGATGAAATGAGGGACTTAGATATAAACAAAAAAAATCTGTTCAAGAGTAAATCTTATGGACTGATGAAAAAATGTATAGTCCCTACCAGATGGGTTCAAAAGTCTGCAAATATCTGTAAGACCAAGATTTTTACACATCCTGTGAAGCGTCAATGTTGCATTAGGGAACTTGCACACTTTTGCTTCACTACGATCAAGGACTGAGTTCATCAAAAGATTAAAGTCTTCTCCCAATATTATATCATGAGGGGTGCCATCAGCTTGCAACATCCCTTCAAGATCTATAAAAAAGCCCTGATCATCAGCGTTAGGTGCATAAATATTAGCCAAAACAAGACTTTGCCCATAAATTTCTGCTAAAACAATAATGACTCTTCCTAATTTATCTTTAATCTGTTTCAGACATTTGAATTGTAGATGCTTACTTATCAGTGTAATGGCTCCCCTGCTCTTAACTGAGCCAGCACTCAAGAAAATTTCAACCCCATATCTTCCCAAATTTGTAAACTTCATGCGGGGAAAGACGCATTTCTTGAAGAAACATTCTATCATATTTCTTAAGCTTAAGAATATAAATAACATTCCTTCTTTTTATGGAGTGCCACAACCATTCCACGTGGAGAGAGACAGTCCACTCATATTAACATTTTACATTTTGACATATGAGAAAAAATGTATAATGTCAAAAACAAAATGATAAAGCCCACATTCCAACATTAGTGCAACAATCAAACCCCGAAATTTGCTCAGAAACAAACAAACAGAAACAATTAAAAGTGTGCATTAACCCCGCGCATGACAGCACCAACTGGCATCCATCCCTCTTAACTCAAACATTCCATGTACGCCTACGAGAGCCCCAGCGACAACTTTTCCATCGGATTACTCAAGTCCGGTGTTTCTATAAAACATTTTGTGAGACAGAATTACACAACAAAAGATAATCTATAAAACAAACTTCAGCCAATAGGCAGAATAAACACAAAGAGCATGTAGATTCATCCACAAAACTGTCGCAAAGGTGTGTTACTCCACAAAACAAACTTCAGCCGCTAGGCGGAACCAGCCAAAACCCTATGAGCTTGCTTGATTTCCAGCTTATGGCCTGTTTTGTCAAGCAAATTTGGAAAGAGCCCATCCAAGAATTTCACCATATCCTGAGGGAATTTGGCCTCAGGAATCCCGATGATTTGGACATTATTCCGCCTGCTACGGTTCTCCATGCCCTCCAACTTCTCCCAGCCACGCTCCAAATCCACCTTGGTCTCTAGCGGATTAGTAGATAATTCCCTCTCCGATGACTCCAGATAATCGATCAGTTTCTCGACATCCCCCCTTCTTGTAACCACCTCAGAGAATTTAGTCTCCATGGCAGTGATCGACTGACGTATTATAGCAAGATCCTCAAGTCAACAACGACCTTCATTAGCATTGCCAACAAGTTCAACATCTCGCACCGAATTTCCCTAATTTCTCTGACCAAATTGACTCCCTGGCTCGGGGCCTTCTCGGGAGGGTCAGCTTGAGCACATAAGTGTCTTTTAATGTCTCCAGAGCACGAGGATTTTTAATTATTTGACATATTGTACTCCTAGTACAGAGACTCACCTGAATCTATCAATCAAACTCCATAAATTATCAATGTCACTGTTAAGGGAAAGCACAGTGAGACTACTTAAAAAAAAATTATAATCATTTTAGCTATATTCTTTCTTCTAGTGTTTTAAGATAACTATGGACATTGGATAACTTTCCAGAGGTACCGAAGAGCCGCTATGTTCACACAAATTGACAGCAAATAAAGCAATTTGACAAACCGCATTGTATCGTTTGCATTTCATTATAAAATTGACTTAGTTTTAAAGATAAAACCCGAAAATAAAAAGCCCATTGCGACCAACAAATTATTTTGATGGAGCATGTCACATTTTATAAACAAAATGCAAATGCTGGTGGGACAATAGAACTTTAGGATGATGGATGATCACTGTGTACAGTATTAAAACATTTTTTTAATGATCATCGTAGTAAAGAACGAGTGATACAAACTAAAGTTTTTGAGTTCTTACCTGGTGTATTAGGTGAATTCATGGATGAGCTACTTCTTTGACTCCAAAGTTTTGTAAGGATGTTGTGTGAGCTGGAAAAGTAAGTTTGGTTTCACTCAGTGAAGGAGGCAAGCTGCTGAAAGATGCCAAGCTCTAAAGGGGGTCCTCTGTTTCAGCCATGACCATAGACCTCACCAGGAGGGCTGTGATGGCTGCTAGTGCCAGTAGCAGAAGACCCTCACTGCAACAGGTAGAAACACATTGGACTTAATGGAGCGGAGACCACCAATATCAAAAAGATGCAATTAAATGTATTTGTGACTGAAGCTGCCAAGCATCTTCATTTGTGCTCCACAGAAAAAAAGTCTTGCAACAACATGAGGGTGAGAAAATAATGGGGTGAACAATGCCTTAAACATCTAAATGATTACACATTAGTCCCAACGGTGCACTTAAGCTTTAAATGTTCTATACATGAGACCAAAAATTGCTCATTTGTTTTTCAAAGTGTGCATTAGGTCCCCTTGCAAGCCACTATAAAAGAGTGTAAAGAATATAAAAGAATAAAACTCTTTATTAACAGGCTTAATAAAGAGTCATTAATTCCAGTGTCAGAAAGTTGAGCAATTATGTTTGGCTTGTAAGGGGGGCAGTACGCTTGTTGCTTCCAAAACAGATCCAGGGGGCCTAATGGATGACTCACTCTGCCTCAGAGTCAGTTGAGATGCACTACAATACCCATGCTGCCTTGCAGCAACTGGATACACAGCAGGATAGCACATTACCCATGTTGCCTAATGATTCTACCATTAGCCCTGCCCCAAGCAAAGAACAGAGAGGCTCCAGATCATCTAGTTTTAGTGATTAGACACTGGCCCACACTTCCGGAGTCTTAGGTGTGTTGTACATTCCAATAGATATTATTATGTAACTTACAGCATTCTGAGCAGGTTTGGGGATTTCAATATTTTTAAACATGCTTCTTGCGTAATACCCTTTTCATTTACTGAAATATACATGTCAACATGAAATATTAAGATTTGAGACTCTGATCAGCTGAAAAATGCTGGCTTTATTGTGATGTACATATACATAATTTAAAGTTATCCAAGTATACTAAGTAAGTATAACCTTGTTGTGTTCATAATAGATTACCTTCATTAAACATTTAATTTAAAAAATCCACATGATTCAAAACTTTACCAGGCGCACCCATTAAAGTGATAATTCACCATAAGGGGACATTAAGCAGAATGGCAGCCTCAGTCACCATTCACTTACATTGTATGAAAAATAAGATGCAATAAAATAAATGGTGACTGAGGCTAACATTCTGTCTAGCACCATTTTTTTGTGTTCCACTGTATTATGGCAGAATTAAACTTTTTGGGTGAACATAAGAACTCCACAGTAAGGATGGCAGAATATATATATATAAATATATATAATATAAAACTATATATATATAGTTTTTTTTTTTATTCTGTTGAACACAAAGATTTTTAAAAGAATATCTCAGCTCTGTAAGTGAATGTACCAAAGCTCTGAAAGCACATAAAGGCAGCATTAAAGGAATTCAAATGACACTGGTTCAATCTATGTCTTCAGAAGAGATCTGATAAGTGTGGGTGAGAAACAGATCAATATTTAAATCCTTTTTTACTAATAAATCTCCACTTTCACATTCTTCTTCTTGTGTTTTTGGTGATTCAATTCTTTGTGCATATCGCCACTTACTGGGCAAGATAATTAATTGTAAAAAATGGACTTTATATATTATACATTTATATAAATGTATATTTTTCTCACCTACACCTATCATATTGCTTCTGAAAATCATTGTATGAGTCGTATGATTTTTGTACTTTTTACTTCAAAGTTCTGGTCACCGTTCACTTGCATTGTATTGAGCAACAGAGCTGAGATTTTCTTAAAAAAAAACCCTTCATTTGTGTTCTGCAGAAGAAAGAAAGTCACACATCTGGGATGGAATGAGGGTGAGAAAATGAGAGCATTTAAATTTTTTGGTGAACTATCCCTTTAATTGGATGTATAGAAGAAATAAGTCATATGGGTTTGGAACATGGTGGTGAATGACAATTTACATTATTAACAATAATATTAATATTAGTAGTATTATTAATCATTCTGCAATGTATGTTAAATGTGTATCATATAACGGAATATAGGAGAGTAAACATCCAATACGTTATATGTGAAAGTAACTAGTTACTCACTACTTGAGTATTCTTTTTATTGGACACTCTCTTACGCTTACTCAAGTAAATTATAACATTATTACTTTTATTTGAGTAATAATTTTTTAAGTAATTGTACTTTTACATGAATAAGGTTTTTGGCTACTCTACCCACCTCTGCATTTAACAATCTACAGGAAGACACATCCTAGGATCAGCATCCACTAGGTGTGACTGCCAAGAAAATACCGTTCAGTTGCTGTTTTATCCTGCCTGCAAATCACCCACGCTCACTGGCCCTCTCGCTTTTACGGCTGCCTACCTTTCTTCATTGCTATTTTTTCTGCATCTCAGGCTAAATGCCTGCTGATACATTGGGAATACAAATTCAGCGGTTTTCCACAGCATGGCTCAGTCAAAACCCACTACATCTGTGAACTCCAGGAACAAGCAATTGCGGGCATGCTCGGCCAATTGCAGAGCCCTAATTGCAGTGAGGAATACCCATGTGTATATGGTTGAAACACGCAGAGGAAGCTCTTTCTCTGCCTGAGAACCGCAGCCATTGTCTCGCCTTGCTCAGAAAGCTCCTGTGCCGTAGTCTCAAGGTAGCTGCTCCCCAAAGCATTTAACTTGAAAATGATGACACGGATGGAGGAAATGGCAATGACGCTGCAAATCTGGGGGCCTCCCAGACTTTGCATGCACTTTGTTGGGCTGACCAAACTGACTCGTGTCTATTTGAGGACACTACTCTTCCCGGTGTTTCCTTATTCGCGTACCAGCCACCAGGCTCTGGGGAAGATGAAGATGCTGTTCTTGAGGGCTCGTAGGGATGCTGTTAATGAGGAGGCTATCCCGTCGGCCCAGGCTGCACCAGTCAGCGGTTCAGCAGTGTTACCGCTTGTAATCCTCTTCGAAGGGTGTGAGCGAGTGGCCACTCGACTCAACATTGAATGGCCGGCACTCCAAAACACTGTCAATTGGGAAAGGGATGTCTATGACGAGAAACTGTTTGGGCTGCCGCCTGTCCTGAGAAAACAGCTCTTGCTCATCCTCCTAGTGTGTGCAAAGCACATGAAGTTCTACTGGGGAGAACAGCTCGAAGTTGTGGAAGGAAATTGTAACTGTCAATAACCTTTTCCTGCGTAATGCCCGCCAGGCCATCCAAGCCTCCAGCCGCTCAATGGCATTATCCATTGCGGGTGAACACGCACAGTGGCTAAATCTCTCTGGTCTGCCCGACAGCAAGAAAAGGCACATTGCAGTCAAACCGCGCCTTCAGAGGCATCAAGGTCAAGTGCGCTGTGACAATACCACAATTATAGCACAAATCAATCGCCAAGGAGGGATGGGCTCCCCTCAGCTTCACTGCCTAGCCTACAAACTTTTGGTATGGAGCAGTCAGCAATTCCTTTCATTCAGTGCGACTTACGTCCCAGGTGTTTTGAGCTCTGGTGCGGATCTCCTGTCAAGGGGGGTACCCTCTCTATGGAGAGTGGAGACTCCATCCTCAGGTAGTATGCATGTTATGGGAGAGATTCGGTCGGGCTTCCATCGATCTCTTTGCCTCGCGCAAAAACACCAATTCCCCTATATTCTTCTCTCTAAAGGACGCCCCACTAAGTGTAGATGCACTAGCACATCCATGGCCCAATGTGCTGCTCTATGACTTTCCCACTCTCAGTTTTATTTTTCCCACTCTAGCCAGAATGAGGGAGCAGAGATTAACACTACTTCTCATAGCACCCAGATGGCCCAAAGCACTGTGGCTGGCGGAGATAATTCCCCTCCTTCATGCCCAGCCGTGCCCACTCCCATTGCACACAGACCCTTTGTCTTAGGCAAACAGAGAAATATGCCACCCTCGCTCAGACAGGGTGGCGCTATGGGCCGGCCCCTGAAAGGTCCAACCTGAACACACTGTGTATCTGTGACTAAACACTGATATTACACAAAATGATGTGAATTACAAAATTTTTCAAATACCCGCCACTTACAAAATGCTAGGGCCTCGTCCACGAGGACTATGTCTTATTGTAAGTGACGGGTATTTGAAAAATTTTGTAATTCACATCATTTGGTGTAATATCAGTGTTTAGTCACAGATACACAATGCTTTCTACAAAACCTTTTGGACAAAGGGAACAATTTTTTAACCATCAATGTTTACCTGGCAGATATTTCTGCTTGCCACATTGACTTCAATGATGCAGCAGTAGGGCAGCATCCTCTCATTCATAGATGCATGATGGGTGTTCGCCATTCTATGTCAGTTACTAGAAAGCTTGTTCCTGAGTGAGACCTCTCCGTGGTGCTGGAAGCTCTTTCACAGCTGCCTTTTGAGCCCTTGGAAAATATTTCTTTAAAGATTTTGTCCTACAAAACAGATATACTCCTTGCACTGGCATCAGCATGCCCTTTTTATTCATCATTCTTGTACAAGATTTTTCCCAGGCATGGAGAAGGTTTCTCTAGTACAGTTTATTTTATGGTCTCAGATATAAGGGCCTTTTAAATGGCATTGGTCACATGCGCCTATCTGTCAAGCCAGACTTGGTGCAATTGGATGCTTCTCCATAGGTGGATCTCTCCACTTGATGTTTCAGAGAACTGGGGTTACAAAAACGGTAACCTATCGTTTTTATTATTAAATGTTTAAATCATTAAACTAAACGTTTCATGAAAATTATAAGTAATTGGAAAAATTCAAATTCATCTGCCAGACACTTCGAAAAAATTTACAAAGCTTTATTGCTATTCTTTTGCATAGTTTGTTTTGAATCTGCAGTAAATCATGGGTAAAATTGGCAGCTTTGCACTGAGCAGAAGAAAAGACCCGAGTCCTCTGAGACAGGATAATCTGGGCCCCACCTGCTGGTCAAAGCATGCAACTACATCAGGAAGTGTACAACATGAATTCTCGCCACCCTCAGAAGTGTAATTTGTCTAATGATTGAATATTACCACAGCATACTTCCTGGTGTGGAATAGTTAACATGATCAAACTATAAAAATCTCAAATAATTGAGTAGACAGCAGTATTCCAGGTACTATAGGTTTTCTAATAACAGTATAGGTCTGCATGAATCAATATCTGTATGAACACATGCAAGTGTTATCAGTTCAAAACCAATACACTGTACAGAGTCACTGATAAATGTCTTTAAATAGTCTTGGTGTTTTGCTTTGATGAATTTATATAGTAACTTTATGGATGCTGGGTTTCTTGAGCAATGTTTCAAATGGTAATCTCAAAATGCAAATTCAAAATATATGTGTGCCTCAAAGAATCTGAAAATAATGAAGCTCTACAGAGCGGTTTCTTACACTTGTGTTTTCAAGGTGCGCAACCTTCATTGTAGTGTGATTCACGTCAGAGGAGTCTTATAATAAAAGATTGAGAATCCAGTTATAAATAAAAAAATTTAAAAAAAGGTTACAATATCAAAGCTTGGCTTCTTAAAGAAATGTTATGAGTGCAATAAAAATTATGCTCAATCAACAACATAAATTGACCCTTACAAGGGTCTCACAATAGAAAAAGTGTAGCCATGAGCATAAACATTATATGTGTTAACATTATTTCAGTGTGATAAAATCGCTTCATAACCTTATCTGTTTAGTTAAATCCAATATTACTACTTTGTTGCCATGACAACATAAAGTTGCTTACAAGGTTTACAAGTGTTATCACAGTAAAATCATGCTAACCTGTATAATGCTTACATCTTGTGGCTATACTTTTGCAACAGTGTATTTTAACATTTATTACATTTACCATTCACTTCCATACTAAGTGCCTTACTGTTAACGTGATTTTCTTTTCGTTCTTTTTTATGAATGAGGGATGAAATAATGTTTTGTGCTAATCAACATTGTGCTAATAATGCTGTTGATTGAGCTTAACTCGTACAGAACCTGGAAAAATCCTTTAAGAAAATTTAAAAATCAACATAAATCTGAACAGTTATGAAACAGTTATATGTTTGTCATGCGGTTCCAAGATCTGACCTATGGACCTTTAGTGTTTTTCATGTTATCCATAAGGCTTGTTCTTTCCTCTGGTCACAGCCAGCACAGACATGTCCCAAGGCCTTTTCGATCGCTAACATGCGTGCACAGTTCCTGGAAAGCCTTGTATTGACACCAGAGCAGGCTGAAGCTGCTCTCTAAAGCTTAGTCCGTGATTTAATGCAAGAGCTGAAAGCTCCTCCAGTCCAAATCTTTCCAATCCTCACTATCTCTCTCTCTACACTCACGCAAGTGGTCAGGTTCCATGCCAGCAAGCTGATCAACATTTAATGCTATTAAAAAGGATGGGAATTTAAGGAGAGTTTAAACACTGGCTTATTCGTCAACGCTTGAGAGAATCATCCTTCCCAAGATGCTTAGCTCACTTTCTTTGAGGCTGATAACATGAGAAGGCATCAGTCACTCAAGAGGGTGTGAATGCAGTGGGATGGAAATGTGTTGATTATTGCTCTGCTCACTAGTGTCTGTGATTGATATTTCACCCTGCCCTTTTCTGTCCTAAAGAAGATTTCCAGACTACACAGGTCAACAAATTTGTCTATCCTTGCCAGGTGAAGCAAACCCCCCGATCACTATTAGAACAAGTGATCTGCCAAATACATTCAGTCAAAGCGTCTAGACACTAGACATGGTCACAATTCCAAGCCTGTCCAAGTCGAGTATCAAATCTTACAAGTCCAAGATTAAAGGATATTTCACCCAAAAAAATTATTGTCACAGTATTTTTTTTGCAATGACTAGAACAAAATTTAAGTCAATAATCAATCAATTTATTACTAAAGTGATTTAAAGGATAGTTCACCCAAAAATGAAAATGTTCTCATAATTTACTCACCCCCATGCCATCCCAGGTGTGTATGACTTACCATCTTCAGCAGAAGGCATTTGAAGAAAAATATCTTTGCTCAGTGTGTCCTTAATATGCAAGTGGATGGTGATCAGACATTTAAAGCTAATAACAGATAGTCAGCATAAAGGCAAAAAAAAGGCAAAGGTTAAACTAATGTATTCTATAGTAGTGTTGGTGGTGTAGTGGGCTAAAGCACTAAACTGCTAAGCAGAAGTTTGTCGGTTCGATCCCCACAGTCACCACCATTGTGTCCTTAAGCAAGGCACTTAACTCCAGGTTGCTCTGGGGGGATTGTCCCTATAATAAAGCTCTGTAAGTCGCTTTGGATAAAAGCATCTGCCAAATGCATAAATGTAAATGTAAGGGAAATGATGGTTTATGCTGACTGTGCTTTTTTGGAGCTTCAAAAGAACTGATCAACATCCACTTGCATTTTAAGGACCTATAAGCTAAGATATTTTTCTATTTTTCTTCAAATGTGTTCTGCTTATTAATGTAAGTCATACACACCTGAGATGGCATGAGGTTGAGTAAATGATGACAACATTTTCATTTTTGGGTGAACTGACAAATCAAACATGGCAGATATGTTTATTACATCAAACCTCATTGGTTTTCATTGCATCTTGTGATAAAATATGTGACATGACATCAGGTCACTAGACGCAGTAAGAACCATTGAGTAAGAAGAAGTTTATCTTTTGTCAATTTTAAGTCAGGTCTAAATTCACTGTGCCTTTAAATCTTAGAACATAAAACAGCTGTTGACATCAGTGTTTAAGTGCAGGTTAAAAGTGCAACCACCACCACCATGCTTCACCGCCGATTCTCATCAGACCAGAGAATCTCGTTTCTCACAGTCCTTTAGGTGCTTTTTTGCAAATTCTATGCAGGCTTTCATGTGTCTTGTACTGAGGAGAGGATTCCATCTGGCCACTCTGCCATAAAGCCCAGATCAGTGGAGTGTTGCAGTAATGGTTGTCCTTCTGCAAGTTTTTCCATCTCAAAACATGATCTCTGGAGCTCAACCAGAGTGACCATTGGGTTCTTGGTCACCTCTCTTACCAAGGCCCCTCTCCCCTGATTGCTCAGTTTGGCTGGGCGGCCAGCTCTAGTTAGAGTCCTTGTTGTATCAAACATTTTCCATTTAAGAATTATGGAGACCACTGTGCTCTTATGAACCTTCATTGTAGCCATAAAATATTTTTAACCTTCCCCAGATCTGTGCCTCAACACAATCCTGTCTCTGAGCTCTGCAGGCAGTTTCTTTGACCTCATGGGTTTTGCTCTGATATGCATTTTCAGCTGTGAGACCTTATATAAACAGGTGTGTGCCTTTCCAAATATTGTCCAATCAATTGAATTTGCCACAGGTGGACTCCAATCAAAGTGTAGAAACAGCTCAAAGACGATCCAGATAAATGGGATGCACCTGAGCTAAATTTCTAGTGTCTGAAAACGTATTTGAACGTGATATTTAAGTATTTTCTTTTTAATAAATTAGCAAAGTTATAAAAAATCTGGTTTTTGCTTTGCCTTTATGGGGTATGGAGTGTAGATTGGTGTGGAAAAACATAATTTAAAGAATTTTAGCATAAGGCTGCAACAACAAAATGTGAAAAAATGATGGGGTCTGAACAATTTCTGAATGCGCTGTATACTTAATTTGACTGTGCACGCTTACAGGCACGATACAACTACTATGATATACTGGACTATTTCTCTTCAGACTTGAGTTTTACAAATGCAGTTATCTTCTGACCTCCTCACACACATTCTCTAGATGTGCACATACACTGTTGTTATTTTCATCTCCCTATCATCTTTGTTTAACAGCGGTAAAATCCTCTAGTGCCACCGTAATTCCAGTGGCACACTAAATTATATGAAACTCACGGTTAAAAAGGTATACTTTTGGCAGAACAATAATGTAAAGAAAAGTATGCCCTAGCCTTTAGACATGACCTGCAACAAGACTCTACAATCTGTTGAACATACCGCATATGAATGCCTAACAACCTAATTTTCATTCATGTCAAATTAATAATGGCATCTATCCTGAATAAGGCCCATCTCACGTTAAAATAAGGATATATGGATCTGTGGTAAAAGTGGTCACAGGAATAATTGTAGCTGGGTATTTTAAACCTTTAACCACTTCTGGCTTTTGGCCGGAGCACTAGGGATGCATTATCCAAATGACGTGCAAGGATAAAAATAGTACTACAGATTTAGCATGCTGCCAACCACCCACCCCTCCACCCCCCTCACTGTTTCTTCATCTACCCCCAGTTGGTCTGAGGGGAATAAGTGGGGATTCGATTGCCGGGCAATGGGTGTGCTGCTTCTCAAGAATAAGGTGAAAGCTGTTTGGTGACCCAGGAAGTGCTCACCTAGGAGACAGCAGAGACAAAAGCCCTTGTGTCATTCCCCTGAGATGCAATCAAGAGGCTTGTTTGACATGTTTGTGAATGTAGCCCTTCAGACCAAAAGCTTTGATCTGGAGTACACACTCATTTAAACAAATACAGATAATCAGTTAAGTGTTTTAATGCAACCAAAACCTCCATTGGATTGCATTACTATGCTGGCGCTACATGTTATAACCATTAATAATTAATATTTTTAAGGTCCTACAAAATTCTGTCTTTGCAGACAACACTGCATTCAGCCAGCAAAAATGATGCAATAGATTTGGGATGTACAATATATTGTACTACTGCCCCCTAATAGTAGACCAATCGTTAGTCGATGAGAAGAGTCCTGGTCGATCAAGTTTTGATTGGTCTGTTGTTCACAGAAAAAAAAAACCTCCACAGGTAGTCACGCAGTCAGTGATGGACAGACATGATCGTTGACACGGCTGGTGCGGTAATTATGTCGGGCTGGAAATCAAAGTGTGGCATCATTTCGAGAGGGTAAAGGATGACCCCAAGAAGGTGACATGCAATGCAAATATTCGTCTATCATTCATCGACCTCAAACATGGCTTATCATTTGAAGTAGCCTAACGTTAACCAATTAACATGGCCGCTTGCTCTAACGTTAGATAACCTAGATAAATATGCGCTATTAGGCTTATCCAACTGTTCATGGGGAGTGGGGAAGCTAAATTAGTACCGTTCTTACTGCATGTTAAACTTCATGTGCATTTTCCTCTATAAATTAACAAAATGTTCAGACAGTCTCCTTGCTGGATTTTCCGACAGATTCAGAATCATTACCACATTTGCTGGTGTCACTGTGGCTTGCTTCGTGCGTGCGCTTGTAAAATGTGTATTTTAAAGGCTCTTTATTACAGTTTAGTAATTCTCTGTAATGTAGAACAGTGTTGGCAATGTTACGTATAACGTTCTTTCTCAGCCCTGGAACTCAAACCATTTTCTGATGCCGATGTCTCTTGGTGGGGCACGTTGTGAGTTGTGCATTGGTGCCGTGGAGAATAGCGTGAAGCCTCCACAGATGCTATGTCTCGCGGTAACGCGTTCAACAAGCCACGTGATAAGATGCGCGGATTGACTGTCTCAGATGCGGAGGCACTGAGATTCATCCTCCGCCACTCGGATTGAGTCACAATGCCACCACGAGGATTTAGAGCACATTGGGATTTGGGCATTCCAAATTGGGGATACAATTTTAAAAAAATTACAATAATCACTTGTGTGAGTGACTTTATTTTTTTATATAATTTTCTGTATTATTTTTTTTAAGTACCTTATTTTTTGTGGATGTCCCAATGTGGACACTTGATTTGCACTTTGCAGAGAGCTCAATAATATATTCAAATTATATTTTGGTTGCATTATTCACATAATATATGTAATTGTGTAAAATAGGTACATATCATAATAACGATCGCAGGCCCCTGAATCACATCAAAATCTTATCTCGACTTTGAGGTATCGGCAAAAATCGGATTACTTGCTAAGAGAATAGATACAAGAACTTATCATAATAAAACTGCAGATTTACACCCCTATTTCTAATATCAATTTGTAATTGTATAATTGGCTATTTTTCAGTTATTAGTCATTACATGAATAAAATGATTGGCTTATTGAGTCAGAATTCATTTCAATATCAGTCCTTCCCTCCAATAATCAACATGTTGCTTGTTTCATCTCTTCATATTCAGCCTGGTAATATATATATATATATATTTATTTATTTATTTTTTAAACACTTACGAGTTATATATTATTTCTTACCACTTAAATAACCGGTGCACTCATAAGCCACATAAGGTTACACAGTCCTTGGCACTTTAGCACAGTTAAACTGAAGGCTGAAATTGGTTATTAGCATGCAGCAGGAGCACAGCAGGTATGGCAGCCACCCAACAGGACAGAGAGCAGCAGTGTCCTCCAACAGACCTCTTGAGTCCCAGCCCGCTGTGGTCCATAATTCTGGATGCCTCATCCACAGAGAGGAGAAACTACACAACCTATTCCATTAACAATCGAAGCCTGGTATCCTGCATTACCCCAAGACATACTAGGTTGCATATAAACCCATTACATATAGTACCAGTCAAAAGTTTGGACACATCCATGAATTCATATATTATGTTCTACTTTCTAGAATAATAATCATCATCATTAAAATAAATAAATAAATAAAAAACTATTACAAGAAAACTGCCAAATGCAGCAACCAATAAATGTTAAACAATCTCACATTTCAGCCTCTTCAAAAGTAGCCACTCTTTTTCTTGATAACAGCTTTTCTCAACCAACTTCAAGAGGTTTTGAAGGGGTTCCTATGTACACTAGGCATTTTTCAATTACAAATAAATAAAGAAATTCTTAATTATTTTTGGTAAAGAAATTCATTCATAGACACAATTTATCTTGGTCCACAAAACTAATTGCAAGCACTTAAGCATGAGCCTTTAGATCAAAAGGTTTTTAAGATCATAACAAACATGCATTCATTCAGGTGTGCAAAGAATTTTGACTGGTACTGTAGGCCTATATGAACCATTTACAGTAACCAGCCCAGAAAACTGGTCTGTGTGCAATACCTATAAGTTGGTTTGGAAATGTCTTAACATACACCAATGACCTGCTGAAACACAGACCAGAAGTCCGACGTAATGCCCAAAATGAAGTTTGCAACATAGGAGGCAAGCTGACAATATTGTACAGTTCCCTAGATGCTAGTGGGCTGCTATTCCTTCAATAGTCTTTTTCTTTTTTTATGACAGAGCAAATTTCAGATTTAAATACAGCTCTGTTGAGCAACCAATTCCAAAGCATTACTCTTAATTAGTCTTGCTTACAATAATTAAACTGTTGACTAAGAGCATAAAGTCTGGTTCCCACTGCAGCTTATTCTGGCCAAGAATTACCCAGACAGGAAGAGACTATCTTACCTTATATGAGAGTCAGGTAAATCTGTGTTGAATCAAATTTCAGAAAAACTGGTGTAAATGCTCACAGACAAATATAAATAAAAGAAATCCCATCACGCAAAGAGTCCAAGGGGAGACAAAAATAAGTGTATGTATAACTCATCTCTCAAGGGTCTGGCCACACATTTTGCACTTTTCCAAATGAATGAACCAAAACCATTTAATCCACAAAAAAAAAAAACTGAAATCAGAATAAGTCTACATCAAAATAATAATAAAAAACAAAAATGTATGTTCAAATAGACAGAAATGTTCTCATAACATATTTAGCTAAAGCTTAGTTTTCCAAACAATATAACATAGGGATGGACGATATATAGAATATTCATGATATAATCGCATTGATTTTGCTGATGATATAAAATATCGCAATGATTTGAATATGACTTAATGGCCACTTAAAAACATCAAGTCTGCATTTAGAGATGTAAGGGTGCACCTTAAGCAATTTAAGATTCTACACAGATTTTATTGGACCCCCTCTAGATTGTACATTTGGTCTTAAAGACACACCCAACTGCTGGTGATGCCAATCAGAAAATGGGGACGCAACCCCCGTTTTTTGGTGGTGTGTTAAGATCCAAGAATTTTGGTTGAGGGTTCAGAGTTATATGTGTGATGTATTGGGCACTCAAAATAAAAAATTTCCCCAGACTGCATTTTAGGCAATGGAGCAGTCATTAATATAGGGGATTAGCACAAAACAATTGGGTTCTAGCCAGTGTTATGATCGGTAGACAGGTCATCCTTAGGGGATTGAAGTCAGCTGGAGGGCACTCATTTCAGGAGTGGTACACTGTGATGGGCAGGGTAGCGGCATTTGAGGAGATGGCATGTAGAAAGCTAGGCAACTGGGATTTGTACAACAGGAAACGGGGTATCTATTTAGCATTTCTGGAAGGCTCTCGGGGAGGGGCAGCAGTGTGGGCCTAGTGGCTTTGGATGTGTATTGCAACATTTCTGTATTTAAAAAGTATGCTTTTTATGTCCTTTTTTATGTTTCTAAGTATTTTCTGCTGTTTTATTGCTTATTTGTGACACTCAAATCAAACTGCATCATGTTGCCTTTTTTTATCAAGTTTGTTCAACAATTCCTTTTTTTCAGTGCATTTTCAAAAGCCTTGTCTGCTTAGTTCACTGTGGATACCTCACCAGAAGCTCCCCTGTAGAACAAAATCTAACATCATCACAAATGCAATAACTTTTCATTTATTGCAGGGAGTGAACTACATCACTGTCTGCTTCTGCCCCTTTGATCATTACCATGTTCAAGACACAAACTCTTCCTTGAACTGGAATGTACACAGTCTAAAACACACCTTGATTACATAGTAACTAGACAGCACATGACACCACACTCACCTGATTTTTTAGCCTGTAATGACCAAAGCAATCCCAAAAATCACCACTTGACTGCATAAATGCATCACGCAGAAGATGCAGTGGAATTTTCTGATTTATGAAACTGTTCACCACTGAATCTGGCTTTATGACCCTCCTAACAGTAATCCCTATCAAACACAGAAATGCTTAAAGTGATAATTCACCAAGAAATCATTAAGATGTCATAATTTGCTCACCCTTATTTTGTTCCATACTCATAAGACCCACGAATGAAACTAAGCTATGGGTTTGAAACAACATGATGTTGAGTAAATGCTGATTGAATGTGTATTTTGAGTGCTCAATCCCTTTAAGAACTCCTGATGGGGAGTTGAAGGACACCTCAACTGAGCAGCCAGGATCATAAAAGAGGGTACAGGTCATCCGTGTAGTGCAACCAAGGCAACATCTGTTTTCAACACATCAAAATACCTGCAGATTTCCACACGCCAACATTCCACACTCACCTTCTGGCCCAGAGTATTGTTAAGCAGCTGAAGAAGCCTGGCGTGGCTCTAGGTGGTGCACATGTTTAGATCTTCTCTCCGTCATTCTACACCCTGAGACAATTCATTATGAGGACTTCATATAGAGCACAAAAACAGACCTGCATTCAGCATTCCATTCTGACAAACGTTGTCGTAAAGACAAGGGTGTGAACGTGGACACACGTAGGTGAGAAACAAGTTAATGTGCAAGAATTGGGCTTGTTTGGGCTCCTGTTTTTAGCGCTTTTAGAGCAGTTCACACAGGTTTGTGTGTTAAGGGTTGAGGGCTATTGTGTGTCTATAGCAAACAACTGAACAACTGAACTGTCTTGCCTGCCAAAACTTCATGTTAAAGTCATTTAAAACCATATATAAGATTGAAATAGTGACAAAATGTAAGTTTTTCGTATTGCAAATTGCTAGTTGTTAGTTAGACAAAAATTTGGCAGTTCTCTCAACAAACGTTGTCCTAAAGACAAGGGTGTGAACGTGGACATGTAGGTGAGAAACAAGTCAACAAAAGAAGTCTGACAAGTTTGTATATGTACAAATGAACACAAAAACACACTCTACAGTAAAGTGTATCGTTGTCCAAACTCCAAAGAATAAAAAAAACTTCAAAGTACAAGTACACTACAAAGTATGAGTCACATTTTTATTTATTTTTTGTAAAAAGAGATATTGCTGAGTATCTGCACTTTTACTACAAGCATGTGCAAGACTTCTTTAAAAGAGTGGCTCAAAGTCCAATCACCTGTCAGACCAGATTGAGCCAATAAAAACAAACCAAGAACAGCGAGTTCAAAAATAGAAAGAAAGAAAAAACTATAACCTCAATGCATACTATAAAGTTACAGCAAAATTAAATTAAATATTGGCACCATTTTACAGTTTTCAGACTTCTGCATTGAAAACGTTGTATTTCAGGGCATTTTAAATTAATCTTCTGTCAGCTACTGCATCCAGTATTTAACAGTTGCCAATTTAACAGGCTAGTAGGTGCATGGATAAATCTAATGCTCGGAAATGTGAATTTCCTTGCCACATATAGAAATACTATTCACAGCTGTATAAGCAAAGCAAAGTTGATGTATTTAAGAGAATATAAGGAAATCCGTTCCTTTCACAATATCTCTCTTGTTCTTAGTTTCTTCTCCACTTGCACAACTGGTTCACAGTAATTAAAAAGCAGAACAAATTTAACGATGTCACCATTTACTCACCCTCATGTTGTTCTACATTCCTATGACTTTCTTTGTACTGCGGAACACAAAAGGAGATGTCAGGCAGATTGTTAGGGACTACCAGCCCCACTCACCATTCCCTTACATTGCATTTATTTTGAAAGTGAATGGTGACAGAGTCATTCTAGCAAAGAATTCCATTTGCGTTCCACAGAAGACAGTCATACAGGTTTGGAACAACATGATGGTGATTTAATGATGACAACATTTTCATTGTTGGGTAAAATATCCCTTTAAATTCATTAAGCTTACATCAGGTAAAACAAGGGGGCACAGTCCCAAGGTCCTGGCACAAAAACTTCTCACAATCTGCACAGTAAGACGTAAGTGTATCAGACACCAGACTGATTCCTTTACCAATGCTAAAATGTGATTATTAAAGAACACTTGTTTATTTTTTCTTCAACAAAAGATGGTAGTCATTTTTATTTATATCGCGTTTTTCACAACACAGACTGATTCAATGCAGTTTTACATAAAATTATCTTTTAACAGAATATGAAGATGTAAGCGGTCATTGTGCGGTTTGATTAAAATACACACATAGTTAATTGTAATTTATGCCTTAAATATAAACTGGCAGCCAAAAGTTTTGAATAATGTACAGATTTTGCTGTTTCAGAAGGAAATTGGTACTTTAATTCACCAAAGTGGCATTTAGCTAATCACAAAGTATAGTCAGGACATTACTGATATAAAATCAGCACCATCGCTATTTGAAAAAAGTAATTTTTTATCAAATCTAGACAAGCCCCATTTCCAGCAGTCATCACTCCAACACCTTATCCTGGAGTAATCATGCTAAATTGCTAATTTGGTACTAGAGAATCACTTGCCATTATATCAAACACAGTTGAAAGCTATTTGGTTTGTTAAATAAAGCTGAACATTGTCTTTGTGTTTTCAGATTTCATACAAAAGGTGTTCACTACAGTCTTCAAAGTCAAAGGGCAACTGGCTCTAACAAGGACAGAAAGAGATGTGGAAGGCTAGATGTACAACTAAGCAAGAGGATAACTACATCAGAGTCTCTAGTTGAGAAATAGACACCTCACATGTCCTCAGCTGACAGCTTCATTGAATTATACCCGCTCAACCCCAGTTTCATGTACAACAGTAAAGAGAAGACTCAGGGGTGTGCACCTTATGGGAAGAACTGCAAAGAAAAAGCCACTTTTGAAACAGAAAAACAAAAAGAAAAGGTCAGAGTGAGCAAACACAGACACTGGACAACAGATAATTGGAAAAGAGTGTTTTGTGGGATCAGTTAGACTGTAAGGTGCATGAGAAGTGCCCGACAAGAAAGCCACATCTATGGGAAGTGCTACAGGAAGTGTGGGGTGAAATGTCACCTGAGTATCTGGACAAACTGACAGCTAGAATGCCAAGGATCTGTAAAGCTGTCATTGCTGCATGTGGAGGATTTTTTGATGAGAACACTTTGAAGTAGTTTAAGAAGTTCATAAAAAAATATTCAAATTGTAATAGTGACTTTTCACATTATTAATGTCCTGACTATACATTGCGATCAGTTGAATGTCACTTTGTTGAATAAAAGCACCAATTTCTTTCCATAAAAGCAAAACATGTACTTTATTCCAAACTTTTGGCCACCAGTGTATATCTATCTAATATATATATATATATATATATATATATATATATATATATATATATATACACACAAACACAGTTGAAGTCAGAAGTTTATATACACCTTAGCCAAATACATTTAAACTCAGTTTTTCACAATTTCTGACATTTAATCATAAAAACATTCCCTCTAAGTCAGGTCAGTTAGGATCACTACTTTATTTTAAGAATGTGAAATGTCGGGTGGGGCCTGGGAAGCTCAGCGAGTATTGACGCTGACTACCACCCCTGGAGTCATGAGTTTGAATCCAGGGTGTGCTGACTGACTCCAGTCAGGTCTCCTAAGCAACCAAATTGGCCCGATTGCTAGGGAAGGTAGAGTCACATGGGGTAACCTCCTTGTGATCACGATTAGTGGTTCTCACTCTCAATGGGGCACATGGTAAATTGTGTGTGGATCGCAGAGTAGCATGAGCCTCCACATGCGGACACTCTGTGGTGTCATGCACAACGAGCCACATGATAAGATGTGTGGATTGACACTCTCAGAAGCGGAGGCAACTGCAACTTGTCCTCCACCACCCAGATTGAGGTGAGAAACCATGCCACCACAAGGACTAACTAAGTAGTGGGAATTGGGCATTCCAAATTCCAGACAGAACTGGTGTAAATGAGTCAGGTTTGTAGGCATTCTCGCTCGCATACGATTTTTCAGTTCTGCCAACAAATTTGGATTTAGGTGTTGGCTACTCCAATACCTTGACTTTGTCAACCTTAAGCCATTTTGCCACAACTTTGGAGGTATGCTTTGGGTCATCGTCCATTTGTAAGACCCATTTGTGACTGAGCTTTAACTTCCTGGCTGATATCTTGAGATGCTGCATCAATATATCCACATAATTTTCCTTCCTCATGATGCCATCTATTTTGTGAAGTGCACCAGTCCCTCCTGCAGCAAAGCACCCCCACAACATGATGCTGCCACCCCCATACTTCACGGTTGAGATGGTGTTCTTCAGCTTGTAAGTCTCACCCTTTTTCCTCCAAACATAACGGTGGTCATTATGGCCAAACTGTTACATTTTTCTTTCATCAGAGCAGATGACATTTCTCCAGAAAGTAAGATCTTTCTCCCCATGTGCACTTGCAAACTGTAATCTGTCTTTTTTATGCTGGTTTTGGAGCAGTGGCTTCTTCCTTTCTGAGCAGCCTTTCAGGTTATGTCAATAGATTTATTGTGGATATACATACATATCTACCTGTTTCCTTCAGTATCTTCTCAAGGTCCCATGGTGTATATACTTGCTTATTATTGTTTGTACAGATGAACGTTGTACCTTCAGCCATTTGGAAATTGCTCCCTAAGATGAAACAGACTTGTGGAGGAACCACAATTTTTTTCTGAGGTCTTGGCTGAAGGTAGGCCTAAAAATACATTCCCAGGTACACCTCCAATTGACATAATTTTTAATTTATTTTTTTACTTTTGACCCCTAGTGAGCAAGCCAAAGGCGACTATGGCAAGGAACAAAATATGGTGATGCTCCACACTATTAACAAGCAGTGAAGAGGAGACTGTTTCCTGGAAATAACTAATGGCACCAACTCACTTGCAAACTAAGACAGATTGTACAGAGGAGAGGCGTGTGTCCTTGGCCACTGACACATCCACCACATTCAACCAGCCTCACATTCTAAAGAGCAAATACAGCTTTTTTAAGCTTCTTTAATGGTTGCTTTAACCACCCATTACTGTATGCCAATACTCTTCTAAATGCATGTCAAAAAGTCACACCACTTGAGATCTCCAGTATTCTTCCTCTAGTGCCAAAAAAGATTATTGTTGCCATTATGCCAACTAGAGGAATAGTTAACCAAAAAAAGTACAACTTTTTCATTAATTTACTCACCCTAATGCCATCCCAGATGTATATGACTTCCTTTCTTCTGCAGCATACAAATGAAGATAAAAAAATAAATAAAAAAAACTCAGCTCTGTAGGTTCATACAATGCAAATTAATAGATACAGAACTTTGAAGCTCCAAAAAACACATAAAGTCAGCATAAAAGTAGTCCATATGACTCCAGTGGTTTAATCCATGTCTTCTCAAGTGATAAGTGTGGGTGAGGATCAGATCATATTTAAGTCATTTTTTACTATAAATGTCCACTTTCACCAGCTCTCCTAAACACTGTCCTCTCTTCCAAGAGTTCTTCTTTTGTTTATGGCGATTCACATTATTTGTGAATATCACCACCTACTGGGCGGGAGGAGAATTAACTGTAAAACAATTCTTAAAGATTTGATTTGTTTCTCACCTACACCTATCACACCACTTAAATAGATATTAATTTAACCACTGGAGTCATATGGATTACTTTTACACTGCCTTCATAAGCTTTTTTGAGCTTCAAAGTTTTAGTCACCATTCACTTGCATTGAATGGACCTCCAGAGCTGAGAAATTTTTCAAAAAATCTTTGCTTGTGTTCTGCCGAAGAAAGAAAGTCATATACACATGGGATGGCAAGAGGGTTCATTTTTATTTTTGGGTAAAATATTCCTTTACTGTTACCTAATTAAAACTAACCTACTATCACAAACCTACAGCAGTGTCTTCATTGTCACACCCAATTCAACCTAATAACATAATGATGGAATAATGGCTTCAGCTTTCATTCACACAGATTATTACAAATGAGCCACATCCTCTGTTTTAGCATGGAGGAAAATGTCAATTAAAAAAGTGAATGAGTGATACACAAGCCTATTCTTGGAACTGTTGAAGTCGTGACTTAGTCTTGATTAGTTAATCAGGAGACAAAAAATAAATGGCATATGTCACTGTTGAGACATCTTAATGTAACTATATGTCAGCATCACGAACAGACAGACAGACAGACAGATAGGCCTACAGTGATTACAGTTCATAGTAACTCAAATATGTTTCTGAAACATCGAGTTTATGTTGTTTTTTGTATATTATTTTTAGTTCAGTGTGTACTGGAGTTGTACTGTCATGGCTATAATCATTTAGTAAAGTGTGTTTAAACCATAACAACAATCTGCATTATATCTGCTTTATCACTAAACTTGCAGATATCTGCTACAACACGACAAACACCTCTACTGGGCATTTATAAAAATGCCGTAGGCTTGTAATAAATGACAAGTGTTACAATGCGCTCGCGCTACGTTCTGTTTATTTTTATACATTGTTACGTAATAAAAGAACATCGCGATTGTGGATCATGTGTATGACTGAATAGCTCGTCCTCTGGTTCAGATGAACAGACTCAGTGCTGTATCGGAGTTGAACCTTTATCTCTCCGTACATACTGCTCAGAAATGACACGGGCGAACATAAAAACCCATCCCGTCTGGCTATTCACACGAGCTTCGGTCGCCTGCCTTTCCTAAGAAATGGCGATAGTTTGCACTACAGCCAGGAACTCGGACTGAATCAGACAAACTTGGTGTTTGTTAAAGCCAAAGCGGCTCTCCAGGATGCGAAACTGCCAATGTGCAAAAGGTGTAAATCTGTCTAAAGCTATCTGTTTAGCTGTCTAAATGTAGGATACAATACAGCTTGTGTTATCCTGCGGGAAAGATGTCATCATGTGCTATCCTGCGGGTAAGATCGTTGCCTATCGGCGGGTGTCAAGATCATGATAAATAATATGACAGAAAATATCCCATCACAATCAGTCGATTTAAATGTTTCTTTCTACTTTACCTGATACTTGTCTTTTCGTACAGCGCGCGCCTTCACGTTCCGTTTATTTCAGAAACCGTCTTCCACTTTTTCCACTTTTGCGCATCTATTTTCCCCTCCTTTTCATGAAAAGTGCAAATTTTCCTGTTTCAACTCTCTTTCCTCCATATTTGCAGCTTCTCCACCAACAACATTAATGACGTTCTCTCGACGGTCACGTGACCACGGCTGTGGTGGGTTCTAAAAATAGCCGACGCGACTCAGCAGTGAGACACGACAGATTTCAACCCGCAGAGAGCGGCTTACGGGTCCAAATATGCCGGTGTGAAGACGGCTCTAACTTGTGCTGCTATGTTCAGAGCGTCTTGGGTTGTTAAAAAGCTTATATTTCGAGCCAGAACTGAACTGGCTTTAGGGAGTAGGGCGCCCCCTTTCAGTAGGTTGTAGAATAAAGTAATGCGTGGGGAGAATGTTGTGGGCGAGAGGATGTGTGTGTGTGTGTGTGTGTGTGTGTGTGTGAGCGTGTGTGTGTGTGTGTGTGAGCGTGTATTTATCACTTTGTGGGGACCAAATGTCCCCATAAGGATAGTAAAACCCGAAATTTTTGACCTTGTGGGGACATTTTGTCGGTCCCCATGAGGAAAACAGCTTATAAATCATACTAAATTATGTTTTTTGAAAATGTAAAAATGCAGAAAGTTTTCTGTGAGGGTTAGGTTTAGGGGTAGGGTTAGGTTTAGAGGATAGAATATAAAGTTTGTACAGTATAAAAACCATTATGTCTATGGAAAGTCCCCATAAAACATGGAAACACAACATGTGTGTGTGTGTGTGTGTGTGTGTGTGTGTGTGTGTGTGTGTGTGTGTATGTGTGTCTTTCATTTACAACGCTTTTTTCATTAAAGGTGCTGTTGCAAATCCTCGCATAAAATGGCCCTACCTGACAGATATGATTGGAATTGGTTTCCTGAGAAATCACACCTGTATCAGTGACTGCCCTAGGCTCTAAAAACATTTAAAAAAAAACATTCAAGGTAGCGGCCCGCGGCTTTTTCAGAAACCTTCAATGCCTGTCGATTCGGGTTGCTGACATCATGCGTTTTGGAAAGAAGTGGTCAGTGGTTCTCAACAAGTTCTGCTCCAGGAGCAGTAGCACACCGATTTACATGGTAACCCAACAAATATAGTTTATCACACAAAGTGAACAAAAATGTGTTTAAAGGGAAAGTTCACCCAAACATTTACATTTAAGAATTTACTCACCCTCATGCCATCCCAGTTGTGTATGAGACTTTTTCATCTACTGAACAGAAATGAAGATTTATGAAAAATATCTCAGCTCTGTAAGTCCATTCAATGCAAGTGACCACATGTGACTTTCAGATGTAAATAGTAAAAGTGGAGATTTAGAGTAAAAAAGGACTTACATTTTGATCTGTTTCTCACCCACACATATTACAGTATATTGCTTCTGAAGATATGATTACTTCTGTTTCCTTTATGTGATTTTTGGAGCTATAAAGGTCCGATCACCATTCAAGTGCATTGTATGGACCTACAAAGCTAAGATATTCTTCTAAAAATCTTTATTTGTGTTTATAGGCCTATTTATATGTTCTCCGAAATATGTACGATTAATTTGTTAGTTCCATTTTATTATTTGCATTTAGCATTCATTTCCCGTGATGTCTTTGACCCATTTTTAGGTTGCGACCCATCAGTTGAGAACAACTGTGTGGGTGGTCTGGCGGAAACATAACAACTGAAATCGTTCACAGCACCTTTAACTTATCTCAATGAGACTTGGTTGTTAAGATTTCCAAATATGGTGATTCCTCTAAAACTGAGTCCTCCTGTCTGAATGTAGCTTATGCATTATGAATAGAGAGTAGGGAATCTTCACGTGGGATGTGCATCCTGCTAGGGCTTCACATTTTGCCCTCACGCCCACCTGTATTGTGTTTATATTTCATTCATTCAAATGATACATCACTCTCAGATGAGCTTTTGCATTGGTAATGCTTTTGACATTTTGAAGAATTGTTTCAGGTGACGATGGATGGCTTTTTTTTTTTTTATTTGTGGGCGGTTCTCTTCAAGTGGTTCGGTGTTTTATTCTCCAGTGCATAATTACTCTACATATCAGATCTCTGAGTCCCATAAATGCAGCCTCTCTTGTTCTCTCAGACTACACACAAACACACACACACACACACACACACACACACACACACACACACACACACACACACACACACACACACACACACACACACACACACACACACAATCCATAGTGGATATTTACTCTTCTCACACACTCATTAGGTTGCCATGGATGCATCTGGCTGCCTGCTTGCGTGCCTCATTCTAGTCCACAGGTCACTGCAGAGCCATGCTTAAACATAAACATGCACGCTTATGCATGTCTGCATATGTTCATACATTCCGTATATGTTCATAAACACATTCATTCATCCCTATATATTCAAACTGGTCTGTCCATCAAGAGTGAAACAGTGCATCAAATTAGATTGGAAAGCCCAGGCAAAGAGGGAAACAGATCGTTCTCTCTGTATCTCTCTTCCCAGCGCACAGCAGATAGTTTGCTCTTTTACGTCAAAGGCTCATTCATGTGAAGGTTGTGTGGATTGATCAATGGGCACATGTTGACAGATAAGAAAAGCAGCTAAATATAAATCTTCCAAACCAAAACTCTCCTCCAGCTCAGAGCCACTGTTCTCCTCTTAGTACAACGGATAGAAAACAGGATGAGAGGTGGAAGAGAACGAAAAAAAAAAAAAAAAGATTCAGGAAATGTCATCAAAATCACCAACCCTCTCATTTGATCCATTCTTTGGGCAGCAACAGGTATGATACACTGCAGGTGTGTAAATAGTTGAAGCATAATGTGTCCATGAGCTTTTAATTTATCAACATCAAGAGTTTAGGTTAAAATTGACATGAATGGATAAGAGAAAGGGCATAACTCACCATCCTGTAACTGGTCACAATTTCTATTATGATTTTCAAAAATTTTAATAGCTTTTTTGCTCATTGTATATGGTCCTGTGGTGTGACAAATGCATTTTTAAATGAACAAATATTCCATGTAGTCTCTCAATTAATGTGAGATCATAAAAGCTGGATGCATCGTAATTGTTAATTAATTATATAAAAAACTTGTCTAGAATTTTTTTTGCCATGATTAACTGTGTATGCGACTGTGATGAGTGTGACTACATTTTTTTCACTTCAAAATGTGGCATATTGGTTTTTAAATTCCAGTGGTTTATAGTGAAATCATATAATAACATTGAATGTGACACCGGGGCTTTCAAATCTAGACACAGACACTTCCAAATCTAGTGTGAATTCCTATGGGATTGATTCAGAGCCTCGTAATGGGGTTAATAGAGCAGAGCAGTATATTGGGTAATGTTAATGTTACTGCCATAGAGCATGAAGCTCTTTAAATACTAACAATAGGATTCACGATAACAGCTATGACCAATAACAGCATCTTTATCCCTCCTAGGCTGTTTAATAAAGGTCAACACCTTGTTCATACCTTGACCGAAAACAGAACATGTGTTGCTTTATTTTCCTGAAGTAATAACAATAAAACTATGCATGTCTTTTGTAATTTTATGCTACTTAGATCTTATTTACCTGTACATTCTAAATTACACTAATAATTTGCATATGCAAATATATGTTCACTTCAGTAAAAACCTACACTTCTATAACTTGAATATATAAGATATACGAATGTGTCATGCATTTGAGGCTGATTGCTTACATCTGGTGGAAAAAAAAAACAATTACATGACTTGAAAATAATGTCAAAACAATAATAACCAGAGACTGTGTGGCCTGATTGCCTGTTATAACTTATTTTTTGATTTTCTAGTTTTAGATGAAGATTAGATTATCATGTGGGCCTGGGTAGCTCAGCGAGAAAAGACGCTGACTACCATTCCTGGAGTCATGAGTTTGAATCCAGGGGTGCTGAGTGAATCTAACCAGGTCTCCTAAGCAACCAAGTTGGCCTGGTTGCTAGGGAGAGTAGAGTCACATGGGGTAACCTCCTCGTAGTCGCTGTAATGTGGTTCAGTGGGTCGCATAGTGAGTTGTGCGTGGATGGTGCGGAGAATAGCGTGAAGCCTCCACACGCGCTATGTCTCTGCGGTAACGTGCTCAACAAGCTACGTGATGAGATGCGCAGACTGACGGTCTCAGATGCAGAGGCTGATACTGTATGTTTACTGTCATGTCATTCTGACCATACTGTAACTAAGAGAAGGCATAAACATTTAGTTATTTGTTTTACAATAATTTATTTGAAATATGAAAATTAAATAACTCATTAATGTAAATAAGTTTCCATTACAAAAAGATGCAGTGGGTTGTCTGGAAGGTGCAGCTCCCACACTTAAGCATATACATGCTTGTGTGGTTGTGTGTGCATGTTTTTGACTATGGGTCTATTATGATCTCACCCCCTAGTTTCTGTGTGTGTGTGTTCTGCATTGTGGCTGATTTATTGATTTTATTTGACAATTTTCCAAAAATTGCTCTGTGTTATTGTCTCACCAATTCATTTGTGTGCGTGTGTGTGTGTGTTGTGTGTACATGTTTATGCTACATTGTGGGGACCAAATGTCCCACACAAGGATAGTAAAACCTGAGATCACCTATATTGTGGGGCACAGCCAACGGTTCCCATAAGGGAAATGGCTTAGTAAACATACTAAATTATGTTTTTTTTTTTTTGAGGGTTAGGTTTAGGGGTAGGGTTAGGGGATATAAATTATCATTAAGTCTTTGGAAAGTCCCCACAATGATATCAAAACAAGTTTGTGTGTAAGTGCGTGTGTATGTGTTTCACTCTGGATATTCTATAGTACCACCTCTTCATTTGTTTATGTGTGATTATGTTTGGCATTGTGGCCAATTTATAATTTTATTCTACAAATTAAAAAAATGCTCTTTTTTTTCAGGGTCTCTCCCATTCATTTCCTGTGGTCGGTCAATTCTGATGGTGAACAGCAAAGGTTTCGCTTTTTTACGAGCAATTAGACTCACTGAATCAAGTACAGTTTCTTTTTTGTATGTGCAGCTTGCAATTCAAGGAGAAGTCACAAAGTCTTGTTCCACTCAGATCGAAGAAACAATTTTTATAAAAAAAAAAATAAAAAAACTGAAATTGGTCAAAAAGAACCAATCAGCGCAGGACATAGAATGACAGCAGTTTGAGTGGCACCTTTTGGCACTGAATGATAAAAAAATATTTTAAATTATTCTATAGACAACAATTGACTAAGAAAAATTCAATTCACTTCGATTGTCATGTTTATTCTGTTGATTCATGTTGTTCATGTCTTTTATCATGTGGTTCCCTAGTCATATGATTTAATGTTTCCGTCCATGTTCATGTGTCTTGTTTTCATTGGTTTGTTGTCTTGTTATCTTGTTATCAGTTATGTCTGTTCATTGGTTCCCTCGTCATTGTTTTACCCCTTGTCCATGTATTTAAGCCCTCATGTTTACCATTGTCTGTGGTCAGGTATTGTGTTTGGTAACACTGTTAAGTCAAGTCAAGTTTATTTCAAGTCAAGTCTAGTTCATGTTTGTTTTTCATTCACGTTTGTAAATATAATTGTCCTTGGGTTCTTCACTCCATCGTCATTGTCTTTGTCATCGGCAGCACCAGCAACATTGTTACAGAAATACCTGACCAAACAATGAACCCAGCAATCCAACTCATACGCCTACGTCAGGGGACTCGTCGCCTGAAGGATTATGAGGAATGTGGTAGCCATCAAGGATATTTTCCGGGCAGGTTTCAGTGAGCCAGTTTTCTTCCTGATGCCTGACGGTCGGAGTACCTACAGCCTGACTCTGTATATTGACCTTGCCCTTCAAAAAAGTGGTTCACCATTCACTGTGGGGGAGGCGGACAATGAGCCGGAGTCCCACGTCATGGCTGCCGAGCCAGAGTTCCTCGTAATGGTCGCTGAGCTAGCGCCATCTTTTGCTCCGGATCCTGAGTCTGCTCCATGCCATGTCACAGCAATGCCTCAGCCTGCTCCATGCCATGTCACAGCCACGCCTGTGCTTGCTCCACGCCATGTCATAGTCACATCTGAGTTATTGGACCTGGAGATGGTTCCCACCCTTGTACCCACCCTATGGAAGCTTCTTCATGATCAGGCAAGGGGAACTTTCAACCCTCTGACCCCGCCCGGACCCTCAGAGCCCTGGACTCCGCCTTGGTCTGTCGATCCCTCAGCAACGCCTCGGCTCTGTGTTCCCTCGGCTCCACTGCAGTCCTTCAGCCTGTTGGCTTTACCGGGGTCTCTCCAGCTCCTCCTTAGTCTGTCGGTCACCTGGCTCCAACTTGGCTGTCCGATCCTCTGGCTGCGCCTTGTCTCTCCAATCCATCAGCACCACCTGGGACCTCCATCCCTACGGCTCCGATCCCCCAGCTCCACCTTGCTCCTCTGAGCCTCCAGTGCCGCCTTGGTCCTCCCTGCCTCTGGCTCCACCCTGGCCCTTCGAGTCTTCGGCTTCTCTCTGGGTACCAAGTTCCCTGTTGTCGCCCTTCAAGTCTCTCATGGCTCTGCCTTCCATGGCTCTGCCGCTCAAAACTCTCACAGCCCCACCTTCTACGGCTCTGCCCCTCGAGCCTCTCAGGGCCCCACCTTCCATTGACTTTGCCCTGGTCCCATGCCCCACGCCCTGTCTCACCAGGCCACGCCATGCCATGCCATTCCAAGCCACGCCTAAAGACCCCCCCCATCCCCACAGCTCCCTACAGAACTTTGGAATTATGTTATGTTTAATGTGTTTGTCCACATTTTGGGGCATCGGGAGCTGCCCGTAGTGGGGGAATATGTTATGTTTATTCTGTTGATTCATGTTTATTTGAAATTCAAGTTCCTGTTTCATGTCATGTGGTTCCCTAGTCATGTGATTTTATGTTTCCCTTCATGCTCATGTGTCTTGTTTTCATTGGTTTGTTGTCTTGTCATCTTGTTATCAGTTATGTCTGTTCATTGGTTCCCTCGTCATTGTTTTACCCCTTGTCCATGTATTCATGCCCTCATGTTTACCATTATTCTTGGTCAGGTATTGTTTTTGGTAACGCTGCTATGTCAAGTCAAGTTCATATTTATGTTTCATTTACGTTTATAGTTTATAGAAGGGCACTTTTGTTAATAAAATTGCACTTGGGTTCTTCACTCCATCGGTATCGTCTTTGTCTTTGTCAGCGTCAGCAACATCGTTACATCGATTTTACATTATGAAGAGATTTATTTTAAATTTTATTATGATTTTATTCATTTTGTCTAAATATTGCATTTTCAATTAATAATATTTTATTTATTGTTTGTTTGTCAAATTGTTAACTTGATCTGTTGCTTTCTTCTATTTATACACCGGTTTGTATATTTATTTAAAGATTGGTTTAACTGACAAAGAGCTGGCCTTAAAGTAGGTTTTAAATGCCTAAAATTGGCCAAACCAAATCTGCAGAAGAGTGCTTAGATCTGGGCTTACGTCTCCATGGAGAGCCATCTCCAGACGTAACAGTTATGACTCACCATTAGCGCATGAAATAAAAGCCAGTTAGTTCTCCCAGAAGCAACTCTGATGTTTTCTTCAAAAAGAATATAGTCATTCTTTAAGTGTCTTTCACTAATATGAGGCCATTAATTTCAATCCATTTAGTTTTTGTTTCAAAATTTTATTGTATTGTTTACATAACCTATATAAAAAATATTTACATTCACATTTTTGTTTATTTTTTGTCATAGGGATTTTTATATTTTCTGTCCCATTTTTTATGAACCATTATACAAACATCTTTCTAGTTTTCCATTTTCATTAAAACATTATTTAGTATGTTTATTGAGCAGTTTTCCTTGTGGGGACTGTTGGCTGGTCCCCAAAATATCCCCATAATGTGATACTATACCTAAACCTAATTATTTCATATATATATATATATATATATATATATATATATATATATATATATATATATATATATATATATATATATAGTTAAATAGTTAAGTTTAGGAATAGCAATAATAATAATAATATATTGCATATATATAGTCATATAGGCAGTTATAATTTATATGCAGTAATTTTATATATAGTTATATATTTTAGATACATTAGCATCATGAAATTGTACATTGCATACTGGCATTGAAGTACATCATGTCATTAGTACTGTACTACTATACTAAACTAAAGGAATTAAAACAAAGTAGTCGTAATTGGGACAGTTGTGTCTGTTTTCCATTTGCTCTTTTGCATTTTATTTTATTTTAGCTGTTTTTCTGTTTGCAGTCTTCTCTCTCTCTTTTTTCACTGTCTGTGTTGTGTTCTTGGCTGGTGTTGAAGACCGACAGGCAGCAGCAGTACAGAGAGATGACTGTTGTCATGGTGACATGACATGTTGCCATACTGCAGGACAGCAGTTAGCATTAACAGCATGCTCTGGAAGCAAATCTAAACACTGCATTATCCTGTGCTGTGTCCAACTCAAGGTCCCTAACACTAACCAGTCTCTCTCTCTCTCTCTCTCACTCTCTCTCTCTCTCTCTCTCTCTCTCACATAATTTCCCGTGTGACCTTGCTCTGAGTGAGTGGGCCTACCGGGAGCATGATATATCATTCACATTCATCTAGACAGGCTGTGGTCCTAAGGGTCAAGTTATGACAGAACTCTAGGTAGATAGATTTATTTATGCTGATTTACTGTAGCTGGTTGCCAAATCTTGTCATAGCTGACCAAGCTGGTTTTATAAGGACTCCTAACACTTTTTTAGCTGGATAGGCTGGTCTTAGCTTGCCTGGCAAAGCTTGTACTCAGTTGGTTTAGGTGGGTGGATAGATGGTATTCCAGCCTGACCATGTCTAAATATACTGTATATCCAAAGCACAGCTTGTGATAATTCAATCATTTAAGTACTACACAGTAGGTGGCTGTATACAAAACTGCAGCCATCTACTGGCTAATAGTGTCATAACATGATCAAGAGGTCAATTTTGTTTTTCTTTTTTCACCAGATGGCAGCGATTTGCCCCCAATACATGACACAGTCTCATATTTTCTTAATGTTTCAACTTATACTGCAGTGAAGAAACAGACATTCGCTTATATGCAAATATGATTGCGAGCAGTAACTGGCTCGTGTTGAATATCGTAACAGAATATGAGGGTTAAGGTAGTTGAGCTGGTCGGTCAGCTGGTCTAGAAGCCTGACTAAATGATATGGGCCCCAATCCCCTCTAAAAGCATTAAAATAGGCCAGCCTGATCAGGGTTGGTTAAACCTGTTTTAGCTGGTCTTCCAGCCTTGCTAAGCTGGTGGTTAGCTGGTAAGCCAGCTGGTCTCCCAGGGTGACCAACTAACAAGTGCCCAAAACCACCAGCTATCTATCTTATGCTGGTAAAGGTTTTTTGTTTGTTTGTTTGTTTTTGCATGGAAAGGGCATATGTTTCTAATGCAACAGTTAAATATTTGAGATACAAACTCTAACTTTTACTGGTTTTCCTCACCTGATAAGAAGCTCACAGAGGAGGAAGTTGGTCTGTAGCTCAAGTGGATGAAAAAGAAAGAGGGGAAAGTGAGAGAGTGAGAGAGAGAGAGAGAGAGAGAGTTTCTATATTTGCAAGCAAAGAACTGCACAGTGAATCAATTGTGAGTCATTGCTTTGCGAAGTCATACTCAAAATGTCATCTTCCATCATTTACTCCCACCCCCAGCAGAAAGGAAGGAAATTAAAGGACAGCGAGAGTGAGGGAGGAACCGTGTTATTGATGAAGGGCAGTATTATTGCGCTGAAGATAATGTGAGTGTCACACATGCATACACATTGTGTCAGCACAGGTTCTAATATATTGTAGCTAATGAAGATGATGGCAGGCAGTGCTTGGGCAGCACAACATGAAAAATTGGAGGAAATATTGCAGATGAATTGGCAAGATCCACAGCTCATTGTGTCCCTCTTGTGGTAAATATTTGAAGCAATCTAAAGGGTAAATGTAATAAAGTACATATAGTGTGGACCAGTGGTGTAGTAGTGTATGAACAGGTGGTCGTACTGTGAATTTATTACTCTTTTATTCTTTGTAACACCTGGTATTACCATGTTTTTTGTATACATGTACATTAGAGTATACAATGGAGTACCAGTTAAGTACAATGTTATATAAATATTGTAATCATTGATTGGTATATATCAAAATCCCGTGGTTTACTACCCAATACCATCACTAAACAAACATTTTGTAATAACTAAACAGTTAATCACTGTTAAAAATTAAATATTATAACTAAAAAAATACAAAAATCCTAAAAAAATAAATATGAAATGTGTATTAGTAAGTAAATAAATAAATATATAAATAGGAAAAAATAGGAGTACATTGCAATTACTGATAATCACTAATACAAATTACATATATTTGTATAATTTTTTAAAATAAATAATATTAAATACATAATAATAATAATAATAATAATAAAGAAATATGTAATATGTATGTGTACATAATGTTTTTTAATGAAAATTTAAATAAATTATTTAATAGATAAAACACCAACAAATAATCAAGTAATCAATATATTAAATATTTAGAGAACAACGAAATATACGAAACCAAAAATATACAGAGCATTTCGTTCTGTGGGTTTTATTTATCCGTGTGATTGTAAGAAATAGTCTTTAAATGATGATCAAATCCGCATCAATCGCTCAAAGTGGTCGCCAAGGTAACCAAAGTGCACGTCCTCTGCATAAATGACCCCTCCCATCTCCCATATCTCAGCCAATAGAGGGAGCGCGGGGGCGTGTCCAGCACCTGCCCGTCAACTTCCAAGTGCGTCAAGCCGTCGGGAGTGTGTGAAACAGCAGTGGTCCATGAATCGTGCGTTTTCATCAGTATTGCTTGTAAGTTACCCATATATATAAAAATATAACGTTCGCGCTGATGCATTATACAATTTTGAAAGTAGGTAACAGAACGCCATAAGCAGTAAGAATCTTGTCCAAATAATTCCATAATAAAAAACACGCCCATTCCTCAAGCTATCTGGAGACGTGGCCCCTCCACTGAACAAACTGCGCAGGTGAGTGTTACTTTATTCCACATGACTCACTGTTGATGTGTTTGTTTCAGATTAAAGGGACTGTGCAAGTTTAAGCTAGCTCATCCAATTAGGTAATGTACTGTAATAGGGTGTTTTTACACCAGGGTGAAAATATGCTTTCATAAGACTGGCACAGATCACATGATACTTTCTGTAAACACATGCCAGACTGAGGATTATCTGCATAGTGTGTTTACTAAAGGTTACTAAAGGCAAGAAAGTATTGCGTGACTATCCAGCACCTTTATGGATACTTCTTTATAATTCACAGTGTATTAATACATACATTTCATTGCTGCCAGTTTTAATATAATAATATGAACCAGAATGTAGCTGAGCATATATCTAAAACAGAGTGTATTGTTCATATTTCAAATGTAGGGTTGTTTCTGTATAGTATTCCTAACTTTTTTGCAGGTGAATTGATGTTATAGAAACACGCTATCACTCACCTGTCTGTGACTGTCTGTTATCACTGTTGTAAATATAATAAAACCTTCACTGAACATGTGTGATCTAAATCAAGGGTTTTTACACATTTTGATGCGACGGACCTACAAATAGGATGATCCCCTTGCAAGGGACGCCCTATGTGTGAAATATAGTAAACATGAAATTAGAAAGATGTTTTGTTTTGCAAAGTTAAATAATTGTTGCCTTTAATATTTTCTTTGTAAAGCCAAAATAAGTTATAAAAATATGAACTGAAAAATAGTTATTTTATGTTTGGTTGACAAAGAATCTTTTTTATGTTGGAGTAATATTAGATGCAGAGGCCCAAAGAGAAACATTTGCATTTGTTTTCACAACATACAAAACTTTATGCTGACTTCTTTTTGTGTCTAACTGTTTTTATCTCTTACTATGGCTGAAAATTGAATTCAATAACTGTGATTAATCTTATGATTTCAGAATGAAATAATAATAAAGTCATATAATATAATAATTTTTAAAATATGTTTTTCTTTGTCCTAGACTTCCTTGCATCCCTCAGGTTTGAAAACCGCTGATCTGTATCACGGCAGGGTGAAAAATGTCATGAATATAATATTTTATTGCAAAAAATTCAAAATCAACTTGAATATTCTGACACAATTGTCTTTGATATCATATTTATAAATAAATCTCAAATCAAATCCACTGTGCCATTGTGACAGAATCTTCTAAGTAGCAAACAGCGTTTTGTCTATGAAAATGGCACTAAGACCAAGTTGGTATAGCTGCAGGCCAGAGGTCTCCAAATGGGGGCAGAATCTCCAAAATGTGGCGTGGTTTCTCCAAAAGGGGGTTGCGCCAACTCCAAAATGGGGCGACACCTCTACAGATGGTTAGAGTTAGGAAAAGAGTTAGGTTAGGGGCTCTGTATATCTTTGCTGGTGGTTTGGAGCTCCCGCCCCTTTTTGGAGGTTTGAAGTTGGTATAGCTGCAGGCTGGAAATCTGTAAATGGGGGCAGGGTTACTCCAAAACAGTGAGGTGTAATGCCAGAAGGGGTTTGGGCTACCCTAGAAGGGGGTGACATATCCACACACGGTTTGGGTTAGCAGTGTTTTAAGTTAAATGCATCAATCTAGTGCACTTTGAGAGCGACATTTAGAGGCTAGATCTATGAAGAACGTTGTGCTACCTGGAGAAGCTGTCTCATCTGCTACAAAGGAACCAGTAATGTTAAAATTCCACTGTGACTCCAGTTTATTTCTTGATAAAAGCCTATGAATAATCTGTTTGGCTATTGACTTGCTATTTAACTATGCTAGCTGGTTACCTCCATAGCGGTTTCTTCATCATCTGGTGGTGGATTTTGCTCTCTCTTGAAATATTTTAAAATGCTCATGATCTGAAAATCAAGGGTACAAACATTACGCTTGAAGGTGTGGGCTGCCACAGTCTAGGTAATTAATGGGAAACACTGGGGTTAGGGAAAGAGCTAGGTTAGGGGCTCTGTATATCTTTGCTGGTGGTTTGGAGCTCCTGCCCCTTTTTGGAGCTCTGCCATCAGCTATATGCTTCTAAGATGGTGGTGGTATAACTGTAAAAATGCACTTCTCTTAAAGTTAATACTTTCCCTCTCTTTGCCAGGTAATGGAGAGGATCCCTTTAAGTATGGGCAGCTTGCGAACCCTGCCATGGTATGTGGCAGGTTCTCAGGTGGTAGGGGTGGCATGCGTGGTAATCACAGGTGTGTGGATGGGACATTACCGTGGAGGCTACGCCTGGGATGGCTCATTACATGAGTTCAACGTCCACCCTCTCTGCATGGTCCTCGGTCTGGTCTTCCTGTATGGAGATGGTAAGAATCAGCATGAAGATCAAATTAATGGTACATTTATTGGTCCAAATTTAGCTGACCTTAACCACTATAGACATTGAATTGTTTGTCCATGTGTCAGATTTTCATTGCCATTTTCACGGTCTCCATCCCCCTGTTTATTGTATCTTTCCTTTAATATTGACCAAATGTCACAAGCCGGCTAGCTTGTTATAGAGACCAAGAGATTTATTGTCTGATAGGAGGTCTGTGTCTTTTGCCTCTCAGCCCTTAGGGTGAGTGTATGTGACCCATGTCACTTACCAAACCCTCTGACTCAAAACACAAATAATACACATGCAGGGCCAGCTAATGCTGTTAGAGCTCCAATTGGATTTGTATTCTAATTTTTGAATTGTATGAGTCAATATGGGCTTGGATAATTTATTGTCTACAATTATAAGAATCAGAAGAATTAGATAGAATTATTAATCTAAGAATTATGTTTAACCTTTTGGATTGCATGTACTCTTGATCACCTATCTGTATATGTGTTATGCAAAGCAGACTTCTGTGTTGTTTATTGCTAATCATAGTCAATTCATGGTTTTCCCATCTGGCCACTTCATAAAAAGCTAAACAGAGATGGATAGTGATTGAGCAGCTAATATCTTTAGCAGTGGTCCTCTGATTCAAAGCCCTTGCCTTGACAATTCAATTAGGACATTATTCCTGAAAGGTCACTGGCCTATTACCTATTCAAGCCAGCACCGTAAAAACAACCCCAAGGGGATCTGTCTGCTTTTATAAAGGTCAGAGAGACACATGGGGCTAGTTCTTCAGTCTGATGATCCTCGTGTACCTGCGTAGAATTTCATACCTGCTTTTCAAGGGTCACAGTTCTAAAACACAGATTTTAGATAGATGTCGATAATGGATTTCTCTTGTAATGTGGTGATTGAAAGCTTCTAAGGGAAGATTAAGTTACATTAACGGAAAAATATTTTACACTTTGGTAGTATCTTATGTAGCATTATAATAATTGTATTATATTTTTTAATTATTTACTTATTATTTTTCCCCCTGAAGTTCAGTAATAGTGTTAGTCAAGGATTCTAGAACCAAAAACATGACCATTTTCCATCTTCTCTTTGGCCCTTGGAATTAAACATCCTTTTTTGCTAAGACCCTATATGTAAAATAAAGACTTGGACGTTGGCTTGACAAAGCCCTGCCTTAAAGTTTAAAATAGGCTATTGTAAAACATTGGAATTTTGAAGGTTTTTCAGGCCATACAGTAATGGCTCAGACTTTTAAAGTATACACGATGCGTGCACACTACGTCCTGCTTTGTTATACACTTTTAATACAGAAACCGAAGATGCACAGAGACGAGGACTGTCCGCATGTTTAGAAAATCGTTGCTGCATGGACAGTCTTTTGCAGTCTGTACTGATGACCAAATTTGCATCACACATACTGTGTGCCTTCCGATCATCAACGCGGACAACCAAATACTTTGGCCTTGTATAATAGAAATTACAGAACATCAGAAAGACAGACAGACAGAGAGACAGACAGACAGACAGATATGTAAATTTTACTCTGCCCGAACAGCACTACACCAGCATAGGAAAACAGCTATCACCGAATATTTGAATTGCGCTTACGTCACGCAGTAAATAATAACAAAAAAAGAGACGAATACAAGTTGTAGGACAGACAGAACCTTTTCCCTCATTTATTTGACGCAGATACTGTAGCTGATGAAACTGAAACTAAACATAAGACATGAGCACAGCCAACGGGCATTATGCATCTTACCCACGAGAAGCCCAGAGGAGAAAAATACACAGAACACCCATACACAGAGACACGAGTGCTGGGTAACCATAATTTCTTTTTCTCCAAGAATTAGCATAATCATGGAAGTGAACTCTGTTTTATTTGCATATGGTGTGGGAATTTAAGATTGGATTTATATCTGTTTGGCGGAGACACTTTGATGTAGCCAAGTGTAAACAGAATGACATTTTTCAGTCGGGTAGCAATCCGATCAGGAAAAACACACGAAGTGGCCAAGTGTAAATAGGCTCATAGATAGATTGGTAGGTAGCCTAGATAGATAGGTAGATTATAGAACAGGGGTATTTATATTAGGTTCCAAGAGGTCCGGTCTCTAAAATTCCTTCCCAGCAAAGTTCCGGACAATAACATACATTGTGTCAGTAGTCGGACAAACAGTCTTTCAAAACAGGGCAAGGATTAGGACATTGTGGCTCCAGACACAAAGACAGTAGTGGGGTTTGGGGGGGATCTTCTACCAAAAGATGAAATTATTTCAATGAGTTAATCAATCAATAGAACTCTGATATGAATATTACAAGATAAAATTAACTGTTCGTTGTTTGAATGACAACAGTTAAGTATTTGTAGATACCCAAGTGACATAGCAGGCCTTGTGACTAGTGAAAGATACTGTATGGGGGTTAAGAGTTTTAAAATGTAAAAGTCTGTATGGACCATTTTTATATTTTCCTTAAAGTGAAAATCTACCAACAACAAACAATGTACATCACAGTAGTGAAGCTTAAAAATACTGTTAGCTAAAGTTAAGTAGGCCTATAAATCAAATAATGGAAATGTTCTCATGAGAACTCCACTATGCTACGAGTAAATAAAATGTTTTGGTGAAATGATTACATCTTTGATTAATTTTCACAAAACAAAATCTGTTTCTAAAAGTCTCGAAACCTGCTGATTAATAAAGCTAATTTTAGATGGGAAAAAAGGCGCTCTGGAAGCACATTGTCCTGTCACAAATCTGGTTTAGCTGAACGGTCGGATTCATTTCAGGCACACTAAGTTCAACTCGCTTTGCTGTGTGTTTTATCAAAATATGCGGTATCCATCTATATGGCTCCTCACTGTATTTCTCCGCTACATCTACTGATGTTAAAATAACAGTGTCTGCAATGCTGCACACGGCGCCGCTTGTCTAGGAACATTTTGTCGATATAAGTCTATGGGGTTTTCACATTTTTTGCATCCAGTGTGTGCGAATATCGTGATTCTGAAGTCAGGACAGTCTGAAAGTCTGCACCAAGTTTGGTGGGTGTACCTTGAAAGCTCTAAGAGGAATTAGTGTTAGACATTTTTGGTCTTGGTTTAGTTATTTTGGAAAAAAGAAGAAAAAAAACCGTAAAGCCTGTTGAATAACAGAATGTTAGCTTTTTCAAGCCAACATAATGACCTCTGTGATGATTGGTTAAACCCTTCACATGTTAAATGAGTATCAACACCCTTGCTGAATCCGCTTTTATTTGTTAGTGTAGACTACTTGGGTTATGACATCACAGCCATAAAGATTTCTGAGCGAGGGAGATTTACGTTGTATGTCTGCATAGTACTGTACATCTATTTTATTTAAGGAAGCGAGGAAAATCATGTTTTCTCTGATGTCTCCTTAAAAAGTGATTATTCACCAGCTCTGCATTGCCTCACAAGTTCGAAAATGTATGTTTTCCAATCATGTTGGTAAAGATAATTTTGCTCATATTAAGAGCCTGTTCTTTCTCTGCTGCAGCTGTCCTGGTTTATCGCGTCTTCAGAAATGAGAGTAAACGTTCTGTGAAAATTCTTCATGCTCTGCTGCATATGATGGCCCTTATTATCAGTATTGTGGGTAAGTCAATTATGTGTCTTTTAACAAAGGGGGTTTTCAAATTTTTGATGCCAAAGACCCCAAAATATGATGTTATCCTTGTCCTACACCTTATCCTAATCCTAACCTTATAGTAATCATGCTAAATTGCAAATTTGGTACTAGGAAATTCACTTGCCAAAAGCTTTGCAGATCCTTGGCATTCTAGCTGTCGGTTTGTCCAGATACTCAAGTGACATTTCACACAACGCTTCCTGTAGCACTTGTCTTGTCAGCACTTCTCACACAACTTACAGTCTAGCTGATCCCACAAAAGCTCAATGTAATCCTTGTACTACACCTTGTCCTAATCCTAACCTTATAGTAATCATGCTAAATTGCTAATTTGGTACTAGAAAATCACTTGCCATTATATCACAGCAGCTGAAAGATATTTGGTTTGTTAAACGAAGCTTACTCAGGTACTGGACTGACACACACACACACACACGTGTCCTGAGATGCACTTTAATTTTGTCACTTTATACTTGGCTGCTACCTCAATAACTGCTATTTGCATAGAACTCTGTCCCATAGTATGTTATGTTTACATTTGGCATTTTTAGAAACTGTCATCTTTTTGCACTACTGTGTACTGGTCGGTGCTGCACTGTCTCTCACTGTGCCTATTGTCCCGTTCATTGTTAGTAATTTATTGTACTGTCCTGTACTTTTTGCACACGTTTGCATGTGCACTTTATATAGGTATGTTATTTAGTCTGTGTAGTCTCATGTGGTTCTCTGTTTGTCCTATGTTGTTTTATGTAGCACCATGGTCCTGGAGGAACGTTGTCTCTTTTCACTGTGTACTGTACTAACTGTATATGTTTGAACGACAATAAAAACCACTTGACTTGACTTGATCTTTGTGTTTGTTTTTGAGTTGCCACAGTATGCAATAGACTGGCATGTCTTAAGGTCAATATTAGGACAAAAATGGCAAAAAAGAAACTCTAGAAACTCATCAGCCAATCATTGTTTTGAGGAATGAAGGATATACAATGCTTGAAATTGCCAAAAAAAAATTCAAAGACAAAGAACAACTGACTCTAACAAGGACAGAAAGAGATGTGGGAGGCCAGATGTACAACTAAACAAGAGGATAAGTACATCAGAGTCTCTAGTTTGAGAAATAGACATGTCCTCAGCTGACAGCTTCATTGAATTCTACCCGCTCAACACCAGTTTCATGTTCAACAGTAAAGAGAAGACTCAGGGGTGCAGGTCTTATGGGAAACAGAAAAACAAAAATAAAAGGTCAAAGTGAGCAAAGAAACACAGACATTGGACAACAGATAATTGGAAGAGTGTTATGGATCTTAACCCCATTGAGCTTTTGTGAGATCAGCTAGACTGTAAGGTGTGTGAGAAGTGCCTACAAGACAGCCACATCTATGACAAGTGCTACAGGAAGTGTGGGGTGAAATGTCACCTGAGTATCTGGACAAACTGACAGCTAGAATGCCAAAGATCTGCGGAGCTGTCATTGCTGCATGTGGAGGATTTTTTGATGTGAAGTAGTTTTTGAAGTTCTGACATTTTTTTTCAAACTTTAATAGTAATCTTTCACATTATTAATGTCCTTACTATACATTGTGGTTAGTTGAATGCCACTTTGATGAATAAAAGTACCAATTTCTTTCCACAAGAGCAAAATATCATATATATATATATATATATACACACACATACAACATTTCCCTCAGATAGATACACTACTTAACTGATCCAAGACGGTAATTATATTCTAAAAAACAGGCGATTTGTGCCTAGTTAAGGCACAACAACTGTACACAGTTGGCCACCTGTCATTTTTTTAAGCATTTTCTGTAGCCATGAATTGAACCAGGGTCTACCACTCTGAAGAGAAGAATTCTACCATTGAACTATCAGTCAGCTGTAAGTTGTTAGGAAATAACATCTCTCCCTCGGTTTCTCTCCTCAGGTTTAGTGGCTGTATTTGACTTCCATTCAACGGCTAAGATTCCCGACATGTACTCTCTTCACAGCTGGTGTGGCATGCTCACTTTTGTTCTGTTTTTCCTGCAGGTGAGTCACAGTTATTCCGTTTTTTTAACCTAGCATTTGCTTTATAATGTCTTCCTTCTTCCTTGTCTGTGATGCAAAACGTTGTGGTTTGGAAACACTTTGCTTCGCATTAACCATCCCCCTTGTAGTTCGACTGTCGACTACCCCATACAGATTATTAATATGAATAATAAAATAATGAAAATTAATAATAATAATATAAATGTTATACATATATATGTATACATATACAATATATACAAACACAAACACACCTGCACTGTTGTCCTATAAGATCAGTTTTTCGTGAAATTTGTAAATGTGGTGTAAACTTGTGGTTTTACCCTTTTTTATTTGATCTAAAAATTATATACAGTATATTAATAATATTATTAAACAAATTTAAGCACAAACGCAACATTTCGAGCAACGTTATCAGGTGTTTTAGTGGAGTACCTGTGTTAGTTCAGCTTCAGATGTGTGTGCTTGTCACCCTGCATGTTCAAATCAGACAGACACTCTGAGGAAGAGCTTTGTTGTTATAGGACAGCAGGTGTGTTTGAACTGAGACTGACCTGCTCTCTTCTCATTTTCTCCAGTGGCTGCTGGGAATGGGGTTTTTCCTGTTCCCCTGGGCATCTGCACAGTTGAGGAGTTGGTATCTCCCACTCCACATCTTCTTTGGCCTATTGTTGCTGGCCATGTCTGTGGGAACCTGTTTGCTGGGCATCACAGAGAAACTGCTCTTCAGTATCATGTGAGTGACATCCACTATCCTACTCACAGGAAACCAAAATATAGCCACAAACCATGTGAAATATATTGCTGAATGAACCAAATCGAATGCATGCTCCTGAAATATATCAAAGAGAATGTCATTTTTGCAGTCTTTCTGCACAGTCTTCAAAGTATAGATTACTCCCTCATCAGCATATGTCAACAATGTCAATGGAGTAGGGTGTCAAAGATGACGCTTCTGTGAATATGGTTTACGCCCACATTCCTGAATGAAGTATGTCCGGGAATGTATTCATACTAACTTGCATACGAAATTGACTTAAATTGCCGAGAAGTGCGTCCTTTTTAAAATGCAATCCGGGAATTCGGACGCTGTATATGTCTATATGATACAATAGATAGGTGAAAAGGTGTTTTGCATCATAGCTGTTTTTAAGTAGTGTATATTAACATGGCTGGAACGAACACTTTATATTTTAAATGATTATAATTGAAACGCTTGAATGCTGTAGTATAGAGCCTGTCTGAACGCATCTAAAAATAAATCAATAAAAATAGGGGTTATATTTCTCTGATGTCACTCTAAGTTGAGGTAAGAATGATGAATGGAGGGAAAGGGATGAGTCACACTGTGAATGAGTCACAGCAGAAAGAGACTGTTCAATGGCTTGTGAATATTAATGATATTTGTCTTTTTTCAAAGGATACATTAATTGCAGTTCAATATAATTGCATGTCAAAAACATCTGACATAATATTTGCTCTGAAGACTTTATACTTTTAATGATGTTTTCATATGTTTGCCAATACAATTCTGTGCAATATAAGAGTCTTTTGTTGCCTGATGAATCTCCAAAAAAATGTAATCTTTCTCAAACAGTCTTAACGAAGCTAGACGTTACAACTGACTGGCATGTTTTTTATTGTCAGGCCGACATACTCCAAGTTTGCCCCTGAGGGGGTTCTAGCAAACATCTTGGGTTTGCTGCTGGTGTGCTTTGGGATTCTGGTGGGCTACGTGGTGACGAGAGAAGATTTCATGCGGCCACCAAATCCAGAAGAGGAGGCTCTGTCTGTGCACTTTAAGACCCTGTCAGAAGGGGAAATTTCCAGCTCTCCTTAAAGTCTGAATATGAATGCCATAAACTGCCTTTAACACTCTATAACTGCCTTCCTAGTGGTGTCTGTGCCAACCTGTCAGAAAGTTCTTGTTTGTGATTCATGGCTGTAATATGGTAACAGCTGATGGTATCGGAAGAGTTACAAAATATATATTTTTTGGATTGGCAGTGACTTTAACTGAAGTGTTTGTGTTGGATACCCCCTTGTGTCATATGGAAGTTATAGCAGGATTAAGCCACGGCATCTTCCTGCGTTTAATCTTCCTGCAGTTAAATTGCCACCTTACAAAATAAATACTTTTTTTATTTTTTTTACTGTTATGTTATCTCACATACATTATATATATATATATATGTATGTGTTTGTATTATTATATGAATAATTATATGCTGTTAAAATTTTAAATTCACTCATAAGTTTAAGGTTTCTAACTGAGCCAAATTAAATTGACAAGAAATGTCAGTGCTATATAATTTCATATATTGTGTCCTTTAATGCATTGGATTATTTAATAAATCAGGGTGTTGTTTCTTGTGCCTTAGTTATTATTTGTATCAGATTGTGCAAAAAAAAAAAGAAAAATTTGAAGTGTACAATTAAGAAATGCAGTAGTTCCTGCCACTGTTAAATAAATTATAATATAATATTCATAGTAATATAAATTATATATATAATTTCAGTTGTTATGAATAAATACTGTCAGAATAGGTTTACATGCCAACTTTCCATGAACTTTATGTGTATGTTGTAATTATCTGGAAATATGTGCATTTACTCAGAAACGGTACATACAGTAGTTCTTGTTACTTAGACTCCCATTTAAAAAGTAATGACTTTCAATGCCAAAAATTAACTGATAAGACTAACTGACCCAAACAGAGTAGTTCAGTGTCTTAAGTCTTTGTGTTGCGCTTGAACGTTTTCCTGTGTCTTGGTTAAATAAGCTGGAAAATATACTGATTGTTATGTATGGGATTATCTCACTAATTTCTTTAGTTATGTTGTTAGTGTATGTTTGGCAGGTGGCCTTGTTCTGTATTTTTGTATTAGTGTGTTTGAATTCTGTATTTGACTATTGCATGTGTGGTTCCCACCGATACTGTATTAAAAGTGTTTATATAATGCTTGCGTAATCATTAAATGTGATTAAGGATCTATACCAAGTAGTAGTTTTTCCAAGTTGATAAAATCAAATAAAAATAAATTTCACTCATTTCAGTTTGATTTTCTTTGAAGTGGTATTCATTTTTAAATAAGTTCATTATTTCCCTCATACATACAGATGATTGTAGTTTACAATCGTGCAACCAGATAAAAAAAAACCCTCCTTTACGTTTTTGATTTTCCTTCCCAAAACATCACAGCTTACATTTACAGACAATTTACAGAGAATCATATTTCGCAAGCTCAATTTTAAACAAAATTAAATTAATTTAAATACAAAACCCATACTTGAGCTATTACTTTTTGTCTAATAATGAAAAAAAAAGGAAATGTATTATGCCACAGTCTTTACCCTCAATGAATATTTATACATAAAACCGCACACACACACACACACACACACACACACAAACACAGGGTTTGTGTATTAGCAGAGAGCATGCTTTGAAGTTCAGCACAATATTTACAGCTATTTACATTTCCATCATACAAAAGGAAAACAGAGTTAAATACAAACACTTTTGTACAGTAAGCAGTATTCCAGGTCAAGTCTGGCTGCACTGTATAATTTTCTAAAAAGAGGAAAATAATAATTAAAACATTGCAAAAGGCCTGCTCTTTTACTACAGCAGTTGACAATGATCGGTAAAGCCAGATTCAATGGCTGTCTTGCTGTCATTCTCCCCAAAAACATCCCTAAAAAAGATCCTGGCCAATCAATTGTAAGTTAGCTCAATGGCAATATATGACACAGGCTTTGCAATATGATCAGGTCTCCTGTATTTGAAAATTAGTACTCACAGTATAAAATTAAACGGAGACAACTTTCTGAAGGCAAACAGCTTCACAACTGAAAGGGATATTTCAACTGAAAATGAAAATTCAATCATCATTTACTCATGTTCTTTCAAACGTATATAACTTAATTTCTTCCATGCAACACAAATGGAGATGTTAGGAAAAATGTCCCCATTCATTGTATGAAACAATTATGCAATAAAGTCAATGGTGACTGAGACTAAATTCCCTTTTTTTAATTTTTAACTTTAATATTTGGATGAATTACCACTTTGTGATTCAGTGCAGAAAGAAACTCAAAACGTAACAAATGAGAGCATGTGAATTATGAGGTTGCAAAATAAAAAGTAAAATTTCCCCACACCTATTTTCCCTGTGAAATGTTTCTTTGGAAAACAGAACTTCAGTTTTAGTGGTGTGACAAGTGTTCCATTAAGAGAAAGTAAATTACAGGTTATCCAGCTGAATGATACTCCCCATAAGCAGATACAGATTATAATACTGATCACTATTTGCGTTGCGTAAAAGGTAGTGATGCTTTGTTACCTGTTGACAAAAGCTAAAATGACTAAAAATATTTCACATTGCTGACTGCATGTCAATTTAGGAATGAAAGGCAAACTGAAAAACACAACTGCATTGAAATGTAGATATACATACAGTATATATATATATTTGTACAAACATAACTTAAAATGATAAATATAACTTTTTTGCTTTAGCAGTATTGATATGGAATAATATTTTAAGTACATTTTCAGTTCAGGACACAGCAGGATTCTCAAGAGAATGACTTAAACTGGTTTCAGGGGGACATTGGGACTGGTCAAGTCCAGGGGGCAAGTTCAGTACAAGTATTCCGAAATGTGTCCAGGGCTGATATTTTAGTCATCTCTTGAAGGTACAGAAAAGGTTTAGGCTTGGTTTACAGCAGTTAAACAGGCCTAATTTAATTTCAAAAGGTCCTTGATACTTCCATTTTTGTGTCCAGAATTAAAACAGATGGACTTGTTTTTTTAACTGTTCATGCTAGACTCACTACACATCATTGAAATTCACCTTGGCAGGTCCATATTTTTATCATCAAGATATGGGTCATAAATTGAAGGGATAATGATGGTCAGGTCTGCAGAGTCAACATGTTAAGAATTCCTCAAGACTGTTTAAGAACTCTTGCACACTGACTCTACACATTTGACTCCACAAAGGGTCTCTTTGGTTTAATGGGTGAGGTCGGGCCTTGCCTTTCATTGCGAGACATCTGCCTATACTCATTGTCCTGGTAGGCCTGGGACACTGGCAGAGTCCGTGCCACTTTCACATCTGGGTATGTGGGAACCTGGCTAACTCGGCCCATTGCGTCCGCCCGGTCCCGCGTCACGCCGGGATGGTTGGCATAGAAATCTTCGTCTATGAGGTGGCCATTGTGAGCATTGTTGGTGTGGTTGTAGTAGGCAATATGGCTTAGGGGTGCTGCTTGCTGCCCATAGCCCATGTTACTAGGAGAAGTGGCTGGACTATTTACCACAGTATCCAAAGAAGATATGGTCCAGGGCCGAGAACCAGTGGAGGAGGATGCAAGCGAAGGCTGTTGTTGAATGTACTGCTGTGTCCTTGCCGTCTTGTCCATGAGGCCCATGAAGGGCGTAGCACGGGAACGAACCGCCTCGCCTGGGTAAGTGCCACCCACCACCCGGAAGTCTGTATCTTGTGGAGGTGACATTGGTGAAAGGTCATCGTGGTAGTTACCTTCATAGGAAAGCTTAAGTGGAATCTCCATTTGCTGTGCTGAAGCTGAAGCCCTAAAACCTGGACCTAGATTTGCCGCGGATCCTGCCACTAAACTGTTGCTGGATGGAGAGAAGCGTAGACCCATACTATGGGAATGAATAAGGGGGCGTGGGGCAGGTGGATGCTGTTTATTCTCTGCACTGTTTGCACTGGCAGGACATCTGTGGGCATGAGGGTTCTCAGGCGAGTCAAGGGTTACTTGCCGCTCCATCTCATGGGGTGAGATGGGATAGTAGGCGGTCGATTGACTGCGGCTGATCTGGGGCGGCTGGCTATAGCGGATGCCTCCAGGGCTGGGTCTGTAAGCAGAGGAGGGCCTCTGTGGAAGCTCTTCCTCGACAACACCAGGGTCCATGCTGATGGCACGCTGGTACAAAACCCCTGCACTCAGACTGCCTTGGGGTTGAAGTGACCCAGAATACCCTCCATCTCCAAGTTCATCCAGGTCTCCTGGGCAGCAGGCGCTCATAGAGTGAGCGATCTGACTGTAAGTGCTACTACCCTGTATGGCACTGGAGTGTATCGCAGTGCTGGGTTGGTTGGTCCGGACAATCTGTGCCTTGGCTGGTTGCAACCACTGGCCCTGCTGTGATGCCTGGGAAATCTGTTGGGGAAGTTGGAAAGAATGTTGGCTGCTCATCTTGGATAGAGGGGACTTGGGGCGGCCCGCAAGCTGGTCCTGCTGGTTGCGTCCTGCAGAGGCGGACTGGTGTCGGTACATGGCGACTCCATCAGAAGTAGGGCTGGCGCGGTACTGTGGTCCACGACGTAATGGGGATGGCGGTGGGCTGAAGTGGTAGGAGGCTTGATGAAGTGGACTGGGCCGGTAGTGGGAGCTCTGGTGTGTTGGGGAGAGTGACGGGGAGGTGGATTGGTAGCCCTGGCGAGTAGGAGAAGACATTGATGGGGGGCTGGGGCGGAGGTCGAATGCCTGTCCCAGGTAGGGGGAATCATGAAGGCTTGGAGATGGGGGCATGTTTTGAATGACTGGAAGCCCCAATGGATTAGTGTGGTGCTCGGCAGGGACAACTAGTGGTAGGCCATCCAAATCCCTCACAAGGTAATCGTCGTCCACCACGAACAAGTCTTGGACAGGCTCCATGTCTGAAAAATTAGGCTCCATTGATGAAGGCGGGACCATGGGTGGGTCTTGATCATGGGGAGGAGGTGGATCCAGCTCCTGTTGCTGATGACACTCCTCCTCCACACGCTGTAGCAGACGCTGGATCTCTCGGTTATTCGGACACAGATGCAGGGCTTCACTCAGGTCCTCCAGGGCTGCGTGGAATTGCCTAAAGAGAGAGAGAGACAGGGAATGACAGAGTAGGAAGGTGGGAATCGCAGTAAGAAGCTAGAAGAACAAAAGATGTTAACTGTGTACTGACTAATGAAGAATGATAAATCATTACCGTTAAAGAAATTCTCTGGGTTCAATATAAATTAAACACTATTGACAGCATCAATAGACATGATAACAACAGTGAATAATTCTGACTTGTTTCTCAATTTGTAAAAACAAGTACATATTATGTTTATTGCAGTGTACTTACAATGAAAGTCTATAGGCAAGTCAATGAATTAGGATACAGGTTAAAATACACATGGTTTCAAAGGTTTATCCACAAGACTTCAACATTCTATGCGTTACCTTGAGACTAGTGATAAACTCATTGGGTAATCTTGTCTGTGCAAAGTTATATCTTTCAACTCATGTCATGACAAGCTTGTAAACCCAGTAACTTTGGTGAAACACATGCTTTGGTCCATTTACATATAGACAAATCCTACAACAGGAATTCTGTCAGTATCACATAACGAAATTCCTAAAATGTAGTCCCACTGCCAAAAGGATGATTTACACTGTCCAGCTCAAATAACCCACATTTTGCACACAATAATAACTTTTAGCACTTTAACAAAAGTAAGAGTTGATCCTTTCTGCTTTTAAACTCTCCAGAATGCCTACCCCCTTAGACTTCCATTGTGTGAGTCGTCAAAGAACATTCCTTTAACCATTTTACCTACAAATCAACCTATCAAATTCTTAGACCCAGAAAGATCACTGATCTTCTAATATAAGGCAATAAAATCTGTATTTTTGGAGCAGAGTAAAAGTAAACAGAATAATGAGTAGAGAAAAAGGAAAAAAATATGAATGATGGACTTTGAGGGAAAATAATCTGATTGGTCAACACAATATGAAGTATGAAGTATTGGTGTAATCCTGATGTTGACTTCTGGTGAGGCAGATGTCAGGGGCTTAAACTGACATCTGTCTTATAGGTCATAGCGCTTTTTCAACTAGATAAAACAAATTTGGCCAGTTTGGGTCATGATTGGTCACTCTGCGCTTTATCTGCGCTATATACAAAATTGATTGACAAAGTGATTCAAAGACTGTCCTGCCTGTTGGTTGCTACGATTACCTGCTGCTGCGCTTGGCACGGGCTCGTGCGTAATAGGCTTCATAGGATTTGGGTTTCAACTCTAGTGCCTTGGAGGCAAACTCCTCTGCCATTCCAAAGTCCTGCAAGCAACAACAGGACCAACAGTCATACACTGAGCCATACATGAGGTCAGAGGGAGGACAGACAGACAGACAGACAGACAGACAGACAGACAGACAGACACACACACACACACACACACACACACACACACACACACACACACACACACACACACACACACACCTCCACGTGCGCACGCACATATTGATGCAGCTATCCTCTCCATAGACATAATGATTTTTATACTGTACGAACTATAGATTCCTCTAACGCTACCCCTAAACCTAACCCTCACAAAAAAACTTTCTGCATTTTTACATTTAAAAAAAAAAAACATAATTTTGCATGTTTAAGTGATCTGAATTATGGGGACACTAGAAATGTCCTCATAAAACACATTTATAGCATAATAACCTTGTAATTACCAGTTTGTAACCTAAAAAAAAAAAGTCCTCGTAAACCACTCAAACCCACACACGCGCATACACACACTGGTCTATCTATCATTATGAGGACTTTCCATAGACATAATGATTTTTATACTGTACAAATTATAGATTCTATCCCCTAAACCTAACCCTCAAAAAACCTTCTGCATTTTTACATTTTCAATAGAATCGTTTAATGTTTTTTAAGCTATTTAAATTATGGGGACACTAGAAATGTCCTCATAAACCACATTTATAGCATAATACCCTTGTAATAACCCATTCGTAACCTAAAAATGTTCCTCGTAAACCACATAAACATGCCCCCCCACCCACACACACACACAGAACATGAATATGTAACATATATATGAGGACATGAACATTGATTGTTACAAAAATCAACAGACAAACAAACAAACACAATATGTTCAGCACCAAAAGTGTAAATATGATAAACAAATACATGGGAAATGCATGTCCACATTTATAAAATGTGCAGATACACACACAAATATATGCTCTATAAGGACTGTGGGTAAATGCAATGCATCTGCTCTTTAAAGGGATAGTTCACCCAAAAATTAAAATTCTTATAATTTACTCAACCTCATGCCATCCCAGATGTGTATGACTTTCTTTCTTCTGCAGAACACAAATTATGCTTTTTGGAAGAATATTTCAGCTCTGTAGTTCATACAATGCAAGTGAATGGGTGCCAACATTTTGAAGCTCAAAAAAAGCACAAAGTCATCATAAAAATAATTAATAAAACTCCAGTGGTTTAATGCATATTATCAGAAGTGATATAATAGGTGTGGGTGAGAAACACATCAATATTTATGTCCTTTTTGGCTATAAATGCCTCTCCCTGCCCAGTAGGTGGCGATATACATGAAGAATGTGAATGACCAAAAACACAAGTTGTAGAATGTTAAAGTTAAAGTGGAGATTGACTGAGCAGGGAGGAGAATTTATAGAAAAAAATGTAATATTGATCTGTTTCTCACCCATACCCATCATATCTCTTCTGAAGATATTGATTTAACCACTGGAGTTTTATGGATTACTTTTATGCTGACTTCTGTGATTTTTGGAGCTTCAAACTTTTAGCACCCATTCACTTGCATTGTATCAACCAAAAGAGCTGAGAAATTCTTCTGAAAATCTTCATTTGAGTTCAGCAGACGAAAAAAAGTCATACACATCTGGGATGCATGAGGATGAGTAAATGATGAAAGAATTTTTTTTTTTTTGGGTGAACTATTAATTTAAGACACTTTCCAGGTCAAATCTGCCCTTGTACTAAACCTCACACTGAAACGAATCAAACGTCTATGTCAATAAATGATTCTATAAACCAAACTGAAACTGAAACAGAGATGAGAGCGAGATGAGAAGAAATGAGAGTTGCTCTGCATTACCATCAACTAAAAATTATGTGTAAGGACATGAAAGGGGGCTTTCAAGAAGATTACTTCATGTGGAGGACAGAGGGGTGAAATTCAAAACTCAAAAGGTCCTTTAGTGATGAGAAATTGGTAATAATTCCCTATTATTCAATTGATACGGTCATAAAATTCCTTGTTACACAAACTGATTTATCTCAGAGTGTTTAAAAAAAAATAGAACAGATTAGGTGAAAAAAATAAAACAAACAGAAAAACATAGGGTTATTTCACACCAAAATTTTAATTCTGTCATAATTTATTCACTCTCATATCGCTCACGACCCATAAGACTGCTTGCGCTAAACAACGCAATCTCTCGCCTGAAGGAGCTTCTCTCATAGCATTCGTCACAACCACCAATGTCAATACTTTCACTGAAAAATGGCTTACATTTCATGTTGTTTCTCACAAAACCTAACATATGCCTTTGGAAGAATTTGAATATGATGCACGCATGGACTATTTTTACAATATGTTTGGGTGCTTTTGAAGTGAGTCATTATCAACTGCCATTGTATTGAATAGAATATGATATAAATTGACAATAATAAAATTTTTGGGTGAACTATTCCCTTAAAACGAATTGTGCACACATAAAATTTGTTAGTTATTAGTTAGTTAGTTGACATTTAGTGGATGCTTTTTAAATGAAGAGATTCAGGATACAAGATTAATTGCATAGTTCCCTTGGGTCCGCTTGGAATAAAGTGCATGAACTTTATAAGATGAGTTTGATCATACTAGCTCCTATGCACCCTTCATGCTGTTATTCCATACCATTAATGAATAGACCCCCTAAGAACAAAAGATCTATAGGAAGGAATTACCAAAAGCTCTACAGTCACTTTTTATGTGAGGTGTCTGATATTGGTGATTTTGAAGGTCTCAATGCTTGCTCATTACATCTCTATGAGTGAAGAGGGACAGAAGGAAGAGAGTATAAGAACAAAACTGAGGGTTTAGGACTCACGTTCAGTTTCCTCCGGCAGCGAGAGAGGTTGAGCAGCAGAGAGACTTTGAGCTCACGGAAGGTCTTCAGGTCTTCTGTGAAACCCTCTCTTGGGAACTTCTTCAGGGCGTACTGGTAACGTTGAGCGGCTTCTTTCACCTTTCCTTTCTGGACCAGCAACATTTGGACAAATTGTTAATTTGACAGTAAATACATTTTAAAGCAATGAAAAACTATAATAACAATAATAAAAATAATAATCAATGTGTTATTAGGGATACATATTACATTGGTGATGAGTGGTCAACCAATACACATTCATGGCCGATGCCAATATTGGAGATCTAGTGCAGATATCTATCTGGTTGATGGCTTATGTGTGTTTACATGTATTGCATACAAAACAATAAAATTAAAGACAACAAATAGGATTTATACAAAACTGTGAAACGTAATTTACTCAACATTTACTCAAAATTCAGTAAAATATATTTGAAAACAGATTTTTTTTATTATTATCCACTGAACTGACTGTCTGTAGATTTTACAACTGACACAAAGTGGAACAAACTTATATTAATCAGCTAAGCAACCAAACATGGTTGTTGGCCTATGACAATAAAGTAAAAATATTTTAAATACTGTCCAGTCATCAGTCTATAAGTATCATGATTATCTGTGTTTTTAAATTACAGGCATCAGGATTGGGAAATATCCCGAGCCAAATTTAAACTCATGTCTAACCATCTGCTATTATTATCGGATATAAGTACATTCCTATTTGTAACAATCATCATTTTCTAAATGTACAGGCTACATTTCTTCTGCTGCATATTCTAGTCATTTTGGGTATGATTAAGCCCAAATAAAAGCAACTGGCCTTGTAGAATCCGTCCCCTTCTTCTATCAGTTTGCTCAGCAGGACAATCATAATATCAGGTTTGGATGTCGCCATCGCCCATGTTGCTGGACCTGAGTGCAATAGAGCATGAAAAAGAGAATCGTAAATGTCAGAGTCAGCCCAGACTGACAGATTGCATGGGCACAGAACTAGTTTCCTAATCTCTTAAGGGCACAAAGGAAGAAGCAGGGCTGCCAGGATATCTTGCTTGAAAGGAAGAAAAGTCTATAAACAAGTTCTGGATATCACAAAAAGCCAGGGCAAGCCTCCAGGCTAGTGAAAAGAAACAAAATGCAACTTGGCTGTTTATACTGTACCTTGCCAAAATTTAAATCTATCAGCAATAAAGACATTAAGTCCAACAGCTACTAAACCTGCAGTCAGCATGGATGAGCTCCCTGTGAAGAGCCTGAACTGAGGTCATGTGTTTGTACTGAATGTACAGCGAGGGGAGTGGGGCAATAAGAGATTAAAAGGGGACTATTAGAGCTGTAGATATGACCATGGGATGCCAGGTGCAGTATGCAGGCAGTGATTTATAGCAAATCATGCAGGTCACAGCTGAGGAAAAGTTCATTACGCACTGGATCGGTTACCAAACTGGCCAACAGCCTGAAAAAAGGCCAAATACCGGCCAATATAGGTCACTTTCTTATTCAGGATTTTTTTATCTTGCTTTCTAGTAAAAAATGTAAACATCCTTAATGCATAATAAATGTATTTAAACTAATATTCCGGGTGCAATACAAGTTAAGTTCAATCGACTGCATTTATGGCAGAATGTTGCTTAACCACAAAAGATTATTTCAACTCATCCCTCCTTTTCATAAAAAAGCAAAAATTGAGGTTACAGTGAGGCACTTACAATGGAAGTGAATGGGGGCCTATTTTTTTTAAAGGTTAAAAGGCAGACATCTGAAGCTTATAATTTGATAAAATCACTCATATTATTCTTCTGTTCAGACTTATGTATTATTTTAGCTTTAAAGTTGTTTAAACAGTCTTGTTCCACTTTAACTTTCAGCTGTGAAAGTGAAACTAAAAAGGCACCACATGTGATTTTTAGATGTAAAAGTGAAAGTGGAGATTTAGACTAAAAAAAGGACTTACATTTTTATCCATTTCTCACCCACATCTATAGTATTGCTTCTTTAGATATGGATTTAACCACTGGAGTCTAAAGGATTACTTTTATGTTTCTTTTGTGATTTGTTTAGCTACAAAGGTCTGGTCACCATTGACTTGCATTGTATGGACCAACATAGCTGAGATGTTCTTCTAAAAATCTTCATTTGTGTTCTGCTGAAGAAAGAAAGTCATACACTTCAGGGATGGCATGAGGGTGAGTAAATGATGAGAGAATTTATATTTTTGGGTGGGCTATCCCTTTAACATTTATGGATTGCCCCATTCACTTCCATTGTATGTGCCTTACTGTAACCCAGCTTTTTCTTTTTTATACACAAGGGACGAGTCAAAAATATTTTCTGTGCTAATCAACATTATGCCAAAAATGTTGTCAACTGAGCATAGCTTGTATTGAACCTGGACTATTCCTTTAAGAAACAAAATTTGACAAGATATAAAAAAATTTTTTAATTAGGTGTTAATCCAATTAAATTTATGCTTAATACTAGAAAAATAACGTGTCAATTGACAAAGAAAAATAACCTTAATTCGAGATATAGTCTCTGAAAACAAGTCTTATTCCAGAAAACATCATTGTTAAATAAGTAAATTTAGCCTGTTTTAGGGATGTTTGGATATTTTACTGGGAAACAAGACATTAACACTGATTAAGAAAAAAATGAATTGAGTGTAGAAGCATCTTCATGCAAAAAGCAACAATGTTATTCCAACATGCAGCCATGCAAGCACAGAAACCGAGTCAAAATGTCCATGTCTGTCCATGTCTGCCATTTTTGCAGCACTGATATCACACAAAATCCACCCATGTTTACAGCTGATGACAGTTATTTTTTGTATTCACAAGGGCACCAAAAACACTAACAGACCCGAACAATGGAGATGAGATGGAGGGACACAGTCAAAAAGTGATAGATGGGGCACATAAAGGTTTGCGTTTTACCTCGGGCACGGGTGGGGAGGGTCTGACATCCTGGTTTAGAAGAAAAAGGAGGTGGGATGGGTCACGAGGAAAAGGGTGACAGGTTATTGGGGCAGAGTGAAGCATCATGGGAGGGGCATCCGTATCAGACAGGAAGCAAAGTTTTATGAGGACAGGAGACAGGAGCGTGATAGGGTCAGAGAAAGAGACAGAGAGAGATTGATGGTGGTTAGGTGTGAGAGAGTGACGTGAGAGGAAGAACAGGGAAGATCAGCCGTGAGAAGCTGCGGCAAGCAGCGACATAAGAAAAAGCAACAAGCAACAACTCATCCTGATCAGCTGCAGATCAGTGCAGTTCTGGAGTTCAGTGAAGAGCACAGATAGAGAGGTTAGTCTACAATGACTGAGGTTACAGGGAGGGGAAGGAAGGAGACCCTGAGATGCATGTAGCTATACTAAGAATGAACTTCTCTCTTAAAATAATCACAACCCCTTTTTACTGGATAACCCTTTGTAAAATAGCTGGCGAACTGGTGTGTGCACATGTCTACCTGCAGGTGCTTTACTAGGTATCCAGAGCATTCACTTGTTGGTTTGTGTTATTTTGAAGAGACAATAACAACATCTGCCTCTTACTTTACTGAGAGCGTAACGTTGCAGTTTTGTAATGTCTCCCATGCAAACTTCCATTTATATTTGAATATGTTCAAATTGATTGACAGCCCTACTTGTGTTCTGCATGTAAAAAGAGTTGGAAGGGTTGGCTTATAGGTTACTAATGCAATATCAATATTTCCCCCTCCACAAAGTTGTATCTTTTATAAAGCTTCATTGAATCTGTATGTATGTTTCAAGTGTACAATTGAGCTGTTCCATCTCCCACCCTACCTATCTTGGCACCCTTCTTGAGCAGTGCCACAACCACCGAAGTGTTCCTGCAGCCAACTGCCCGGTCCAGCGGACGCATGCCACTGTAATCCACATGCTCGATCATCGCACCGTGATCCACCAGATACTGCACCTGAAACCATTTCAAATGCCAGAGCAGTGGCTTATTGTCTATGAATCTGTTGAAAACATTAATGTACACTAACATATATGCCACCATTATAACGTTTTATATAACATTTGTTTTGTTTTTTGAATAGACACATCTTATAAAAAAGTCTAATATAACAGTAGACTATGAGACTAAATAAAAAGCTAACATTTGTCTAATTCGCATTTTTAACATCAAAGTTTTATGGTAATTTACTGTATTTTAGATGGCAAGCAACTAAAGTAACTAACCACTTCAGAGTCGCCATAGAAGGCAGCAAGATCCAGCGGGGTGCGACCACTCTTGTCTGCGTGAGCCGTAGCCGCCCCTCTCTCAACTAGAGCACGGACCAATGGGAGGTGACCTTTAAGACACGCCCAGCTCAGTGATGTCAGCCCCTCCTTGTCCATCAGAGATAATGAGGCACCTGTGACGCAAGTCAGCAATGTCAAAGGTCAGAGAGGATTCATTAATGAGAGTCTTCTTTGAGGATTTTAATTTTATAGTAGGAATAAAGAAACTGGATCTGTTAATAATAGATGTATGATTTTAAACTTCAAAAAACCTACACATTGTTAAATTAACAATAGTTCTTTAATGTTTATCCATCAGAAGTAGATGTTAGGATGCTAGGATGCTAGTCTATGAGCAGGACAGCCGTACCTTGAGCCAGCAGGAACTCTGCCGTGCCCAGATGTCCCTCAGACGCAGCCATCATGAGAGGAGTTCTTCCCTGTTTATCTGCCATGTTTACATCAGCACCGTGATTCAGCAGCAGATCCACTATCTGCACAACCAAATAGAACAGACATCTCAGATTAAAACAACATCCACCAGCCTCAGAAATTCCAGATAAACCTCAACAAAATAGTAGTATACACTAGGAATGCAAAATACATACTGTATTATCTTTTTCTAAGCCAGGTTTTATCCATCTTTTACACTGTCATTATAATTTTCTGATGTCATATGAAGCATGCTAGATTCTAGACTGACAAAAATAAATAAATAAATAAATAAAAATAAATAAATAAATAAATATATATATATATACACACACACACACACACATACATACATACATACATACATACATACATACATACATACACACACACAATGTATATTTTATCAACTAAAAATAATGCATATTTCTAATATAAACCATAATATTGGATATTGGCCATATACATACAATTTATGATGTGATTTTTTTTAGCTGTAGAAGGTGCCAACCTGCCAGTGTCCCTGTCGCACGGCACTGAAGAGTGGTACGATACCCCTGCGGTTGGGTTGAGCCACTGCGGCACCCTGTTCCAACAAAAGACGACATACGTCTAGCTTCCCCCGACCTGCTGCTGCTGTCAGGGCTGAGAGAGAAAGAAAGAGTAAATCAATTCATTATGTGTACGGTTTATATTTAAAGGGATAGTTCACCCCAAAATGAAAATGCTCTAATCATTTACTCACCCACATGCCATTCCAGATGTGTTTGACTTTCTTTCTTCTTCTGAACACAAACAAAGATTTTTAGAAGAATAGCTCAGCTCTGTATGTCCATACAATGCAAATGAATGCTGATCAGACCTTTGTAACTCCAAATATCACATAAAGGAAACATTGAAGTAATCCATAAGACTCCGGTGTTTAAATCAATGTCTTCAGAAGTGATTTGATGTTTGTGAGTGAGAAACAGATCAATCTTTTTTCTTTTAATTTTAACTTTTTTTACTCTAAATCTCCACTTTCACTTTTACATCTGAAAGTCACATGTGGTGCCTGTTTATAGTTTCTCTTTCACACCTGAAAGTGAAAGTGGAGATTTAGAGTAAAAAGGACTTCAATATTGTTCTGTTTCTCACCCACATCTAATAAATTGCTTGTGAAGATATGGATTTAAACACCAGAGTCTTATGGATTACTTTTATGTTACCTTTATGGGATTTATGGAGCTACAAAAGGTCTGATCACCATTCACTTGCATTATATGGGCCTACAGAGCTGAGATATTCTTCTAAAAATCTTAATTTGTGTTCTGCTGAAGAAAGAAAGTCATACACATCTGGGATGGCATGAGGGTGAGTAAATGATGAGAAGTTTTCATTTTTGGGTAAACTAAAACAGACACACCAACACGGTACATCTGGCAGTGTTGTACCTGTTTCACCCCACAGTGTATCAAAGCTATTTATTTGAGCTCGTTCCTCCTCTTCTTCATCTTTCTCAGGCAAGTCAAGCAGGTATGATACAATCTGTGGAAAAAAAAATCTAATAAATACTAAAAAATTTGTATTACTATATTAACAAGTGTAAAGTGTGCCACCAGCATGCCCGTACATAGAGGAAAGTGTTTTCATTTGTGTATACACTGGCCGCAAATGTATTTGGACATCACACGTAAACAATATGAATGTCATAGCATTGATAAATTGTCAGTGCAATTTATTTAAAAGAAAAATAGTCATAAACCAAAGATTTTTGAATGGGGAAAAAAATACTGAGTGAAATTTTAAGTGCCCTTCTACTTTTTGGGACCACTGATGGCCATATTCAGTTAGTGTGCATGCATACCTCTGTATAGCCCATACTGGCTGCTGCTATGAGGGCCTGCTGTACAGCATGACTCTTACTGAAGGATCCGGCCTGCTGCCCCTCTGTGTTCCACTCACACTGCACCAGATATTTCACCACCTCTAGATGACCTCGCAGGGCAGCATGGACCAGTGCACACTGACCGTTCTTGTCCAGGTGATCCACCTGTACAGAGCAACAGAGATGTAACTTTGAACAGCTAACTCAAGACTAACTGGGCTACCAGTCTCTATTCAGACATGTCATTGGCTGACCTTGGCTTTCTTGGCGCAGAGGGCAGTTATGATGGACAGGTGTCCCGCGGCAGCTGCATAGCTGAGGGAAGTGAGCCCGGTCTCTGAAACACCCTCCACATCCGCTCCAAACTCCAACAGTAGAGCCAAAGTCTCCAGGTAGCCCAGGTGAGCGTGAACACACAGGATGGGGGCATTATTTAAAACCTCTGTACGATAGTTGACGTTGGCGCCACCCAGAATGAGCAATCGAGATACCTAGAGGAAGGGATGGAGAGAGTCATGAGACGAGTAGATGGAAGAAGGGATTCAGAGAGGAAAGGTTTTTAAATGAGCATTTGTTTCAGGCTAACTACTGCTGTAACAAATGCTTATTGCGAACTGGAAAAGGCAAGTTCATCAAGAGGAACTTTGAATGTTGGCTTGATGAATTATCCTTGCTTGAAAATGTAAAGGAGTGTGTCCTTTCAAAACTTTGGCAGTTTAAATAGAGATTCAAAGTTTTAAGGTAATAAGCCTTGTGTAGATTGCAAACATGGGTAGACAGCCAGCCAGACAAACAAACAAGAGCAATTAAATTGAGATTTTGGGGATTTTTAATGGTCAGCTACTGGAAAACCATTAGTTTGATCAGTTAATAGAGGCATGGCACACTAAGTTAGAACAGGAGAAACCGTTAGAACCAAAATATAAAAACATGGCAGCAATTCGAAAATGTACAATATCTGCAATCAATATTTCACACTACACTAATTGCCAATTTTTTGTCATGCTCAGAAAGAAATCGGACGGCTGAATTGTTCTGTATCCAAACAATAAAAAAAAAGAGACCTAGCCTCGGGATTGTAATGTGAATTGTACGTTATTACCTTGATGTTTGGAGTATAGAGGTTTCGGAGTGAAGCCAGAGCAGCAGAGAGCCCTTCTGTGCTGTAGGAAATCCACAACCCCTGCAGCACTGACGAGGAAACCCCAACCCTCTTACTCAGGCCCTGAGTGCAAAACATTCACATTGTTGTTAGTCAATACTGATACAATGACATTGACAACTCATATGTTGTAATGTCATTTAGGGTTAACTTGCTTAAAAGCATTGTTATACTACTTTTTTATAATACGAACAAATACCAAATAGATGATATCAATGTGTAAACTTTGTCAATTTACAGTAGCAAAGGATTTGGTAGAGCTGTGAATGTTACACACTTTAAAGATGTGAGCTTTGAGAATGTGGTGGCCAAGTTCAAGGGTCTGTTGTCGATTGAGTTTCGCCACTTGTCGTGAAAACCAGAAAGCAAGCAGTGTATGACCACTCCTAAAGGAAATGTTTGAAGAAAATGTATAAACAGTACTGCACTGACACTTCAACCCACAAAAACGAAAAAATAAGCAAATGATTTCCATCCTTAATTTTGTCTCTTAGACTGTCTCACCTGGGGTCACAGAGGAACTTGGTCTTCTCTCCTTCCTCTCTCCAGATGAGCCACTCTCTGAAGGAGGGGTGGATGAACATATGTGTTCCATCTCGTCTTTTCACCAAGAACGGTGACAAAAGTTCACACCTCTGCTGAAAATCGTCCCAGTCTAATGCAGCTCTGTGAACCATACCTGCGTTCACGGCGCCAAAAGCCTGCTCGTCAGTTAACGGGTGAAGAGAGGCCACGGCCACATTAAGCAGTGGAAGAACACGTTCAAATGAGGACTGAGTGGGGAAACGCATGTTCAGCTGCAGCAGATAAACTTCAGCAAGATTCACTGGAACCACCTGAACACAAACGTCACACTTACGATTTTTGTAAATACATAAAAAAAAGCTGAAACAGATTCACTCTTTAAAGAAGCAAAATGAGGCAAATGTCCAAGCAAATTTAACCAAAAACAAAACAAAATTTTATTATTTAAAACTCATCAAGAAAAACTTGTTGATATAAACTCTCCCCCATGGGGTAACTTATTTGATTGACCTCTGACCTTGTAGCTGGAGCTTTTGAGCACGAGGTAACCCTTCTCGATGAGGTCCAGCGTGAGCTTCAGGTAGAGGTAGGAGCCACGGCTCAGGCTCTTCAGATGAGTGCTAAATTTGGTGAAGGCAGCATTGTCTAGTTTGCCATTGAGAGCCACGTTGTTCTGGATCTCCTGGCTAGAGTGTAGCCGGTGCAGGATGTAGCCCTGCAGGTCCGAGTCAATTGCATCGCTCTCTTCCAACCGATCCAGAGAGATTCGGTGGAACGGTAATGGACGAGTAACATCCTAAGATAGAGAGGGACAGGAACGACAGAGACAGATTGAGAAAGAGAGAAAAGAGAGAAATGAGGAGTGGAGTAATACAAAATAAACATGAGTGGTTAAGTTTAGTGTAAAAAAAAAAAAAAGGTAGGGAAAAAGGAAGGACGGATAGAAGGAAGGATGAAAAAAGAAGCAAGCAAACAAGTAAGATTAAAAAATTAATGAAGTAAAGGAAGGAAAGGAAGGAAAAGGAATAAAAGGAAGCAAGGAAACAAGGAAAATTACAAGGAAGGCAGGAAGGAAGGAAAGAAGGAAGAATAAAAAGAAAGAATAAAAATAAGCAAGGAAGTAAAGAAAGAAAGAAAAGGAAGCAAGAAAACAAGGAAAATTAAAAGGAATGAAGGAAATAAAGAAGAATAGAAAATGGAAGGAAGATAGGAAGGAAGGAACGAAGGACAGAAGAACGAATAAAAGGAGGCAAGCAAACAAGGAAAATAAAAAGGAAGGAATGAAGGAAGGAACGAAAGAAGGTAGAATGGAATTAAGGAAGGAAAAATGAATACAAAGTTAATTAAATAAAAATAAAAAGATGGAAGGAAGGAAAGAAGAACAAAAGGAAGCAAGCATACAAGGAAAATTAAAAGGAAGGAAAGAAAGGAGGAAGGTAGGAAGTAATGAAGGAAGGAAGAATAAAAATAAGGAACAAGGGCAGGAAAGAAAGAAGTATAAAAGAAAGCAAGCAAACAAGGAAGATTAGAAAAAAGGAATAAAGGAAGGAAAGATGGAAGAATAAAAAGGAGGAAGGAAAGAAGAAAGGAGGGAAGTAAAGAAAGAAGAGTAAAATGAAACAAACAAGGAAAATTAAAAGGAAGGAGGGAAAGAAGGAAGGAAGGAATGTAGGAGGTAAGGAAAGAATACAGGAAGAACAAAAGCAAGCAAGCAAACCTGTAAAATCAAAAGGAAGGAAAAATAAAATGAAGTATAAAAGGAAGTACAGAAGGAAGCAAGGATGAATAAAAGGAAGGAATAAAGGAAGACATAAGGAAAGAAGGATGATTAACAGTAATGAAGGAAAGAATAAAAGGTGTTCTATGACCAATAAAAAAATTAAATAAAAAATAATAATAATAAAAAATAAAAAAAGTCAAATCTAGGCTATAACAGACAGACATATAGACAGATACCTGTAGTGTTGTTCTGACAGTGACCACAAGTTTGAGCCAGGGAGGAAAGCGCTCAATGGTTTTACACAGGAAGGAAACAATGGTTTCCCCATAATCCGGCTTATGGAACTCTGCCTCATTCAAGCCATCGATCAAGATGATGAGATTCTCCTCGAATGCGAGCTTCCTCTCTGCAAATATAGTATGTTTTATATATTGCATGTATGTCAGTGTGTGCAAATATGAGTGTGTGAATGTTTACAAACCTCTATGCAGGATCTCCAGTGGTTCCAGCAGGCCCCTGCGGAATGCATTAAAAGGGTCCTGGACGCAGGCGCGTAGACTGAGTGTGCTCTGCAGATGCGGCTGGCGTAGTAGCAGTTCTCGGTAGGCCTGCATCTGAGGAGCCCTACACAACAATGCTGCCACGTTATGCACAAACTCAGGGACCAGACATGTGTACGCATTATCTGCCTGACAGTAATGGTACGCCACCACCTACAGGAGAGAGATAAGGAGAAGTAGTTAGGGGCCGTTCACACAGGACATGTTTTTTTTAAACATGTGCTAGACATAATTTGACAGCATTTATGGCATAATGTTGATTACCACAAAAATTTGTGTTGACTTGCCCCTCCTTTTCTTTAAAAAAAGCAAAAATCGTGGTTCCAGTGAGGCACTTACAATGGAAGTGAATGGGGGCCAATTTTTGAATGTTAAATTACTCACATTTTGAAAAGTATAGCCACAAGACATAATGTGTTTTAACACGATTTTAGTCTAATTAAATAGTAATTTTTTCTGTGTAAAGTTATAGCTAATTTTACAATTTCGTTGCCATGATGATATGTTGTCAACAAACCCTAAAACTCTAAAATTACCTTAAAATTATAAGCTTCACATTTCTGCCTTTAACCTTCCAAAAATTGGCCCCATTCACTTCCATTGTAAGTGTCTCACTTTATCATTGATTTTTGCTTTTTTAAAAGAAAAGGAGGGACGAATCAAAATGAATTTTGTGGTAATCAACATTAAGCCACAAATACTGTCGACTGAGCTTGTATTGCACCTGGAATATTCTTTTAAGGCCCCAAAATCTGCTTTCCATCTAACCTGCTATTAATCTCTGAGCTAAATTACAAATAACAAATATATGTAGGGGGCCTGGGTAGCAGGGGCACATGGGGTAACCTCCTCGTGGTCACTATAATGTGGTTCATTCTCGGTGGGCCACGTGGTGAGTTGAGCATGGATGCCGCGGTGGGTGGCGTGAAGCCTCCGCACGTGCTATGTATCTGTGGCAATGCGCTCAACAAGCCACGTGATAAGATGCGTGGGTTGACGGTCTCAGAAGCGGAGGCAGCTGGGATTCATCCTCTGCCACACGGATTGAGGCGAATCACTATGCGACCACGAGGACTTAAAAAAAAAGCACATTGGGAATTGGTCATTCCAAATTGGGAGAAAAAGGGTAGAAAAAAAATATATAAATATATGTTAGTGGTGTACACATTATTAGCACACCAGGCACAAAGGCTATTATACTGTAAATATGTTTCATATACACATATCAGAGAAAAAAACTGAACTGAGTAAAGGAATGGCAAAAACTCTATCCTTGTCTATTGTGAATATTCAGTGTAGATGTATAAGAAGCACCGCACACGTACAGGTCAATGCCAAACCAAGCAACTTCCTATTGGTCAAAGCAGCAAATTCACCTGTTAAAGTTCACTATACTTGAACTCCACGTGAAATCTGCGGGGGAAAATTCTTCGCCACCGGAAGTCCATCTTGCAAAAATCACGATCGTGCATATTCCCATTAAGATGACTGTATTTCACCCGCAGAATTTTGCAGTGAGAAGTTAAATGTGCGCCTTATGGTGCACCGTAAATCTACACAATATAGGTTTAGACAAAGAACTACCAAAAAGCACAAAAACATTTCTAATCTTAGGGATTTAGTGCAGGAACCACTCTCAGCTCAACAACACGATGAATTATAAAACAAGGAAAGACTGAAAGCTCAGAAGTTTAAATACTATGAAAGGGGCTTCATTAATGCATAAAACATTATGGAGTTTGAGTGCATCGATGGCCTTATTCCAATACTATAAGACTTCACCTCATCAAGCAGTGTGTGTGTGTGTGTGTGTGTGTGTGTTCAAAAGCATGTACTCATTAACAATGCAGAGCACTGAGTATATCTGATGACTGTGCTGTGAGACTCTGCAGATATAAATATTTGATAAGGCAACAGAGCCACAATAAACCTTTGTGCTTAAAAGAATACGGATATATAAAAGGAAAGAGAGCGATAGAGTGAGAAACAGCAAGGAATAAAAAAAAAAAAGTTAAATAGATATAGATGAAGAAATAGAATGATGTGCTGGTCATATGCCAGTTAAATATGTTGGTATTAGTTGGCACCTGTGAGGCCAGTTTCCTGAGCGCCTCCTCCTGGCGTCTCCTCATCTCTGGCGTGCCAGGGCAGCTGCTTCCCCCGACCAGAGTGCCGTGAACAGACTGAGGCTGGCTAAGGGGCAACGTGTCCCCATCTGAGAATGAAACAAATCACAAAAGCAAAATGTACGTAGATTTAAGGCCGAAGATTACATACACAACCAAAACTTATTTAGAGTCAGATATTACTGAAACCACAAGAAAAAAATGCTTGTATTTCATTTTGTTTCTAATTTAATAGAACATTTTCATTACAAATGATATTATCATCATAACAATTCCTATGAAAAGTTGAACTTAACATTCATTTCAGAATTTCTTATGAATTTTGTAAGTGATTTGAAATGAATCATGCTCCAAAAAGCATTTTGTGGGTTAAAAAAATGAAAAAGTCCCAGATTTTCAATGTTTTAAACCCCATTGAGAATATCCTTTCTGAAAAGTCAACATGAAATCAAAATTCACCTACTTCATCTACTTTCTTCCTGCACCTTCCCGTTGCTATTGTTACTTATTCATCAGTATAATTCCAATTCTGGTTTGTAATGCCCAATTTTCATAATCCAATAAATTCCCAATGGAAAAATCATGTCCTGCCCAAAATATTTTCTCCCTGTATTTCTTGTTTCACTTGGAAACTTGTCCCTCCTTTTCTTTAAAAAAGCAAAAATCTGGGTTACAGTGAGGCACTTACAATGAAAGTGAACGGGGCCAATTTTTGAAAAATACTCACTGTTTTAAAAGTTTTGTCATAGTGTGATGAAATCGCTTACTAACCATTTCTGTGTAAAGTTATAGCGAATTTTTACAACATCATTGCCATGGCGATGTAAAGTCAACAAACCCTAAAACGATTGAAAAAAAAAAATGACAATTTATAAAATGATAAGTTTATAAAATGATAAAATTCACATTTCTGCCTTTAAACCCTCTGGCCCCCATTCACTTCCATTGTAAGTGTCTTACAATGTAACCTTGATTTGTGCTTTTATTATGAAAAGGAGGGGAGAGTTTTAATTATTTTTCGAGGTAATCATCATTATGCAACAAATGCGGTCAATTACAAGAACTTAACTTGTACTGAGCACGGAATATTCCTTTAAGATCTAATAACCATATAGACACAATTCTGCAATTTTCAATGAAATTAATCCACTCACGTTTTGGTGAGGCATGGGGGCTGTCAGACGTGATCTGTCTCATACGGTTACCATGACAGCTCATAGCCACCAAGCGAGAGATGATGGCTGTTTTGCCGAAGCCCACGTGGCCGACAATAACAACACCTTGATTGGCGGTGGGCTCACTGCCGCGAAGAGACGCGTCAACTTCCTGGAACAGCCATTCTCGACCGGTGAAGACTGTGTCAGGCGTGAGACTGGGCACCTCGAAGAGAAGTGGCTTTAGGGCGATGTCCGCTGGGCGATACGGAGCGAAGCGCACTGTATCATGGGAAACATTAGAAAGTGGTTTAAGTAAGATGAATATAAACAACAGGTTTTACTTCCATAGACTCTTTATTAATGCACTGCTTTAGCAAACATCCAAATCTTCAATCTAAACATATTTTACTTGAAACTCACTTGCAAAAACAATGACTTGGTGTCTGCTGAAATTACAATTTCAAAATACAGTTGAACCATACTCTAGTTGAATAGTTCATCCAAAAATGAAAATTCTGTCATCATTTACTCCCCCTCATGTTGTTCAAAACCCATATGACTTGCTTTCTTCGGCAGAACTCAAAAGTAGATGTTAAGCAGAATGTTAGCCACAGTCACCATTCACTTTCATTGAATGGGGAAAGAAAGATGCAATGAAAGTGAAGGTTGACTAAGATTTACATTCTGCTTAACATCTACTTTTCATTTCTGGGCGTACTTTCCCTTTAAGTGTTCATTTACATGCAGTAACCATTCTTAATCAGCAGGGGGAGCTGCTTCGTCTGGAATAGGCATACAGTTGGCACTGGCACTAACACCCAGAGATGGGGGGTCTTTTTACCCGTTAAATGTAAGACAGAAAATACAGCTGAAATCACAGATCACTCTCGCCGCACCATGAACAGGCACAGAGCTGTTGCTGAGCTGTTGCTATGGTTACAGAAAACTACCACTGTGGATGCATGTCGCTTTTGTGTTCAGATAATTATTTGAAAAAATAAATCATTATAACCATGCAGGGGTGTAGATTCCAGGGGGATTTGGGGGAGGGAGGGGTGATCAAAACAAGCAAGTATTATTTATACCATGATCAACGGAAATATTTAAATGCTCCACGCTGCAACTCCCCCAATGTTCAAGCCAAATCTACGCCTTAGCGACCATGCATACAGCAATATTTATATTCATTATGATGCTAAATCCTCCACATATGCTTGCAATCAATCATATCAAATGCCCCATTAATAAAAAGATCATTAATATTAATGAAAACAATCTAAATCTAAATTCATAATTAGTTCTGTAATATTCATTATTCTAATATTTATCGAATGAACTGAAGCATACACAAACATTTACTTCCTTTTTGCTTTTCCACAATGGTGGAAAAGGCCCAACTGATATAGAATTGTACTCGTACATGAAAGAACCTGCTTGTAATTACACTAAAATGATGTCATTAGTGTTATTTAATGCTAGTTACTTCATGCTAGAATTATTTTCTTGTAGTTGCGTTCTTATTAGTCATGTCAGACGTAAGGTTTGGGAATCATGTCTCTATAATTGGATGAATCTCACAAAGCCTTTCAAGAACATGTCCGGGTCATATTTCACTCCAAAATCAACAGAAAGATATATGAAAATACATTTGCTTAAAGAAAATGTAATGTTTTTTTTTTACGCATTGTGACATTATTTTCATTAAAATGACTAAATTAGGTACATTTTCTCTGCACATTATCATTACTGCAATGAAAAAATCTAATTCTTATACCTGTAATGCAGAAGAAAAGAAATAAAGCTTTTTTTATTTACATTGTAAGGTTGTAGGATATTTATCAACAAAGGTTTTGGCTTAAAATTATATGAATGTATAAGGAAAAGTAAACAGGCCTATTTTAGGTACATGAGCCTCATCACCATTTCAAGTTTAAATTACAGTAAAAAATAACACTATAACAGTAATAAAATTCGCCATTGAGTATAATGGGAATTATGAAAAAACTCAAAAGTACAACATTTTGGAGGACAAATGTGTTGCATACAATACATCCACTGCAAAAAAGAGTTTGTCTTATTTTCGGGTAAAAATATCTAAACGTCCTTAAAAATAAATTACTAGAGAAACAGAATTGCTGTACATAAAATATTAAGTCTTGTTTTCAGATGAATCTAGCAAAATTGAATAGAGTTTATGTTTAAAACAAGAAAAGACTATTTGCCCATGTGTAAAAAAATATAATTCTTTTCCCTTTGAATGAAGTTTGAGTCAAGTCAAGTCACAGAAAGAGAAGGGGAAAGAGAGAGAACTCTCCAAGCCCTTCCATGAGGCTGATTTAGGATGTGTGGAGTCTTGACTGTGAGCTTTAGACAGCAGGCTGAGCTCTGACAGATGAGCCAGCGCTCATGCTAATAGGAAGTCGATATATCGATCTGGACAGGAGACAGATTATGGCACGGCAGCCTGGAGGGGAAACAGAGACAGAGAGAACAGCAGGACGAGGGGGGGTCCACAGAAGAGCAGTGGAGTGCTGAGAGTTTTAACGGGACATGTTATGTGTAATTTCACCCTTTCTGCTAAATGTAATTATCTTTTTTGCTGATGAATGTAGTTTTATTGACCTATACCATCTTAATATTTGCAGGTTGACATTGCTCTGTTTGAGAATCCCGAACACCGCAATATAGCTATACCGGTTTAGCCAATGCAGACTGTCTGTTTGTCTCACCTATGGAAGACACGGGACACTAGCGTGCAGAGATTACACACTTTACCACATATGTTACTCAAGTTTATTTGCAACAATAACAACCTTTAGAATTGAACAGCCTGATTCTGCTACTGTACCTAAATATATGTCAATGACCTCTGTAACGACTGGCTAATCGCCAAGCTTCAGAGTACTGAACAGGCTTTGAAATGAAAACATGTTAACACATGCACTAATAGGTAAACAAAAAGAAAATGCACACCTCTCATGTCTGCCTGTCCAGAGCGTCCTGAACCGGAGTTCTGACGTGGCATGCGCAAAGATGTGCGCAGTGGCGCCTGTCTCTGTTCATCAAGATATGCTAGATCCTCCAGGTGAGCTGAACTAGTGGCTGAGAGAGAGAGAGAGAGAGAGAGAGAGAGAGAGAGAGAGAGAGAGATTTGTTAGAAGTTTGTTAAAATTCTGAATTTTGACATACTCCAAATATAAACTCATGCCGCCCACATATATTCAACAGAGAAGAACACAAAACAATAATAATGGAAATACAGTGAACATTATTCATTTCTCCAGCTCACCAGCCAAGTAAAGTGAATCTATGAAATAAAGCGAAAATATTCTAGCTAACAAATTCCTGTGAGTTGAAAACCTCTATTATAACATAATGAATCTGTGCTGATGATAAACAGCTCTCGTAGAGTTTAAAATACCAGCACCATCCAATCAAATGCCTCCCTCCTCATTCTCACTTGAGCATGTTTTTTCATCAAACTCTCATTTAGTTCTCACACATTTCATTTTGCTTGAAATGAAAGCTTTAAATGCTGACAGTGACAACTTCAACTATGAAAGTTATTGGGTTAGTTTTTAAAATGTCCAAATCAGAGTAATGTGTTAATTATAATATTTAACATATAATGCTTCATTATATAAAAATACTATAGCAGTACAATAATACTAAGTACTGGTAATACTAGAGAGCAGTTTGGCTGATGGCCAATATAATGCCAATATACAGACAAACATATGCATACATACAATATACATACAACCACATATTGAGATTGGGTGGTCTAAATGTATTCATTTCAGAATCAACCATTGAAAGACCCATCAGTCAAACACAAATCTGAATATTGGAGGGGATGTGTCCACAATATCTAAAATAGTTACGGCCCTGACTATGTATACAATACAATTCAAAAGTGCACCAAGACTTCAGCTGGCTCTTACTCGTACTATCGGCCCCAGTAGTAGGCCTACTTGTAGTTTTGGACTCTAAATCCTCCACTCTAAACTCAACACCCTTCATCATGGATACTCTAAATTTGTTTATCAAATGCAGACCCTTTAAAAGGAATATGTTTATCTATTATCTGTTTTGTTCTTTAAGTCTGTGTTTTTATCCATCTCCTAATACACATATCCCTGTAATGGACATTCTTGTATCCAATCCAAATACATTTTTGTGGATTGTTGCTCACTAGACTGTAACAGGCTGAACACTGCCGTGTGCTCGCGCTTGCCGATCAATGTCGCATCACTTAATTGTGATTCGTGCCTTGAGAGTTGCAGGTAGTAGCGGTTTGTCTCATGACTCCAGCAGGGAACTCTTGTTTTGACATTTCATCTTTTCACTTGCACTCATTTAGACTTTACTGTTGAGTTTGACACCATTGTTGTCTGCAAGTATATTGAATTTGTTGTTTTATTGTATGTATGTTCTTGTTTTGCTTACATGTACATGTATGTTTATGTTTGAGCATTGGCTGAAAGCACTATTTAAAGTAAACATTTGATTATTGTTGTCATTATTAGTGGTAGTAACTCAGTCATTGCATGAGGGGGCGACCTGGTCCATGTAAAATTAAACCGTTTTACTGAGTTTTTGATATGTTGAGTCTTCATCTCATAGGAGTGTGCATCATTTGCAGCATATTTCTACAAAATGTCATTCATGTCTTTGTATAAAGCATTTTTTAATTAGCAAAAACCTACTTAGTGCACCTTTAATGTTAGCAAATAAGAAATGCTCAGTAACGCGTGTTTATGATGCGCTGACTCTTAGCAGCATAGATGCAGCACATTGCAAAAACCGAAATTCTCAGTTGCCGATGTCATTTTAGCACCACATGTAGAATTAGCAGCTTTTTCTCTAAGACTGACATTACTAGAGTCTTCGACTCATGTCAGTGTAAATCATTTGTAACATATATTTTTTTAAATACTACTGTATACTACTCCTATTTCTTTCTTCTTAAAAGTTTAGCAATTAGCAAAAAAATATGCAAGTGCACCTTTAATCAGTCTGCTGATACAGTACATCACTCTAGGGAAAGCATTGTACATTTATGTTAGTGAAGAACTAAACCTTCTGTTTATGTGTGTGTGAGAAAACTTGACAAAATGTGTAAGAGCTTGTGTTTGTTTCAGCTTGTGTGTGCTTATTAGCTTCCTTGAGCATGTGTGCAGGCTTGTTTTCTTTGCTAATGAGGAAGAAGGGGAGGACCATGAGAGGAAAGTTCATGGTGGCTTGCTATATGAAAATAGTAAGAACACAGTGGGTGGTCACTTAACCTAGAATCAAAGCAGCTGGAGAGAAGCTGAAACTGTTCATAAACAGAGTTAGCATTAGCTCACATTATTGTGTCTTGCATATTAGCATGAATGCTAGGGCTGAACGGCCACCAGCAATGTGGCGCAAGGTGCCATGCAGTAAGCTTGAACCATACGTTCTGGGGAAAGCAGTTCGTTTTTCTTTGATGTGTTTTAATTTAAGACAGATTTCAGAAACACCCATCGTCCCATGGTACATATGTGTACAAATTACAACTTCCTGTTGTTGCGCATGTGTGGAACAACAGCTCAAAAATTTACCTCCCTAAGAGATACTCAGACTGACAAAAGAAACCATAATTATGATTCAGCTTGAACACTAGATAGCTAGTCTTGAGAATAAACCATATTTAACTTACTATAATTATTGTTCCTATTGTAAAACCATGATAAATCATAATAGGAACTCTTTAAAACTGTGTAAGAAGCTATATCCATGTTAGCCATTTCATTCATGCCATTGAAGAGTGTGTAAGTCTATCCCCTCATAGCCTCGGTGTCATTCTCAAAATAAATCAAAGATGATGTCACGTGAATAAGGTCGATAGTTGTATTGCAATAGCAACTCGATTTTTATATTTTCTAAAGAAAATGTTCTGTGTGGTTGCCAGGGCATTGCTATGCGGTTTCCAAGGTTTACTGAGTATTTTTGGAGCAGTGCTGTACAGTTGCTAGGGTGTCCTGGGTGGACATTGCTATGCATTTATTTGAGATACCCTGAGTGTTTTGTGCATTGCTATGTGGTTGCTAGGGTGTTCTGTGTGGTTGTCAGGGTATTGTTATTTAGTTTCTAAGGTGTACCGAGTGTTTTTGGTGCATTGATATGTGGTTGCTATGGTGTTCTGGATGGTTGCTAGGGCATGGCTATGCAGTTTCTAAAGTGTTCTGAATGTTTTTAGTGGGTTTTATGGTTGCTACGGTGTTCTGGGTAGTTGCCAGGGCATTGTTTAGCAGTTTCAAAGGTGTTCTGAGTGTTTTTGGTGTGTTGCTATGTGGTTGTTGCTAGGGTGTTTTGGGAGGTTGCTTAATAGCTCAAAAGTCCAAAGAGACCCCCCAAATCTCTGTGATATTTCAACTATACAGCCGGGGCCAAAAGTATTGGAAGTGACATAAATGATGTGTTTCGCAAAGTTTTCTGCTTCAGTTGCTGTGGTGTTGATTCACATTGTTTCTAGATTATTGTGCAGAGTGATCAGATGCCTTTTATATAATTGCAAAAAGCTTCATTGGTCAAATTTTTTTTAACTTTATCCCAAAAAAACAATTTCACAGTTTTTTGGCCCTGTCACAAAATGACCAGCTAACATCATTTCACTAATCATACCAGCAGCACCTGGGAAAGTGTGAACGAGTACTAGTCAGGTGAAATTACTCTATCATCCTGATTGGATCATAAGAGCAGACTGATTGCTATAAAAGGAGAGAAGACGTGCTTCCAATCATTGTGTTCTTGTTAGCAATGGTTACCTCTAAAGAAAGACGTGCAGCCATCATTGCTTTGCATCAAAATTGCCTCACATGCAAGGAAATTGCTGCAAAGAATATTGCACCGAAAGAACCATTTACCAGATCATCAAGAACTTCAAGGAGAGAGGTTCAACTGCAGTGAAGAACATTTCAGGATGTCCCAGAGTGTCCAGCAAGGGCCAGGACAGTCTCCTCCTGAGGATTCAGCTACGGAATGGTGTCACCACCAGTGCAGAGCTTGCTCAATATTGGCAGCAGGTTGGTGTGAGTGCATCTCCATGCTTAGTGAGGCAAAGACTTTTGGACAATGGCCTGGTGTCAAGAAGGGCAGCAAAGAAGCCATTTCCCTCCAAGAAAAACATCAAGAACAGACTGAAATTCTGCAGGAAGTACAAGGATTGGACAGCAGAAGACTGGTGCAAAGTTATTTTTCTCTGATGAAGCCCTCTTCCGACAGTTTGGGACATCTGGAAAATCGATAGTCTGGAGAAGAAAAGGTGAATGCTACCATGAGCATTCACAATGAAGTTGTCATGCCAACAATGAAGCATCCTGAGACCATTCATGTGTGGGGTTGCTTTTCATCCAAGGCAGTGGGCTCTCTCACAATTCAGCCCAAAAACACTGCCATGAATAAAGAATGGTATCAAAACGTCCTGCAAGAGCAACTTCTCCCAATGATCAAGGAGCAATTTTTTGATGATCCGTGCATTTTCCAGCATGATGGAGCACCATGTCACAAGGCAAGAGTGATAATGAAGTGGCTCAAAGATCATTACATTGAAATTTTGGATCCGTGGCCAGGCAACTCCCCGGTATGGGGACAATAGAATTGGTGGAAACTATGGTTCCCATGGTACATTTTTGTAAAGGGTAAAAAGTATCAACTCAAGAGAGAAAAAATGTCCTGTTTAGACACCAGTATTTCTCTTCCGCAACATGCACCTCCTCCACCATCTGCAGTACAGACTGTCTGGCTGGCATCACAGTGTTGCTGGATTTATGGCCACTAGAACTGCGTCACAATGACTTTGGCCCCCAGCACTGGACTGCTGTTTTACAACCCCACCATGGCCCAGGTCCAGAACACTTGTCTGCCTTCTACACTAAATGTTTGATGAAGAGCATGTGCCTCCATATATCAAAAATGGGATAGAATAAGAAGGCCAATTTGAGTCTTCAAATAATAATTTAATATGGAATTTCAAAGGTGTTTGTTAGTGATGGCGTTTGCTAAGATGTATTGCTCATCATAATTAGGATGCTTCTTTAAAAAGATAAATAATAATAATTAAATAATTGTAAACATATGAGCAACTCCTACACATATTCTGCACACCTCTTCCCAACACACACCAACAAAGTAGTAGACGGCAGATATTTTGAAGCAGTTGATTTTACAGCAGAAGGATGAAGTGAGTGACTGACATGATCTGATGGTTCATCAATGTTCTCATCTGTTTGTCTTCTCTTGTGCTCTCCTCACCTCTTTCTTTCTCTAATTTTCTCTCTTACTCATGCATGCACACCTTTCATGCTTATTATCGCTCCCACTCTCTCCTTACACTTTTGATTTCTTTCCCCCTTTTACTTCTCACCCACACATTCCCTCACCTCCTCTCTCTCTCCATCCGTTTCATCACATCTTCCCCTTTCTAAACCAGTCTGATCTCTGTTCAGGAAGCATTTGATTACTCTATCAGACAGCCTTACTTTTATGGGTGCTGACATGTTCTCCTGCAGACTCCTACACACACACACACAGGTACCCTCACATATGTATAAAAACACAATAAAAATGGGCAGTTAAACTAATTAATACTGGGGGACACTGACATTGAAAGGTGGTTGCTAGTGTTCTGTGTGATTGCTATGCATTGCTAGGTAGTTTCTTTGGTGATTTGGGTGGTTGCTTACTAGCTCAAGTCAAAAGAGTCCACCCTCAAGTCTCTATCTATTCATATGGTTAGGGCTTAGGACCCTCTTCCAATGTAAGTCTAAGGGATTTTTTCACCCATAATTGTACTGAATGATATCTGTATCTGCAAGTGAACATGGCCTTTCTGCTATACCTCCCCTACACTTTATGTGAGAGCTGTAAATAGGTGCTTCAATCACAGATGTGCAGTTTATAGCAGACAGATGCACGCTGTAAGACAACAGCGTGACCATGACAGCATCAGTTGAGCAATGTGAGTAAGTAAGAGTCATTTCTGTATTTTTAAAAGAATTCTGTCATCTCACGGTGTGCCTCAGCAGCCATGATATCACAAGTGCTGCACTTCTGCAAAAATTAAGCTATAGTTAAAGAGGTGGAGATGGTTGAGAACATTAGAACACTGTCAAAGTAAATCCTTGTTCTACCTTTAAGATGACATCTCTAATGTTGATGATATGAATATTGGTATGCTAATTTCACTGAAAGTTGTAAGCAATGTTGCTATAGGACACTTTTAACATTGCTCTGTTTGTTTGAGTTGCAACAAATAGCAACATTGTCTCAACCAATTGTGTGAGTTTGGGGCAGTTCTAACTGTTTGTCAAACAACTTACTGATACAGGACTAATAGAATTGCAATATTTATAACAATTCATAATTTGCTCACTCTCCTGATTCATCATGAAAAGCGATTCACTGATATAGAAATGTTGGCCGATAACGATAGATAACATATAGCTGATAACCAATGTAGTACCCAATAATATACAAAAACAAAGCAAAAAAAAATAAATAAATAAAAATCAAGCTAATATTGACAGATACCTATATGGTCGACCAATAAATTCTGTATCCCTAAATATTGAAAAATATGAACAACTAACTCTAGTAGAAATTGTGCTTTACCAAGTTTTTAAGCTCCTTATTCTAAAACTTAACAAAAACCCATCATGAAACTTCTTACAATAGGGTAGTGTGAGCTACTGAGGTGGACTGTTGTATTTGCTCACATGTGGATCCAAAACCAGGAGCTCAAATCACAAATCTTTAATTAAACCTGCAGGAGATTCACACAGATGTCCTCATCTTGTTGTAACAGGGCTGCATCAGGAGCCCGGACCTGCTCCAGCACTCAAATGGCCCATAAAACTGTAAAGCTTTCACAGTAATCACTAAGAGTTTTGACTGACCTTGACATTTTAAGGGAATTTGAAACACGTGTCTGTTGACTTTTAGGGTTTGGATTATGCTGGATATTTTCTGTCTCTGGGGTTCTCCATTCAGTGAGTAGACATGTTCAAAGACTCATGCCACTCATGCCTTTTCACACAAAGCTGACTTCAAATATTAACACAGTGAGAAATGAATGTGAGTGTTTGTGCTTGACAGGATTTTAATGGGGGACTGAAGTAATGACTGACCCAGCAAAACACTGAGATAAACTATATATAAAAATAGACCCCTGAATAAAAATACTACTAACTACTTTATTCTTATATTTGCCTGTAAATATCCATTTATGTCCCATAGATATAACCATTCAGTTACTGAAATGACTCAAAGAAAGCAGAGCATGTTGGGTACCCCCAAAACAATTTAAAGCAAAGGGAATGTTGGGAATGGCATTCTACCATACAACTGTATAGGGGTTAAACTGGGATTTTGGAGGTGGGGAACCCTTAAATCGGGTGATGTGACATGTGAGTGGATGTGAGTGATTCCAGATTCAAAACCCCTTAGTTTATAGAGCTTTTTAACAAAACAAAGCAAAATTGCTCCTGCATATCAGTGTATCTAAAGAAACGGATGAGCAGTTGATTCCATATTACACAATTTATTTGAAACCGATCGGACAACAGCGTAGCACAGAAGCAGAACGCACATCTGGATGCAGGGGAGCAAGAGCAAATATGAACTCTAAATGTGTCAAAAGGGTCAAACAAAAACCGCATCGGAGAATACAATAAATGGAATGGATTGACAAACAAGATTTTGTTTTAGTATTGTATCGTAGGTGCCGGAACGCCGTTCTGGAGCATACCAGCCCAATTTAACCCCTGCTACCGTACTATTTTAAACTGGAAATACTGTATCCAACAATTCAATGCACGCAGCTTGAACATATTATAAACCTTTTCCTTGAGTGCCAAACGTTCATCATTGAAACACAAAATTTTTATTAAAAACACAAAATAACTTTAATGCTAAGACAAAAACAGGATTCCACATGCTCAATTAAGCATCTGACAACATTGTAGCATTGTAGCTAACATTTATAGTTGCATGTTGCATATTATTGCACATACTACTTTTTTTTTTAAAGCAGGTAGGTATACTAAACTCAGCAAAAAAAGAAACGTCCCTTTTTCAGGACACTGTATTTAAAAGATCATCTTGTAAAAATCCAAATAACTTTACAGATCTTTACTGTAAAGGGTTTAAACAATGTTTTCCATGCTTGTTCAATGAACCATAAACAATTAATGAACATGCACCTGTTGAAGGTCGTTTAAGGCAATTAAAGTCACAGTTATAAAAACTTAGGACACTAAAGAGACCTTTCTACTGACTCTGAAAAACACCAAAAGAAAGATGCCCAGGGTCCTTGCTCATCTCTGTGAACATGCCGTAGGAAATTGCAATGTCCGTACTGTGAGACACCTAAGACAGCACTACAGGGAGACAGGAAGGACATGTGTAACAGGATCAGTACATCTGAATATCACACCTGCAGGACAGATACAGGATGGCAACAACAACTGCCCGAATTACAACGGCAACGCACAATCCCTCCATCAGTGCTCAGACAGTCTGCAATAGGCTGAGAGAGGCTGGACTGAGGGGTGTTGTAAAGCAGGTCCTTACCAGACATCACCGGCAACAACGTCGCCTATGGGCACAAACCCACCTTCGCTGGACCAGACAGGACTGGCAAAAAGTGCTCTTCGCTGACGAGTCGCAGTTTTGTCTCACCAGGGGTGATGGTCGGACTCGCGTTTATTGTCAAAGGATCAATTTGGATGTGGAGGGTCTGTCATGGTCTGGGGCATGGCCTTGTTGTCATTGCAGGCAATCTCAAAGCTGTGCATTACAGGGAAGTCATCTTCCTCCCTCATGTGGTATCCCTCCTGCAGGCTCATCCTGACATGACCCTCCAAGCATGACAATGCCACCAGTCATACTGCTGGTTCTGTGTGTGATTTCCTACAAGAAAGGAATGTCAGTGTTCTGCCATGGCTAGCGGAGAGCCCAGATCTCAATCCCATTGAGCACAGACCTGTTGGATCAGAGGTTGAGGACTAGGGCCATTCCCTCTCAGAAATGTCCGGGAACTTGCAAGTGCCTTGGTGCAACAGTGAAGTAACATCTCATAGCAAGAACTGGCAAATCTGGTGCAGTCCATGAGGAGGAGATGCACTGCACTACTTAATGCAGCTGGTGGCCCCACCAGATACTGACTGTTACTTTCTACTTTGTTCAGGGACACATTATTCCATTTCTGTTAGTCACATGTCTGTGAAACTTGTTCAGTTTATGTCTTAGTTGTTGAATCTTTATATTCATACAAATATTTACACATGTTAAGTTTGCTGAAAACTAAAGCAGTTGAAAGTGAGAGGACGTTTCTTTTTTTGCAGAGTTTATAATATACTGGACAGAAAGCAGTATGCTAGTATTCCATAACAACAAAACTAACACTGTCCATTGAAAATAAGTTAGGTGCACAGACTTACCAGCCACAGAATTAGGGCGGGGCATGAGGTAGAGGGGGATGGAGTGAGCAGAGTGAGAGACAGTATGTTCCAGACTCCTTTCTGGGATTTTGTTGAGGCTGTATGTGGAGGCCGCCATGTTTTCATCAACACGATACAGAAAAGAGTCTGTCCCCATTGATTTGTGTGCCTGCCACAACTTCAGGCTGCCCCGTGAACTCTCGCTGTGTTTACTATGTTCAATGTTCTCAGAGTAACTTGTGAGCGTTGCTGCAGAGAGAGAGAGAGAGAGAGAGAGAGATGAAACATTTGAATGGAAATCATTTCAAGAGAAAAAAAGAACAACAAAACAAAACACAATAAAACAAAACAAAAAAGTGAGATGATACATTTTCTATGAAATTCCTTTATTCATTATTCAGCATGAAATTAAAAAAATATATATTTCTATTGCAAAGAATCCAAAACTAAACTATATTTGCTCTCTGGAAAAGATTGCAAAGTTGTCCTACATCAATGAGAAACATTTAGTCTCGGTCTCTCAATCAAGCTGGACATACAGTCTTCCCACTAAAGCACATCTCTCACCTATAATGCCACTGTCTCGGCTCTCCAGAGTGGAGGTGGGACTAGTGATGGATCCATAGGCACAGTCGCGGGTACCCATGTTACCAGGTGCTCCAGCGGGCAAAGTAGAGCAGGGGCTGCCAGGAGGGAGACACTGTGCTGCTAGCTAAGCTAGAGCAAGGGCTTATCCTTTGGGTCATGGAGAGTTCCTGAAGATCAGAAGAGAAAGTGTTTCAGAAATGACTTGGCAATACAGCAGAAACAGTGAGAATAGTATGGTAGTATGCTACATACTGTAGCGCTTCTCCAAAAAACTTGTTGCATCACACCTGATTAGGACACATGACAAAATAACATTTTGATGATATTTATGTAGGTGAAATGTATGAGACTTTTTAAATAGATAAAACAAACTGCATTAGCTCAAGGTGTTCATTCATACATGCATTCATTGTTCACTCATTGCTTGTTGCGCTCGTGAAATACTGCATATTAAAATGATTCTGCTAGAACCACTGCATAAAGAGCTCTGGAACGCTGAATGACTTTAACACACAAAAATGCCCACAGAAGTGGAAATATGCTGACTGGCATTTAATGATACACTGCCGTCCCATATTTCTGCTGAGGGCTGCACACTCATGCTGACTTAAACACATTTTAAACTATGACTCAATATTATGTAATTTACTACATTGTTATTCACTTTATGGCATATGAGTGACAAAACCTTGAATTCTTGACTCTTAACCAAATGGAAAGAGGAGATATATTAGTGTTTTCTATTGGGGTAATTGCTTGGCATACTGTGGTTGGCTACAATACAGCCTACAAAAAACATGAACCGGATGATGGATCATTTTACCCACTGGTGCTAGAGATGGGGGATAGTGAGAAACATAAACAGACAAAAAAGAATGATAATTAAAGAGTTGTTAGACAAAGTACAGGGAGAGTAGGAAAGAAATGGGAAGAGGAATGGAAAGAATAAGTGGTTATGAAGGTTCATGTCTGGCTCTTAGCAGTAGCACTTATGTCTGCGGTGGAGGCCACATTAATGACATCATGCAGTTGGAGATATCAAAACTGAAGATCAGTTGGTCAGTGGTTGCTCTGTCCTGAAGCTAGTTTAGACGGAAGCCCCTATCATTTAAATATAAACTCCAACAAGAGTGCCTAGATGTGGATTTTTGTTTTCACATTTTGTTTTTCAAACTTTCTATCCCTGATCTGGAGCACCTGTGGAATTGTTTGAGTACCAGATGCGCTCGTGGACATTTCTTCTTCAACCCCTGGCATTTAAGTTCCTACAATCAAGCTACCACCAAGAGGATGTTCTTTCAAAAAACAATGATACTCGGCTAAATTTTCAGCAAACTACTGTGGCAACATCATTCATTGTAGTAAAACACTGCTGATCATTACTTGAAAAAGAAGGTTTGGGTGCTTGATTCTTAGCAGGTTTCATAAACTAAAGTTTGGTCAGCACATTTCATGACTTCTAAGATTTTTTTTATTATTATTTATTTCTAGACCTGTTTTTTTACATTCCCTGATCTTTCAGGATTTTGTGATTTGTTCTATGTACTAGTTAGTGTAACTTGACAAAGGGAGTGGTTCTAGATTGGTTAATTGCTTTGATCCTAATTGCGTATTCCAGATGTAATTGAGTCGACAGATTGGTCCAAATCTACTGTGCTCCATTTGTGAACAAATTATTTCACTACCTGACAGTTATGCATTAAATTATGTTTGTATGTACCTGAATGCTTCTTAAGATGCGGTCTATACTTGATTGTTTTTTTCCGCCTATTGTCTAATGAATGTAAAAAATATGATGATGCCGATTTATACAAAACATCTCCATAATAAAGCAAAGGAAGAAAATGAGCTGAGACTGGTTTCTTTTTTGCATCAAATGAAAAACAAAACTTATTTCTGAAGAAAAAACATAGCTTTAACTTGAGTTTGGTCCCTAACTGATTTACTTGAGACTTAAAAGATAATGATTCATTAAGTATAAAACTAAGATATTTATGTTTAGATACAGACTCTATTACAGTACCCTGCAAAGTGTGAAGAGATGCTAGATTTGATGTTGATTTCTTTAAGTTTGAGAAAAAACATGGCTTTAGTTTTATCAGCATTTAAAACGCCTTTGGTGCACAACATCAAATTGTACTGTAATTGACACACAGCTTGATGTATAGTGGGAGCACAACAATAAATAACAGTGTTGTCAGCACAGAAATGAAAACTACAATTTATAATATCAAAATCAAGGCAATTAAATAAATAGTAAAAAGTAGTGGCCCCAGAACAGACCCCTGAGGAACACCCTTGGTGATCTGTAAAGGCATAGATGAGTGACCTTCCATTCACACCCATTGTGTTCTGCAATTTAAATAGTTTGCAAACCAAGATATAGTGTTATCGGATAGTCCTATATTTTTAAGTCAAATTTTCAATATTTCATGATCGACAGTATCGAAGTCTTTAGATAAATCGATAAAAACGGATGCACAATGATGTCCTTTATCAAGGGCTTCGATAATATCATTATCGATCTTCATAGCAGCTGTAGTGGTACTGTGTTTTTGCCTGACTGGTTAACAGATTAAATATTATTATCAGATAAATTCAAAGACAATTGTTCACTGATAAGTGTTTCTAAAAACTTTGAAAGAATGCAGAGTTTAGAAATGGGTCTATAGTTATCCAATTTAGTTGGATCACCACCTTTTAACAAAGGAATTACAAAGGCAGATTTCCACATCTTTGGGATTTCATTTGAGTATAAGGAAAGATTAAAGATATATGTTAATGGAGGTGAAATAAAGTCTGCTGCTAATTTTAGGTTCTATTTGATCTGGACCAGCTGACTTATTTGTATCTAGTAATTTGAGAGGTGTTTGAACCTCATGGATTGTAAACTGTCAAAAACTAAAAATAAAGAGCACCTATTAAGGTTTTTCAAATATTACCTTTCATGTAGTGTGTTATATAGCTGTTTGTGAATGTAAAAAGTCTGCAAAGTTTCAAAAATCAAAGTGCACGACAAATGGAGTTATTGACTCCCAAAAGAAACCATTCTAAACACCTGAAAGAGTCGTTAGTAATTCCAGACTTACTTCGTGTACTAACCTACGTAATTTGGTAACAAAAAACCCACCTCTGGTCTTCAATGGCTGCTCGTGAACAGCTTTATCCCGCCCTCAAACACTACACTAAGCGGTAGACCAATCACAACAGACTGGGACATCTGACCAATCAGAGCAGAGTAGGCTCTCTAAAAGGAGGAGTTTAGAATGAATGCTTTAGAATGGATCATTGAACGAGTCGATTTTGACACTGGGAAAAAACAAAGGTAATGCTGCAATTTTAATTATGCGCAAATTAAAGTGTTTTTTTTTTTTTTTTACCTTGGATGCATGTAAATCTATTGTATGAGACTTTTAAAACAAAATTTGGCAAGTTTAAAAACCATAATAGACATATCTCTTCCTAGTCAATATCTGATTTCATATCAGTGATTTTATGTGCCTGGAGATCCAATATCAACAAAGTGCTTATTAACACAATCAAGCATTTGAGCCTTATCCAAATTTTTGGTGAGGTTATAAATGGTGGAAGCACTGTAGTCTTTTTTAGCGCCAGATAAGGAATCAATATCTTTCCAAAATTTCAATGGTTTATTTGAATTTAATGTTGTTTCAGAAAGGAAATATTCAGCTTCAGCTCTTCTAATTGGTACTGTACATTTATGTCAATCTGATTGAAAATCAGAGGGCCTAGCCCTGGCCCATGCAACATCACACTCAAAGCAAATTAGATAATGTGGATGAGAACCAGGGATTGTCCCAACCTTTAACTCAATTTTTTTACATGCTTATTGATAATGGCAGTAAAACACCATGGAACACTGTTACCATGGAAACGGACTCGCCTTCTGATGTCGAGAGTTCTGTTGGAACAGGTTGACCATACTAGCCAGTAGGGTAAGTCGGAGCAGTTGTTTGTGTGCTTTGATGGCAGCAACAGAGGTGTTTTGTGCCCAAGCAAAGACCATCTCATTGGCTTTTGATGCAATTTCGAGTGCTTACGAGGCACATGGTTTACCTTCTACTTCTATGAGGAGCATTGCATCCTCTTGGGCTTTGGCTAGAGGTGCATCTTTGGAAGACATTTGTATGGCAGAAGGGTGGTCCTCTCTGCATACATTTGTGAGATTTTATAGTCTGGATGGGACTTTGACTCCTGCTTCCCAGGTTCTCTCTGCTGGAACAGGATTAAGCTCATCATTTCCTCTGTCTTATTCAGACACTTTAGTTCACTTTTGCGCTGCTATATGCTTGCCACACGGGCATAGACAATTGGCAGCTTCTGTTCACATGGCGTGCATGTACATTGTTCCCCATAGCAATTACGCAGCTCGAGTCCCTCGAGAGGGAACGCCTTGGTTACGTGAAGCGTAACCCTGGTTCCCAGAGAGGGAACGAAATGCTGCGTAAGCTTGCCATACACTCTAGTAGCTGCATAGGCTCATGCATTCCTGCAGGAAATCTGACGTGATGGCGCGAAGTGAGCACATTTATAGAGCTTGTGATGTAGCTCCCTGGTGGCGTCACTAAGCACCATCAGCCAATGAATTGCCGTAATTGTATAAGGGATTCAGATCATGTGAAACTCAGAGGTGTCCCCATAGCGATTACGGAGTGTCTCGCTCTCTCTCAGGGAATCAGGGTTAGGCTTCACGTAACCGAGACATTTATTTTTATTAGATTAGAGTGGTGATTTATTTGAAACTATTGTTATTATATTACTTTCCAGTGGCAAATTATAAGTAAATATTGTTTATTTTGATTATATTCAAACTATGATTTATATGTAAATATTGCTTAATTGTATTTCATTCCAGTGGTGATTGATTTGTGAATATTGTTTATTTGTATAACATTCCAGAGGTGATTTATTTGTACATATTGTTTATTTGTATAACATTCCAGAGGTGATTAATTTGTAAATATTCTCTTGTAGAAAGCAACAACAACCACCTAACACCAATAAAGAACAATTGAGGGATTTATTTCCTGTTTTGTTGGAAAACCCATTGTGTTAACGCCCAAACCTTTAACCAGTGACCTCAACGGAATACAAGTTATTTTTTTATTTTTTTTATACAGGCATAGATTGTATATAAAATAGTTAAGAAATTCAAATTAATTTCCTTGCTCTACATCCATACAACTTGCAACTTGCATTTTAGGCTGTTGTTCATACAAAGCTATTGTATGGGACAAAAATCATTTGGACCACTTTTATTGTGTTTTTATCCTGTATGCAGCTCAACCAATCACAGCATCCATCCTTATAAAAAAAAGAAATCTTTTGTGCTCCACAGAATAAAGAAAGGACATGATGGGTTGGTCAATCATGAAAAAAAAATCTACTTTTTAAAAGGAATAGTTAAACTTGCAGTCTTTAGTGTTTCTTTCTTTCTTTCTTTTTATGGAACGTCTACTATGATACATTTTTCCCTTGCAGAGAGACTGAAAACCCCTGAAAAATAATAATACCCAACTTTAGTTTTCTCTGTGAACCAGCAACTTAAAATCAGATTTTGAACTTAACAAATATGTCTAAATAGCTCAGTCTAGACCTTGTTGTCCAATTCAGGGTTTGGTGTACGTGGGAGAAATTGGCCTTTTGGTGACCACGCTAGCTTGGCAGGGACCAGCCACTAGAATAACTCAGTGGAGGTCATGATGTAGCTCTGCCCAGCTCTGGACGACGAGAGCCTTGTGTTCTGCAATACATTCCTGAGCTCAACTGCGAGTCGGATCAATGAGGTCAAATAGAAGTGCGAACAATTAAGAGGGAATGAAACACCTCTGTTTTTAACCAGAGGAATGCTCGACAGACTTCAATTTGTGCTATATTCAAGAATCCAACATGTACTTTTAAAGGAATAGTACACCCAGAAAATATTTATGCAGATTTTTATTCAGAGTTTTCTAAAGCCATATCACAGCTACAGTATGTTTGAGGCCACAGTTGAATTCAGGATGCAAGCCTTGGTTGAAGAAAAGATTATCAATAATATCAAGCTTAAACTTTGGTCAGTTCATAGCTATCATATGGCTTCAGACTACTTTGAATAAGTAATTTTGACTAGTTATGTGATATTTGTATGAAGCTTATTTAGTCCTTTTTGAAACTTGACAGATGTAAAAACTGTTGTAGTACAGAAAGAGCTACATTAATACCATTGCTTTAAATTTTTTTTTAGCAAAAGTAGTTTCCAACAAGCAAGTAGTTTCCATGTTAATTTTGAATTACTGTTAGGATGTTTTAGGACTCAGGAAAGCTACTTTCATAGCATTTTTTAATGACTGTTTAAATTTGTCCAAATGACAAGTAATACTCTCATACCGTGCTGTATATTCTGTATACTGTATTAAATTCTTCTGGCTTCAAAAATGTCTAAGCACTCTGAAGTCAAAAGCAGATGTTCACAGGAGAATCCTAGGTAAGATTAGTGTGGACTGTAAATACAGTAGCAGCAGGGGTTTGTGCTTTTCAACATCCAGCATCTGCTGTCTGCGACATGCCTAGATAGACTCAAACTGCACAGGCACACCAGTGCAAATGGCTAGTGTTCTTCCAAAACACAGTAAAATCTGTCATGATTTACAGAGCAAGCCGATCTTTGTTTTTGTGGTGCGGAGCCGCCCACTGACAAAGCCCAGAGCTGCAGAGAAGCTCCTCCCACCTAATTAAAATCACTAAGCCAAAAAGCAATCTTTTTTCCATTTTAAAGACCCTATGAAATCAAAATGTTGTGTTGGAGTTTGTTAGTTCATGACTATTAGCATCGAAGCCATCTATATTATGCTAGTGTCAAGTCATTTCATGGGGTCTTTAAAGAATACAGAGAGCTACAGATTGGATAAAGAGGGGGAGGCTGAGAGCATTAAATGAGATGGTGTGTGTTGAATGTGTTTGTGTACGAATCAAACCTGGGGATCATCTTGTTCCTCCATACTATACTGTGCTCCAGCAGGACCTTCACTCACTTTGTCCCCGAGCAAGAAGCCTAGCCGTGTCATCAGAGTGTTGGCTGCCTCGTCAACAGACGGAGGAGGACCCAGATCCTGACTCTCATCTCCTATGAGAGATAGAACCATAGTTAGGAATACAGAGTTCAATATAGCAATATTGTAAGTCAATTCATCACGATAAAGGAATGTTTTTGGCATGACTCAAAGCTATGAAAAAATAGCAGCACAAGCAATATGATAGAAGTCACCAGTGTTCAATGAATAAATGTTTTAATAAATCAGCCTTACTGTATGCAGTTTACAGTTGTCAAGCAATTTATGGTATCATTGTGGACGTCATTCACAGTAGTGCCATCTTTAATTTTTAACGGGAATGACAACAAGGGTGAGAAGGATAGACTTGAAAATTGTTTCAAACATGGCTCATCCAATCAGATTTTAGAGCTAGGGCTTTCTTTTTCACAATTAGGTATAATCATTAGGTATTAGGTCAAAATTAAGGAGTCATTTTGGCAAATATAGTGAAACCATCTAAAATGCTTTGAAACCAGTAGACTTTGACTTCTGAGAACTTGGTTTGATATCCATTAATGCTGCACAATTGATTGAATTCAAACTGAAATTGCAGTATGGCCTTGCAAGATTACTAAACATTAAAATGCTATGTTTCAGGATATAGTCTGCATTTAGTCAGCACTGTGTGAGCAAGTGGCGCCCTCTAGAGGTCTGGGCGGCATTATCCATTATACCAATTTATTAAAAAAATATTTTTCCATGATGTGGAAAGACATTTGAGGAATTGTCCAAAATATGCATAGTAATAGTTTGTTATTTTCTATCATATAGACTACATGTGCAAAATGTGAGTTCTGTTTTTTTTTTACAGCAAAAACTAAAAGTGCAATGTTTTAGATGTACAAAATTACCTTTTTTCTTATCAATAATCACATCCTATTAAGTAATTTTTTGCACATTTTTAAATATGTTTATCTTCAATTTATATTTTATTGTGGCTCTCTTTAAAATGTTGGCCAGTCCATGGTCAATATAATTTTTTTACATTTCTTGTTAGAACAGTAAAAAAAAGCTTATGTACCACTTTGTACAATTTTAAAGCATAGCTCTCAAGTAAAACAGTTAACTGTTGACAAAATGAGTGAAGCCAGATGGTGCCGCGGATGGCAGCCTCGGTGTGGAGCGCTCCAATATTTTTGTTGTTTTTGTTTGTTTGTCCTGTGTTTAGTAATCTTTTTCCAATTAGTTTCACCAAGGACGAACTGCTGAACATTTGGCAGCACATACCAGAGAATCTTTTCCCGGTTTTTGACTATTTGGATTCTTTGCTGGACATTTTATTCAGAGGCGCAGATGCGCTGTTCAAAAGATGTAGGTGAGGGAGACAAGCTGGTGTGCTGGTCAGGCTCCGTCTGCGTGGCTTTCGAACAGCCCTAACAAAACTACATCACCTCACCCGTACAAACAAGGACTTTTCAACCATTGCCTTGTGCTTCACAGAAACCTGTCTGAGAGAAGCCATTCCAGACAGCACGTTACATCTGCCGGACTTTCAGCTGTTCAGTGCTGATCGCATCATAGATTTAACAGGGAAAACGAGGTGGTGGAACATGCTTTTACATCAATGAAAGTTGGTGTACAGATGTAACAACGTTAAAGATGTGCTGTCCTAATTTGGAAGCGCTCTTTATTAACTGTAAGCCTTTCTACTCAAAGCAGGAGTGTTCATAGTTTATTTTTGGTGAGTGTTTATATCCCGCCACACGTGTGCGAATGCAGCGCTGCAACAGCTGGCCGATCAAATCACAGACAAGAAAAAACAATACCCGGATTCAGTTATTATTATTATTGGGGATTTTAACAAATCAAAACTCAAATACAAACAGCACATCACATGCCCAACCATAGACAGAAATATACTGGATCATAGCTACAAAACAATAAAGGATGCATATCACTTTGTCCCTAGAGCAGCTTTGGGACTCTCTGATCATTGTCTGGTTTATCTTCTTCCAACCTACAGGCAGATCAAAAATCTGCCAACCGTAGTAAAGACTGTAAAGATATGGACCAATGCCTGATATGACTCCATGGATTGGAGTGTTTTTGAGGCTGCAGACAACAATCTGGACAAGCTCACAGATACCGTTACATCATATTTCAGTTTCTGTAAGGATATGTGCATTCGTACTAGGACTTATGACAAATGACAAACTGTGGTTTACAGAAGAACTCAGGTAGCTATGTCAGGACAAAAGAGGATGCTTACCGAGTTGGGGATAATGTCTTGTACAATCAGGCCAGGAACACACTGAATAAGGAAATCAGACTGGCTAAAAGCAACTGTTCTGATAAGCTGAAAAACAAGTTTTCAACTAACGACTCTGCATCAGGTGGAGTGGCCTGAAAAAAAAAAAAAAACTTACTAACTACAGGATTCCTGCCCTCAACACTGTTGCGAACCAACAACTGGCTGATGACATGAATATTTTCTACTGTAGATTTGAAAGGCCCAATCTCACTCCCCACACCCGCTCTGACCTTCACTTCACACAAACATCAACACCTACTACATCCCCCTTCCTGCTACTCAACCTGCACCTAAGATCTGTGAAGAAGAGGTGAGCCGTGTCTTCCGAAAACAAAAGACAAGGAAAGCACAGGGCCCAGACAGTGTTTCACCCGCTTGTCTAAAATCCTGTGCTAACCAGCTGGCCTCCATCTTCATACTGATCTTCAATAGATTACTGGAGCAGTGTGAAGTCCCATGCTGCTTCAAATGTTCAATCATCATTCCCGTCTCCCTGACGTCTGTGGTCATGAAATCATTTGAGAGATTGGTGTTGGCCCATCTGAAGGACATCACTGGACCCTTTCTAGATCTCCTTCAATTTGCTGATTGAGCAAACAGGTCTGTGGATGATGCAGTCAACATGGGATCATTGTTCACTGCAACATCTAGACAGACCAGGAACATATGCAGGGATCATTTTGTGGACTTCAGTTCAGCTTTCAACACCATCATCACAGCTATTCTCCAGACTAAACTACACCAACTCTGTTCCCACATTTATCTGTCAGATAATTACCGCAATTAGCATCTCTTCTTGAGGCACCACACCCCACTGAGCGGAGACTGCAAATTCACACCTCATTGTCGCCCTCCCACATCTGTCCCATTCTCTCCTCTCTCCCCCATTCAGCTCAGAATCACCCAAGATCTGTATGTAACAAAAGTATATATCTGATGTATACAAATAATGTAACTAGTGTAACATGTTTGGAATCATTTAAAATGTCTCAGTGCATCTGGTATAGTGCTCTTATTCCCAGGTTTGTAAACTTAATGACAGCAAAGTTATAAGGTCTTTGCCAAATGCTTTATAATTCTGGAGGTCTGTCTCCATCCCTGCTTGTATGTTAATGAAGTATGTCCCCAGGACTTCCAAACCTAACCACTCCCAAAATCCCCTTTGTCCATGGTTGGGTATTTAAGGAAAGGCGACACATTGCTCAGGGCTCTCTGTAATCAGACGATCCCAAACAGTTTACTGTTTGTAGTTTATTTCAGGTGATTGCAATTCGTATTTCTTATGATTTGATAAAATGTCTAACTTTGACTTATCAATGTCTAATTGGAATTGATGAATTGATTATGTTACCTGGTCAATAAATTGTCAACATTTGATTTTATTCTGACTGACTATGACATTGTGTTTCCCAAACGGATTAAACGATTCGTATGTTACCGCAAGTCTGCGTCAGATTAGTGACGACTAATATTTGGCATCGATTCAAGTGTACTTGGTTTGCAAAGACAAAAAGGGAATTTCCGTTTAGAACAGCAAACGCTGCTTCTCCAGAAAAGTGTACGTGGGAAACCACGCATGGCCAATCCAAAGCTATTATAAGAGAAGTTATGTTGGTCAACTTACATCTGTAATAGTGGCCGTGACCTCTACTGAAGAAAACGTTAAGTTACAGTCAAGTGTATGCAATTCCATGGGGGCTATACTGAAATATCTTTGATTGTGTATACGTGAACGTAACCGATCTCAGGTATATAGAAATTACCTCTGTTTGATGATCCAATACTGGCCGCTTGTGATCGTGAGACCCGCGGCGTAGAGAAAACACGCGAGGACCTCAAAGCGACATAGTTTCTTAATCTAAACGGGTAAAAATATAATTAAAGGAGTTAAAAGAATAATCAAACATTCGCTCACTTTTAATGATACTCGGATATCATTAAAAACCTTTTTCATTTATGGAGTCAGATGAATAAACGAGGTAATACATAAGAGAATATGTATTTCATTTAATATTGTTGTGTTGCGTAACAAGAAAGACAGTAACGCGCAGAGACCTTCACCCGTATTATTGGAGACCGCCATTGGACCGATAAACGGGCTTACACCAGCTTTCTGCCGGTCATGCATCAGCTAGTGAGACAGGAGAAATTCACTTCTAGCACATGTAAAATCAGCACAGGTGCACCCCAGGGATGTGTGCTCTCCTCACTATTCTTCTCCTTGTATACAAACGACTGCACCGCCAAGGAACCCTCTTGTCAAGCTCCTGAAGTTTGCAGATGACACTACTGTCATTTGCATCTTCCAGGATGACGATGAGCCTGCATACAGAAGTGAAGTTGAACCATCTGGTGCAGTCAAAACAACCTGGAGCTGAACACATTCATAATGCTGGAGATGATTTTGGACTTTAGGAGGAACAACCCAACATTGAGCCCCTCACAATTCTAAACAGCACTGTGGCAGCAATGGAATCATTCAGGTTACTGGGCACTACCATCTCACAGGACCTAAGTGGGAGACCAACATTGACTCCATTATGAAAAAGGCCAGCAGAGGTTGTAATTCCTTCGTCAGTTGAGGAAGTTCAACCTGCCACAGGCGCTGCTGATCCAGTTCTACTCAGCAGTCATTGAGTCTGTCCACTGCACTCCAATAAGTGTCTGGTTTGGTGCAGCTACGTAATCGGATATCAGAAGACTACAAAAGGACAGTTTGGACTGCTGAGAGGATTATTGGTTGCCCCCTGCCCTCCCTTCAAGAACTGTACACTTCCAGAGTGAGGACAAAGGCTTCAAAAATCACTCTGGACCCCACTCACACTGCCCACTTCCTTTTTGAACTGTTGCCTTCTGGCCAATGCTACAGAGCTCTGAGCACCAGAACTGTCAGGTACAGGAATCGTTTTTTCCCTCAGTTTATCCATCTCATGAACAGTTAAAACAGCCCCATTGAGCAATAATTATGTGCAATACACAGTTTAGTCTTTTTATATTTATCCAACACACCTCTTCAGCCATTACATTAACTTGCACTGTATATAACAGATTTGTATCTGCACTACGTACACACAACTAATATAGTCTTATTGTGTATTCTATATAAACATTATTTTGTATAACATTTTTATTTTTATTCTATATTTATTTATTTATATTTATTTATTTTTTATAATTATCTGTCTTGTTGCTATATTGTATTGTTGTGTACTGGAAGCTCCAGTCATCAAGAAAATGTCCTTGTATGTGTAAGCATACTTGGCAATAAAGCAGATTCTGAAAATTAGGTTTGGCAAAATATCTGTATCGGCCTATAGTTTTGGTTCAAATCAGTATTGTGTCAGCCAAACATTTTCATATTTACATTTATGCATTTGGCAGAAGCTTTTATCCAAAGCGACTTACAGTGCACATATTACAGGGACAATCCCCCTCGGAGCAACCTGGAGTTAAGTGTCTTTCTCAAGGACACAATGGTGGTGGCTGTGGGGATCGAACCAGTGACCTTCTGATTACCAGTTATGTGCTTTAGTCCACTACGCCACCACCACTCCATATCGGTGCATCCCTACTTAAAACAAGAAAAAAAAAAAAAGAAAACTGCCAATTTGGTGAGATAAACTTAATTCAAGTTATTTTCTCTGAAAAGAACATCTTTCTTTATATTTATAACATAATATCTTTTAGTCTTCCAGAGAGACGTGCAAATTAAATGAATCTTGTTTTAAAGATGTTCACATATTTTACTGGAAAACAAGGCAAAAATACAGATTAAGAAAATGACTTTTTGCTGTGTGCCCCCAAAAGCTTTGCATTTGCATGCACTCACAGTCAAAACAGAGCAGACTGTGCAATAGTCAGACTTCAAAAGACAAGAAATGTCCCAAAGGTGGCTAAATCCACAGTGAGAAGAGCTTTTTCAGGATTAGTTTTTTTTTTTAATGCTTTTCACCTCACACCATCAGAACTGAATGGAGTATTCAAAAGAAACGGATGAAGCAGAACAGCCTTTCTCAGAAATATTGGGTGAGTCACTACACCTCTGCATCACAGACTCACCCTACTGTCAAACGTGTCCTCAGAGACTCACAACTTTTCTCTGATAAAACAAAGCCTCAGGCAGCGGCGGCTTTCTGCTGCGACAGTTATCTTTTATAAGATGCTCTAAAGTATGTAACTTAAAAAACTGCCTGAAAGAAAAAACAAAGTGGCTCAAAAGGTTGAATCTTAGTACATTATACATCTTAGGCCACCTAATGAGTCCAGAACCTGAAAGACCAATGTGATTATACTAACAAGGCAACAGCAACTCTACTTAGCCAAAGCACATCAAACGCTGTTTAAGTATCAAAACAAATTGAGCTGACCACCTAAGATAGCATTTTTGGGCATTCTAGGAGCGTTTTAAATATCTCATGAAATCAGAATTGGAGTTTTGTGGCTTTTAGTCCATACCTATTAGCTTTAAAACATTTACATGCAATGGACCAACAATGAATATAACTAACTCATGTTGCAATACACTGATGATTGTCCAATCAAATGCTCTCCAATCAGAATGTTTCCTGATCCAACTTCCTGTTTTAGTCAACATACGAAAGATAACTCTGCTCATCAAGCAATATAATTTGTCTATAATTTCAGATTTTAAAGTATAAATTGTATCTATGATACCCAAAAATGATGGCTAGATGGGCAGCTTAAGGTTGAGACAATTGTCGTTGTCTATGGAGCCAAATGGTCATTAAAAGCGGTACATACAACAATCGTTCTTTCCACTTATATGAGTCTCAATTTTAGATGAGTCGACATATGGAAATTCGCTCGCTTGACACAGCGCTAACACACACATTCTCTTGTTTTATCTTTCTTGCCATATATTCATAAAAAGTGTTTTTATTGTAACTCTAAGTTTTGCTAGAGACTGTACAGAAGTATCTGGCACTTTCCTTCATTTTAAACCAAAAATTCCTGTCTTTTTTTCCATCCCATTTCACTGTACCACTGGCGAGATGTGTCACTTGTGACAACATATAATAAAGTTCTGAATCCCACTAATGACACAAGCAGGAGCTAAAATAGCAAAATAATGGAACATTCTGTTCATCACAAGCAAGTCTCTGAGGTTTGTTTTTCTTTAGCATTTTGTTTTATTCTTTCAACCCAGAATGGCATCCATTAAAAAAAAAAAAAAAAATTCATTTGTGTGTGCACTCCACAGAGGAAAATATATAAATAAATAAAAAAAATCAATATGGGGTTGGAATGATATTACTTTTAGAAAGCTCTGTGCCTCTTCAGAATGTCTCTGGCCTACGAGTGGTAAAAACAAATAAAGGACAGCACTGCTATCTCACAGACAGACAGGCCACAGGGGGTGGGAGACTTGCGTATATATGTGTGTGTGTGTGTGTGTGTGTGTGTGTGTGGGGGTCACTAGGTAGTTGTACTACAGTAAAGAAAAGAAAAACACATGGCGATTCATTTATGACCTATAGGGATCTTCTCCCCCAAATCCAATTGACTTTGTAATAAAAGTTAGAAACATTCAACATTACCAGGTTCAATCAGCAAAAATACTCCTGATGTAAATAGTACTGCATTGTGCCTTTAGTTTCAACCTTACACTGTGGTACCTGGTTTGGGGCGATACATTTAATATTCATATCCTGAATATTGCAATGATTTCATTGTGCTTTTAATTTGGAAGAATTAAAAATAACATGCCATGAGGACTAGTTTCATAATCCGTTCTTAAGTATAAGAGCATGTTTAAATAGCATCTCTAATTTAAACTTGGGTAGCAAAAACGGCATGAATGTTGGCAAGTTTAGCGGAGTTCTGTGAGTCAGTTCAAACTGTCCGTTTTAATGAATCGATTTAAAACAAAGAATCGCTTGGATTATCACTCTCAAGTGTTCACAGAATTTTCTGCGTGGCATTTTTGGTCAAAATGTTGTAGTAAAAGTTAATATTGCTGTTGATTACTATGCATTGTTAAATTGGTGCATACGTATAAATGAAAAATCATTCTTCCTTGTGTTATGTGGAAGAGGAAAACAGTGCAGAACAAATGCCTTAAATAGTTTTTTAAAATATGTAAGTTTTAATTGAAGCTATAAAGACAGAAACATTATGTGTTAACATAAACAACATTAAGTGTCATAAAATCAGGGATTTACTTAAGTTAGGGCATGTACCAGTTTATTCATTTTGAGATACAGTATATATTGAACATGGTCAAAAGGCTGAAAAAATTTACATTTTCCATGCCGTTTATAATAACAATAACATCGCCAAGCTAAGATGTTTAAGTCGTATATCGCATCTTTACAGCCGCTATGGGAGCGTCTTAAATTTCCACTCTTTAACCCCACCAGAGAGCAACAAATTCAGCTCTGCATTCGGTTTCAGATTGCCCTGGGGGATCCCGGTCCCATGGGAAAAAGTGATGTTTGTGATTTCACAAGAGCAAAAAGCATCAGCACCACAGGGGTTTAAACTTTGTTGTCATTTATCATGTGGCTGGCTCTTGTAAAACCTGCTGAGCTTCATGAGGTTACAGAAACTGACATTCTGAATGGTCCAGTGTCAAAGGTTTGACTTATAGCCCTTAATATGGACCACTGGGCTTTTGAAATCTAAACAGAAATAAGCAGTGTTTAAAGCAATGACACAGAGCCAATAACAAACCGCAAAAGCAAAAACAAAAAAAAATAAAAAATGCTTGCATTGCAGAGAATATAAATCTCAGCGGAAATTGTAATCATTGAACTTCTAATAACAGAGTTGCAGAGAGAGGCAAGGAGCCTGACACAGGGGGTTCTACTAAAAGATTGCATACCGGCCCCATTAAACCACAGTTGGCCTACAGTGACTGTATTGCAGAGGGACACATTGGTGCTCTTTCTCAGACAGCTATTCCTCAACTGCAATGATTTGTGAAAGGGACAGTTTACACACACAAAGACAAACTCATCATTTACTCAACATGTTGTTACAAACCTCTTTGACTTTCTTAAGTGAAAAAAACAAAAAAACAAGAGAGATGTACGGCAGAATGTTAGCATCAGTCATTATTCCCTTTCATTGCATTTGCCGTCCAATGTTTTAAAGTGAAAGTGTATGGTAACTGACACATTAACTTCTGTGTTTCATGGAAGTCAGTCAGTCACAGGGGTTGTTCCACCTCTGAACCCGTATATTTTCGTCCGTTCGGACGTTTTTTGAATTGTATTCCTATGTAAACATTTGTTAGACAGACATCATGTCTGACTGTTTTTTCAGAGTCTTGAGCAAGAGCGCCAAGATTTTTAAGATGCAGTGTAAAGTTAAAAATAACATGAACTGTTAAAAAAGTGCCTCGTGAACACTTAGTTCTGTCCAATTTGTGGCACATTGTCTAGCTTTTTTAGGGCAAGGACACATTAAGTGGGAATGTGGGTTTGTGCGTTTACCACAACATGAGGGTAAATGACCACAGCATTTTTATTTTTGGGTGAACTATGCCTTTAATTAGATTGTTATGTTTTCTCAAGACAATATCTGTAGTGCTTGGTTGTGCAAACGTTGCTGTCATGATACTAGGATGTTCTGGGTAATTGCCAGGTTGTGCTATGCAGTTGCTAAATGTTGTGAGTGGTTGCTAGACAGTTTCTGGTTGGTTGCTAGGATGTTGTTAAATGGTTGCTAAGGTGTTCTGGGTGGTTTATAGGTGGTTATTAAAAGGAAATCAAAATGTATGATAAACAGTAAAATATTATGGTCCTTATTCTATTTAAGGACCCCCACCCCCCACACTTTTACAGCAGGCAAAAAGCATAATTCTGGTTGGTTAGAAGGGTAAAAGCACACCTTTTATCAACAAGTGCATTATTTGAGTCATCATTCATGTCGATGGCACAAATGTTTGCAAAATTAGGGTTAGGAGTTTCGAAAATCCGCTAGCCCAGAAGTCTTTAACTCTGTTCCTGGGGATCCGCAACACTGACATTTTTGTAAGTATCTCTTTAGGATAGGTCATGGAGCTTCTGCTAATGAGCTGATGATTTCAATCAGGTGTGTTTAATAAGGGTGACATCCTAAATATGCATTGCTGTAGGTCCCCAGGAACAGAGTTGAAGACCTTTGCCCTAGCCCAATTATAAGCAATAGTAAGTTTCACAAGCACAAGTAATACTTCATAAATGATCACATGTTGTTTTGTTTGGTTATCCATTTTAAGCAAACATAAAAACAATGCTAAATTAAAGGGGTTTGATAAGGGCAACCAACTGACTGAGGATTGCCTTTTACATGTACAGAGAAAGAAAGAGAGAGAGAGAGAGAGAGAGAGAGAGAGAGAGAGAGAGAGAGAGAGAGACACCAAGTGCAGTTGGATGGGCTGAATTACCCTCAACGGCCAGCAATGCTGCTCCTAAAAAAAAGGCCCATGTCTGAAAATAATATCCCAAAGCTGGTTTTTGTTAACCGAGCAAAGCTTCGAGGCTCACAGGGAGGAAAAGATGGCTGTACGATGACAGGGTGGCTGTCTGAACAGGGCAGCACAACTAAAAAGCCAAGCTTCAAAGCTGCGGACCGGCTGTGCTGGTGGTTTACAAGTAGAGGGAATGAGAAAAAAAGAACAACAAAGGGTCTCACAAAGAAACTCTTGGCTAAATAAATAGGGCTGAATGAGAGCTGGTCTGTTATTGAGAGACAATTTAGGCATGAAAAACTGCAGCCTCAAATGAGTGGAAACACTTAAGTATCCTCTCCAGAATGTAAGTGGGCGTTTGAGACTGCTAACCCCATACTGGTTTCCTGATTATCTCATAAAACTTTTGCACCACGATCAATTGGAATTTTCCTTTTTATTGTTCATTTCTACACCCATAAATATATGATACCTGTACATGCTAATGTTGTTCCAAACCTGTTTGACTTCTGTGAAAACAATTATTTGAATCTTAATCACCATTCACTTTCATTGCATCTTGATTCAATACTATGAAGGTGAATAGTGATAAAGGCTGTCAATATACCAAAAATCTTCTGGTTTTCCACAGAAAAAAGTCATTTGGCTTTGGATTCTCAACAATAAACAATCCACAACTGTAAAACAGTAAAATCGTAAAACAATTGTACACCATTAAACATGTCACCACATGACATGTGGTACTTATGGTGGTTTCCATCTTCTAATGGATGAATGAGTGCACCAGCCATCTGATGGCCATGTTGGTGGCCATTCATCAGCACCCGATCGCTTCATCTCTCCTTTCCACCAACTCACACCATTTACACCCCAGCCATGCATATATCTCCTCTACTCTGAAATGTCTTCTAATCAAGACAGATTAAACCCTAGACGGGCCTCCAGTCCATCTCAATCACTGTAATTGACACCCAGCCTGTGTGGGATCGCCGCGTTTCCATGCATCAAAGCTAAAGCGTTGACATGTACGTTATTGAGGAAGGGAATGAGAAGGCTAGAGTAATTGGCATTCCAGTTTCTGAGCAACAAATCATCTTCTTCCTTCATAAGATACATACTTGGGGCTGTTCACACAGAAAGCATTCTTGTGTTCCAATGTGCTATTAATATTTGGTCTATGTAAATCATGAGCTTGATGGATGTCTTAGACCATTGCAATGTATCTTGCTTTTTTCCATCAGTGCTTCGTGTTCTGAGCAGCACATTTCTGAGACACTGTGGAAAAATAAGTTAAAGGGATTTTAAAGGAATATTTTACCCGAAAAATAAAATTGTCATCATTTACACCTTGTGTTGTTTCAAAAGCTGTATGACTTTCTTTTTACTGTGAAACAAAAGACTAGATTAGGCAGAATTTTTTGCCTTGGGCCACGGCAACACTAATCCGTTTTTGTTGGAATACTCTGTTTTCAGTTTACGACTGTCATTGTATTTCAATGTATGTGGAAATGAAGAGTATTTTAAAAATGCTCCGTTTCCGGTGGAGGAAATATGCATTCTAGTGTAGATGAGAGATGTAAACGTAGTGAAATAAATGCGTTTTTAATATGTATTAGTGTGGACGTGGCCTCAGTCACCATTTACTTTACATTTGGAAAACAGATTAAATGAGAATGAATGGGGACTAAGGAAAATATTCTGCCTCACATCTTTGTATTTTTCAAAGACAAATGAAAGTCACATGGGTCTGGAACAACATGTGGGAGAGTACATGGTTTTATCTCAAAAACATGATCCTTTCATTCTGTTCCATTCAACTGTGCTGTGTCTCTATGTTGTTGAATGCAAGAACACCTCCTGTGTGAACAGCCCCTTGGTCTGTTACCTCTCTGGAACAAGTCCACATCTTCTCCATCACTGTTGGTGAATTCCATCCATCATTGTTGTTGTTAATTTACACCATCTAGAAGTTCATTTCAAGGTACCTGTGTTTTGTGATCCTCACCTCTCTCTTCTTCACTGTCCTCCTCCTCTTCTTTGCTTTCTTCTTCCTCATCCTCACACTCATCTTCACCTTCCTCTACTTCACTCTCCCAAAAGTTCTCTCCATACACCTCGCTCTGCCCACCTTCTCCATCACCAACAATACCTTGTGCACCTCTGGGACTGGTGCAGCATCCCAACTGTAGAAGGGATTGATCTGAGAGGCTCAATCTGGACGTCCAGGCCCGAGATGTACAGCAAAAGTGAGACATCCACTGTCTGAGGAGGGAGGAGGTCCGACTTGATCGAGTTTCTCCCAGGCCACCTCGTCCTGTCCGGTTGTACGGATGGGACCGCTTCCTCCTTTGCCACGTGCACCTGGCTCTGGTCCCCGCACATGCTTTCCTGACCATTGACGCAAAATCCATAATCCAAACAAGTAGTTTTCTGTGCCTACAGCTCGGTCCAGTGCCAGAGGAATGGCGAGAAAGGAGAGTTTGAGCCTTATGTTTTAGGGTCCATACAGTTGGAAAATGAGTGCTTCAATTGCAGTCCTGCTTCTTTTCTCCTTTGGAGCAGATTGTGGCCGTCAGTGAATGGGGAGGAGAGGACTTAGACGGTGGTTTGGTTGCTCTGCTTAGCTTCAGAGAAACCGCTGGCTCAAACTTTTACAGGGACCATGAGGAGTCTGAAGAGTTGGAGTCCAAACACCACAAAAGAAGGGAGGGAGGGAGCGAGGGCAGCAAGAAACCACTAAAACCCATCGCTCTCTGTTCTCCGCTAAATGTAGTTAAAAATGTTGTTAAGGCATTTGTCGTCTGCACACACGCAAGCCCTCAGCACAAACAGAGAATTACAAACAGTTAAACGAGAGTTCAGGGCTTACCGGGACAGTGCATATCCAGGTCAAGAATCTCGGCCAAACCGGGAGTGACTTTGAGGAAACTCGGCTTCAGTTTTGCAATGGAAAGGTCCTCCAGAACTTTACACAAGACTACATGTACTGGCTGTAACATCATCAACTCAGAGACAGAGCTAGACATTAGAGAGATGGGCAGGATGACCCCAAAACAAACAGAGGAAAAGAAAGTGACGGATAGGGGTGAAAGAGAAAAACAGATGGCAATGCTTAATGAAGTGTGCAAGGCTGGGGGTCGGATTACGCTGTTGTTGGTTAGAGGCACGGGGCTGGATTTCTCTTTGACCTTTACAGCTCAGAGAAATGTATTCTATTGGGGGTGAGAATTTTGGTCAAAGCAGGTCACGTTTTGCAATAATCCAAAGATTCCAATCCCAATCTGTCATTTTGGTTTTATGTGGGTTCCACCCAACCAGGTACTCTATCTTTGACCAAAACAAACTCTAAAACTAGCAAGAAATGGTCCAAAAATGGACGTTCAGGTTGGCAGGTTTAATTGTGAAGTTTTTGACTACGTTCATACTGCAAGCCAAAAAATTTTAGACATATGAGCAAAACTGATGGAGGCAATATTATAATTGTATAAATAACATCAGTGGCATAAAGTAGTATTTGACAAACTTGTCTTTTATTTTTGATTCAGTGTCAGTTTTTTTTATATCAAAATATCTTTATAGGCAAAAAGACAAATAAAAGTTATTGGAGTGAACATAATTGACTTTAACATAATAAAAGTCAAATTATGTTCAGGTGGATTATTGCTGTAAATGAAGAAAAATCACATATATTCTGAGCTGACAGTTCACATTGAGGTCACATTGAAATCATTTGGATTCTGTATATATTTTCCATATTTAAAAGCATGCAAGATTGAATAGAATATGACAGATCAGAGATGCAAAAAATCTGAACTTTGTCACATCATATATACTTGCATGGATTTACAGTATTATGTCAGAAACGGCTTCTAAAAAACATCCACACATTCCCTTTCAAACAATTCCAATACTAGGCAAGAACTACATTTTCGTCTTTTCATTTAGCTGAAAAATTGCTCTTTTAGTATATACAAAGCACAGCAAACAATTGTGCATAGAAGGGAGTCAGTGTCCACCGGTCTATAGTGAAATGTAGGTTGTACAAAGGCCAAATTAAAAAGGGGACGCTATTGTGAGTAATACTACAGCTGCAATGCAACGGTGTTGTAAATGTAAATGTGTTGATGTGCTTAAAATGGGGTTTCATACTCTGCCGCCCCTCACAGTCTGGATTTGTATTTGCTTCAAGAAAAGAAAAAATAAACGAGACAAGAGAATGTAAATACAATTGACAGACATTATTGTTCTTTTTCTGGTATCAAACCAGGAGAGAAACTTTCAAAGGGCTCAGCTCACAAAACTCGACGAGTAGAAATTGTTTATTTTTAATAACCTGAATTCAACACACCAAGCATCTAAGTGCACACTCAAGACATGTTACAGGGATATAGATATAGACCTCCTACGTCTGAAAAAACAAACATAATGGGATCAGAGACAATTTGATTTCTTGCATCCTATGTGAAACTGTCTTGTCAAATCAAGTGTGAGTTTGGACAGTGGGGGGCTCTTTGGGCACAACTTGGGAACAACAGTTGAAAATGAAAAACATTTGACAATCATGATATTGCAAAGTTGAAAGAAAAAGACCAGTCAGTTTATTCAGATTTTGACATTCTCTTTCAGAATCACATAAGCATTAGAATATGGGCTATTGCTGAATAATGTATCTATTAATTTTTTACTTGTGAAACAAAAGTGTTAATGGAAATATTCTGGGTTATTCATTTGACATGCACAGCAATATTTACATTTACATTTATGCATTTGGCAGACGCTTTTATTCAAAGGGACTTACAGTGCACTTATTACAGGGACAATCCCCCCAGAGCAACCTGGAGTTAAGTGCCTTGCTCAAGGACACAATGGTGGCCGTGGGGTTAGAACCAGCAACCTTCTGATTAACAGCCCTGTGCTTTAGCCACTACGCCACCACCACCCCATATAACTACCAAAAATCAGCTTATAAAAAACAAAACAACTACTTTTGACATCAAAACATTAACAGTCAAGCGCACAACACTTTGCACATTGGATAAGCTTGCAAGAAAACAAGTAAAATGTGTTTACATACAACACAATATAATTTGTCATTTAGCAGACGCTTTTATGCAAAGTGACATACAAATGAGGAAACCAGGTTAATGCCCAAAAATCTGTCTAACTATCATTTTGTTTCATTGATTAAATGATTTTTGATAAAGTCGTTTAAGGCATTTATATGACCACACACGTTGTGGGCCTAATATATAATGATGTAAGATCATGCATGAAAAACGCAACGCGTTATAACCTCAAACATTTTGTTGTTGCTGATGTCACAAAGCCCTCCTCTCCAACCACCTGCCAAATAGACAATATGTTTCTTAAGGACATGTACTTAAAACATGCCTTATGATTTCAATATTTCTTTGACATTTGTGAAAGATACTATTTGAATAGGTTAGTACGAAAAGCAGATACCCCACATTCAAATTATGGCGAAGTACAGAAGTGCATGGCCAGACCTCAGATTCACTGGGATTCAGTCAGATGTGCTAACAATAACCCTGATGTAATACAACACACATTATGTGTACTTTTTTATTATTCTGACAACACCAGTTACTTGGTTATCCCAGATTGCGTAGGAAGAGGAAGTCTCGGCATGTAAAAAGCAATAACCCACATCAGAAAAGACTTTGTGGAAGCTCCAAAAAAGTGACAGTTTCTTTCCAAGATATTACAAATACAAGATTGTCTTCACACATTGACAGGTCTCTACATTACAGGTCTGCTCCAGCTATCTGCTATTAATATAACGCCAGTGCTCCTCCAAAATCCTGCTTGTAAAGGAAAGCCAAAGCCAATTTACTTAGGAACATCCTTAGAATTAAAGGTGAAGTGTGCAGTTTCTGTGCCACAAGTGGAATTGCAAAAATAGTTATTGTTATCAGGTTCAGAAATGTAATTGCAGATGTATGCAGAAGTAGTCAGAGCACATAGAGCCAATTATTGAAAGATATCTGATATGACATGTTTTTGACAAGCTCTATGGACGTTCTCATTCAAATAACACCAGATACCTCCATCTCCAAACAAAACAAAAAAAATATCTCTCCTTTTGAGCCATTGATTGACTGCTTGCTTTTGATGTGAAGCGCTCAGCAGTGGATTGAAAAGTGAAGAAAGTACAGTGAGATATTAATTGATGTCATCGACAGGGTTGAAGGGATAAAGCCAAACTTTTATTTGAGAGCTGTGAGGACTAAACTCAGAAAGACAAAGGTGATGTATCCCTTGGGCTGCATTTTGAAGTCTACTGCAAGGGCACTTTCAAAACCAGATTCACAAAATGTTCTTACACTGTGTAAAACCAGGTATTAATGAAAAGTTTTTTCTCTGTTTGCACAAAGTTTAATGCTGCTTGTAAAATCACAGCCAATAAGAATAAATGTTATGTTTAATATACAGCTGCTGTGAGGAGCAGGACTTTGGACAAGTAAGGTTTATCTGTGGACATTTACCAGCACAACGCCACAGAAAATGTAAACCAAGCGACAGTCAAAAATGGTTTAAACCAGGTTGTTATTATTTACTTCTGAAAAGTTGACATATCCTGCACTTGTCCTAAACTCCATCTCAAACTACTTTAAACAGCATTATGCTAACTCTTATAAATAATGTGATATATGCTTGTCGCAATTTGCAAATTATTAAATAATCGTCTGATTGCGGTTATTTATTTATTTATTTTTATTTTCTCCAAGATTTGGAATGCACAATTTCCGATTCCCAGTTCCCAATGCGCTCCAAGTCCTCGTTGTAATAAAAACTCGCCTCAATCCGGGAGGCGGAGGACCTTCACATTCAGTTTCCTTCACATTCCTTCATGTGAAGGCTCACGCTATTCTTCGCAGCATCCATGCACAACTCACCACGTGCCCCACCGAAAGCGAGAACCACACATTATAGCGACCACGAGGAGGTTACCACATGTGACTCTACCCTCCTTAGCAACCGGGCCAATTTGTTTGCTTAGGAGACCTGGCTGGAGTCACTCAGCACACCCTGGATTCGAACTTGAGACTCCAGGGGTGGTAGTCAGCATCAATACTCGCTGACATACCCAGGCCCCCCTGAATGCGCTTATTTGATGTAACCGCAATTATCGTGCACTGAAAATTGTAATATAATTGTAATGCCTAAATAAAAAGGAATTTTAAGCTCGTATATAAATGCAATGGATGGGGCGTTTGTTTGTTATTCAATTGAACTCGAGCATCTCTGATCTGCACCGCGGAGCAGCTCCTGTCCGGAAGAGCGCATGAAACACTTCATAAGTGCACTGATCAGGCACATAGATAGCCCTGAACTCTTTCCCCCTCATTTCCATACTGTGCATCTATATTTTCCCAGTGGTTGCAAGGAGCTGTTGCATCACCCTTCCCCCACTTTAATACGAGCAGAAAGTTGCCGTTGTGCGTAATCTGTGTTCACAATAGCATACAAGCATGCTACTCTTTCTGTTTCTGCAATATACAGATAAGGCCGAACTAGTAGTATGCTAGTATGCTGTTCTAAACACATCGCGCATATCCATCATTCTCTCGTATTTGAACGAGAGATGGAAAGTGGGAGTGTATTGGCGATCAGAAATCAGAATGAGCTTTATTGCATAGTATGCTTACACATTCAGTGAATTTGTCTTGGTGACAAACTTCCAGTGCACAAACAATAAAACAGGAGAGAGATAATAATAAAAGATAGAATATAAATAAAAAGGGAATAGAAAATACAAGTATATATAGAAATACACAAGACACACGTATATATAAGATGTAGAAGTACAGAAGATATAGGGTATGTTGGATAAATATAAATAGACTAAAATGTGTATTGTACATAATTATTGCTCAATGGGGCAGTTTTAACGGTCCATGAGATGGATAGTCTGAGGGAAAAAAACAGTTCCTGTGCCTGACGGTTCTGGTGCTCAGAACAGTTCAAAAAGAAAGTGGGCAGGGTGAGTGTTTTTTTTACAACCTTTTTCCTCACTCTGGAAGTGTACAGTTATTGAATGGAGGGCAGGGGGCAACCAATAATCCTCTCAGCAGTCCAAACTGTCCTTTGTAGTCTTCTGATAGCCGATTTCATAGCTGCACCAAACCAGACACTTATTAAAGTGCAGAGAACGGTCTCAATGACTGCTGAGTAGAACTGGATCAGCAGCGCCTGTGGCAGGTTGAACTTCCTCAACTGGTGAAGGAAGAAAAACCTCTGAGGGGCCTTTTTCACAATGTGGGTCTCCCACTTCAGGTCCTGTGAGATGGTAGTGCCCAGGAACTTGAATGACTCCACCGCTGCCACATACTGTTTAGAATGGTGAGGGGGTCAGTGTTGGGGTGTTCCTCCTAAAGTCCACAATCATCTCCAGCATTTTGAGCGTGTTCAGCTCCAGGTTGTTTTGACTGCACCAGTGAGCCAGCCGTTCAACCTCCCATCTGTATGCAGACTCATCGTCATCCTGGATGAGGCAGATGACAGTAGTGTCATCTGCAAACTTCAGGAGCTTGACAGAGGGGTCCTTGGCGGTGCATATCCAACAGTGTTGTGTTAAAAAAAACAGATCACACAATTTGTCAGATGAGAAAAAGGATGAAGTAGTAGTAAAAGCCTCCTCATGGTTCGGTTAGCTGCAGTCCCAGACTGAAGACTCATCTGACAGGTAGATTGTTTGTGCTCGGGCAGGTTAACGTGTTGTTACAGAGCAGCTTTAGTTCGGAGACAGTAATCCAGAGGCATATAAAGTATATAAACTACAGCTAGCTACCTTGAAGCTTGTGAATGAATGAAGCAGTATTTATTTATTTATTTAGTTTTAATACAATAAATGCTGTTATTTTCAATATTATTCTGGTCAGTTTCAAATATTTAGATATAACCCTTAATACAAAGAGTAATATAGGGTACAATGGGGCTAAAGGCTCCATGGGGTAAAAGGCTCCATATATTATAGTAACATATTTTATGTTATACTTTTATACTAAATAGCAACAAAAAATAACCAAAGGACATTCCTAAACATCTATTTGTCACTATACATTGGAAAAGTAATGTCTAAAGGTTGATTATGAATATGATTTTAAATAATATTTTTTTAAATGTTGCAAATTTATATAGCTAATGAAAATCCCTTTTTTTTTTTAGAATAACTGTCCAATAAGTGAAAGAATAGTATTTGGGGTAAAAAGCCCCATTGTTGCAGGAGCTAAAGGCCTCTATTAAACACATTGTTTTTCTTAAGTGGGGGGAATAGATTTGTTATGTTAAATTTTCAAATTGGGCTCACATTGACTCGTAATACAATACCAAATGTGTTTGAATGAACAGGAAATGGTTGACTTTTTCTAAAGTAGTTATTCTGAGTAAGTATTTTAATGAGTTACTCAAAAAAGCATCTTGCTGTCTCAAAATTATTGAATTACAGGTGAAACTCGAAAAATTTGAATATCGTGCAAAAGTTCATTAATTTCAGTAATTCAACTTAAAAGGTGAAACTAATATATTATATAGACTCATTACAAGCAAAGTAAGATATTTCAAGCCTTTATTTGATATAATTTTGATGATTATGGCTTACAGCTTATGAAAACCCCAAATTCAGAATCTCAGAAAATTAGAATATTACAAGAAATCAATAAAAAAAAGGATTTTAAATACAGAAATGTCGGCCCTCTGAAAAGTATAATCATGCATATGTACTCAGTACTTGGTTTGGGCCCCTTTGCATTAATTACTGCCTCAATGCGGCGTGGCATGGATGCTATCAGCCTGTGGCACTGCTGAGGTGTTATGGAAGACCAAGATGCTTCAATAGCGGCCTTCAGCTCTTCTGCATTGTTTGGTCTCATGTCTCTCATCTTTCTCTTGGCAATGCCCCATAGATTCTCTATGGGGTTCAGGTCAGGTGAGTTTGCTGGCCAATCAAGCACAGTAATACCATGGTCATTGAACCAGGTTTTGGTACTTTTGGCAGTGTGGGCAGGTGCCAAGTCCTGCTGGAAAATGAAGTCAGCATCTCCATAAAGCTTGTCTGCTGAAGGAAGCATGAAGTGCTCTAAAATGTCCCGGTAGACGGCTGCGTTGACTCTGGACTTAATAAAGCACAGTGGACCAACACCAGCCGATGACATGGCTCCCCAAACCAACACAGACTGTGGAAACTTCACACTGGACTTCAAGCATCTTGGATTGTGTGCCTCTCCATTCTTCCTCCAGACTCTGGGACCTTGGTTTCCAAATGAGATGCAAAATTTGCTCTCATCAGAAAAGAGGACTTTGGACCACTGAGCAACAGACCAGTTCTTTTTTCTTTAGCCCAGGTAAGACGTTTGACATTTGAAGCCCATGTCCAGGACCCGTCTGTGTGTGGTGGCTCTTGATGCAGTAACTCCAGCCTCAGTCCACTCCTTGTGAAGCTCCCCACACATTTGAATGGCCTTTTCCTGACAATCCTCTCCAGGCTACGGTCATCCCTGCTGCTTGTGCACCTTTTTCTTCCACACTTTTCCCTTCCACTTAACTTTCTATTAATGTGCTTTGATACAGCACTTTGAGAACATCCAACTTCTTTTGCAATTACCTTTTGAGGCTTTCCCTCCTTGTGGAGGGTGTCAATGATGGTTTTCTGCACAACTGTCAGGTCAGCAGTCTTCCCCATGATTGTGAATTCAACTGAACCAGACTGAGAGACCATTTAAAGGCTCAGGAACCCTTTGCAGGTGTTTAGCTGATTAGAGTGTGACACTTTGAGCCTACAATACTGAACCTTTTCACAATATTCTAATTTTCTGAGATTCTGAATTTGGGGTTTTCATAAGCTGTAAGCCATAATCATCAAAATGATATCAAATAAAGGCTTGAAATATTTTACTTTGCTTGTAATGAGTCTATATAATATATTAGTTTCACCTTTTAAGTTGAATTACTGAAATTAATGAACTTTTGCACGATATTCTAATTTTTCGAGTTTCACCTGTAGACCTTATTCACACTAGCGCCATCTTTGATTTTTAATAGGAATGAAAATGAGGCTGTGAGGGATAGACCTTGTCTCTTCAATGGGCTATACTGCAGTTCAAAGTGCTTTTTGGATCGTTCCGCAGACAAAACATTGATAAAATATCTGCCCAGAACATTCAGTATTCAAATAACTCCAGACAACATGAGTTGTGGAAAATCAGATGTGAATCAAGGAGCTTTATACAGCTTTATGCCACTGAAGAGATGGTAAGTCTATCCCTCACAGCCTCATTTTCACTCCCATTAAAAATCAAAGATGCAGCTAGGGTGAATAAAGTCTATTGGCCCGGTATCAACACAATATCACTTTAAACCCCTTAGGGGCCTTTTACCCCAAGTGTGGGGTAAAGGCTCCCTCGCCACCAGCTTTGAAAAAAAATTCTCATTTTAATCCTTGATATATTTTGTGACCAGAAAAAAAAAAGCGATATTTATTTAAAGGGAGCCTTTAGCCCCATTGTACCTACACGTGAGCTTGAGGAATTTGCAAACTTTAAGTCACGAGCCAGGACATTTTTTTTAAAAACTCTTTTATTAAGACACGATATGCCATGAACCTCGGAAAAATTGCAAAATCTAGCAAATATTTTCTTATAAGCACATATTTCAGCATATTTACAGCCAGTTATCTTCTAAACTAAGTTAAAAACACCAGACAAATTAATAATAAGCAATAAAACTGTCAATTGTGCACAATGTGAGGTGAACTATGGAAAGGCAGAAGGGACAAAATAGTGTTTTTAAACCTGTTTTAAAATACATAGTATTAAAAGCACGCAATTTCTGATCGTTGAACAGCATATCTGAGTCAAAAGTGAATGGGACATTTTATCTTTAGTTTCAATAATATTCAAATACTAATTACATACAGTGAGGAAAACAAGTATTTGAACACCCTGCTATTTTGCAAGTTCTCCTACTTAGAAATCATGGAGGGGTCTGAAATTGTCACCGTAGGTGCATGTCCACTGTGAGAGACATAATCTAAAAAACAAAATCCAGAAATCACAATGTATGATTTTTTTACTATTTATTTGTATGATACAGCTGCAAATAAGTATTTGAACACCTGAGAAAATCAATGTTAATATTTGGTACAGTAGCCTTTGTTTGCAATTACAGAGGTCAAACGTTTCCTGTAGTTTTTCACCAGGTTTGCACACAATGCAGGAGGGATTTTGGCCCACTCCTCCACACAGATCTTCTCTAGATCAGTCAGGTTTCTGGGCTGTCGCTGAGAAACACGGAGTTTGAGCTCCCTCCAAAGATTCTCTATTGGGTTTAGGTCTGGAGACTGGCTAGGCCACGCCAGAACCTTGATATGCTTCTTACAGAGCCACTCCTTGGTTATCCTGGCTCTGTGCTTCAGGTCACTGTCATGTTGGAAGACCCAGCCTCGACACATCTTCTAACTGAGGGAAGGAGGTTGTTCCCCAAAATCTCGCAATACATGGAATGACACATCACAGATTAACAGATAAACTTTTATTATAATGTGTTGTATATTTCTATATTTCATCAAAGGTATCTTACGCATCCTCAGCAGTCTGGGCTGAGCTCTGAACAGCCACTGACCCTAGAAATGCCCCTGGCTCCGTCAGCATATGCTTTAAATATAAAAATATAAATGAACAAATATAAACTTTGAAATGAACGCAAAGCGCTCCGGCTTAAGTTTAAATGACTGTTTAATGGCAAACATTCCTGCTCAAAGCGGGTTCAGACATGAGGTGTTAATGACACAGTGACAGAGGAGATGCACCCTTACTCTATTTCTGTGGAGTGATAAAATTAATTGATACAATTTTGCTTAAAGAGATATAAGGGCTGATGGGTTTAATCAAAGAGCATTAAAATAACATGTTAAAGTTTAGAAATTAGGAAACATATTTTACTATTGCATACTATACAGTAAATATAATAAAAATACACATTAAATTTTTTAATATATAAAAAATATAATGTAAAATATATGAATTCCAAAACACAACAGTGAAAATGAAAAATTGACAAACTAAAATGGACCAAAACGAGATACATTTTTAAGACACTGACATAAATAAATAGCGAGACTCAAATATGTCCATGTAGTGCATGTTTACATAGAAAAACAATAAAAAAAATCAGTGCAGGCACGTTCTGTGAGAATAGACCCTTGCACGTCAACCGCCTACATATATATGTGTGTACAAGTAAACACCCAAACAAGCAAAAATATACCTTTATTATAAATAATATACAGCATAAGCAACTGATGTTAAAGCAGTTATTGTTTTTTCGAAAATCAAAAGCAAGCCATGCCAATGCAGTGATAATTATATACTGTATGATGTCACACAGCCAGTAAACTGTTAAAAAGCAAGAGGTTGACACACACCTGGTCAGCATGCCAGCAATGTGTAAGGCATGTTAACAGCATATTTAAGATGCACAAACATCTCCCACGCTCACTAAGGGAATACTTCCTTCCTTTTTTTATATTTTGGCCCCGTCGCAGACTCGCGGAACACAACAGCTGGTCAGCCACGCACCCGTCAGAACTGATCCGTCACAATTTGTGCACTGTGATTCCATCTAATGAGGAGTGACGGCTCATTTATGTCCCCAGTGATGAGGTCACAGCAGGGAGCGAATGGCAGCTGTCAACAAGCATCCTCAAATGATGAGGGTAAGTTAAGTAAAGGGTTGCCCTGGAGACGAGGTATCTTAGACGAGTAGTCCACAGTTCATGTGATTAGTTCTGAGATGATGTCACATTTTAATTCCATGTTTCTGGAGGATAAATTGTACTAAACTGTTAATTAAATGTATGCTGTTATGATTCATATGCTGATAAATCCATCAGACAATTTATTGCTTATTTTTGCTTATTTTGGTGAGGCCAGTGGCTTATTTTGGGCTTGTTTTTCCAGACTAGGTTGTTTGGTTCTCTTGCGAGATCTGGCAACACTGCAATTGGTATTTGACCCACCCCTTAGCGCGGAGTACTGTCATTTTTAAAGGAACCTTACTAACCATTATTTTAATTTGTTCTAACTGGCGGAACTTCTGAACCAGAATGAAAAAAAAAAAATGAACTAATCAAAATAAAAAAACATTTCGTTTTTAGTCCCTGCCAAGGACCACAGATTTTTACACACAATACCAGATTAACCGGCCCTTTACAAATTAATTTCAATGTAGAAAATTCAGCAAAGAGTCTCAAGAAAGGCAATACACTTCCCATTATCTGTATAGAATAATCAGTGGACACTGATTATGAGAAAAAAATGGGAGATGATATGATATACTGTACAATCAGTATGTCACTATTGCAAAATAAACCCCTATTAGCGTGATCAAGACCCCAACATGATGCCAGGTAATGACCGGCTGAATGTACATTATTCCACTTATAACATGGATACTTAACAAATAAATGGGCATGAAATAGAAGTAAAAAAAAAAAAAAAGAAGTTTAAATTATTTTGTGATGTGAGAAAAAAAAATCTGAAATAAGACTAGAACAGATATGTAGGAAATCAGTTGCTTGCGACTGTGGTCAATTGTACAGTTCAGCAGTCATTAAATAAAAGTATTTGACCATGGAATGAAGCAATTGACCAATCTTCCTATCAAAGTATAATATTTTAGAGAGCAATGTAGTAAAACATTTTAAAAAAAGTGTTGAAACAAGTAAAAAAAAAAGCTGAGAGAGAAAGAGAGAGAGAGAGAGAGAGAGAGAGAGAGAGAGAGAGAGAGAGAGAGAGAGAGATGCTGACAGAACAAGTGTAAGTGATAAGCTGAGACAAGATGATTGGTAAAGTGCTCACCATTTTCATCCAAGAACAGACATCTCCTCTGCCTTTATTATGAATAGATAAATCCAAAATTGACTACTCGTCTACAGGAATTAACTTCCATGTTCTCCTTATTTTAAGCAAACTCCTGCTGATCTGAAGCACCTACTAGAGTGATCTTGACAAACTGATACTCAAAATGAGGAAAGAGGTGAGAGGAGAGATTTTTTGGTGTGGGGAGGCTGGGAAGAGAGAGGGAGGAGACAAAGTGTAAGTGATAAATCGGGAAAAGATACAGACGGAGAGAGGGAGAGAGAAAACGCAGATCACGGCGTATGTGGAAGTCACAGTGTCACCTTGGACAGGAAACGAGGAGGTGTCATACTTCCAATTATAACCCACTTGTGCGGCCAGCAGCCGCTTAAACACTGGACTATTTTCAGCATGCAGAGGAGAGGTGCAACAACAAGAGGGAGAGAGTGAGAAAGATTTAGTGTGATGAGGACAGAGAGGGAAAAGGGCACAGGAGGTGGAGTCAGACCATATAGGGTACTAACATCCATATGGACACTCCTTTATGTTCAACCACAAAGGAAATTGTTATGAAAAGATTATACTTTCTTTACAATCCTATTGCTCTAAAAATAAGTTTGATATACTGATGGAAAAACATGTGCGTAACTATCTTGCATAGGAGTATCTTTTCTCAAGCCCTCCACACACCACATATTTAATAAACAGTGCACACCTGAGCAAACTTCCCACAACTTCATCAAATCCATATGCAAACGGATCACTTTTCCAGTGACACTCTGAATTAAATAGGAACAGCTCTATAATGACTGCATCAAGACACATGACAATTACAGACAATCATAGCAGTCCAACATGCGTGAAGGCTCATTTGAGTGTCTGAGACATTGACATACACTTTGTTCGGTCCAGCTTATTAACACTGTGAGTGAGAAAACCAAACACGGCATATTTTCTCTCTCCCATTACTTCTAACTGTCATATGTCCCTGCTCCAAACATTTTTACTTATGCATTCACTCATTTGTTCACTCACTTCTTATAAAATCACTGGTCCATCCATTCACTCGTTCATTCATCCATACACAAATTCATTGATCCATTCATGCACTCTTTCATCAACCACCATCCATATGTATGCCCTTACCTTCATTCATTTATTGATCTTTTAATATATTCTTCATCCATCCATCCATCCATCCCATCCCTTCAATTACACATACATCCATTTATTTATTCTTCCTCCATCCATCCATCCATCCATCCATTCCTTCAGGGCACTCATCCACTCATCCATCATCCCTCCATTCAATCACTCATCCAAACATTTATGAATTATTTGATCTTTTCATCTATACTTTCATACATTCAAGCAATCCATCCATCTATTCCTTCAGGGCACTCATCCACTCATCCCTCCATTTAATCACTCATCCAAACATTTATGCATTATTTGATCTTTTCATCTATACATTCATACATTAAAGCAATCCATCCATCCATCCATCCATTCAATCACTCATTCATACCTTTATTCATTCTCCATCCATTCATTCATTCATGGCACTCCTCCATCAACCCTCCCTTCAATCACTCATCCAAATCTTTACGCATTATTTGATCTTTTAATGTAGTCTTCATTCACACCCATTCATACTTTTAAAAACTCCATTCATGCACTTATTCTTCATCCACCAATCCAGCAGCCAACTCATCCCTTTAATCACCAAACCATACCATATTCATTGATATTTGTATTATTCTTTATCCATCCATCCAATCATTTATCCATGCCTTCATTTATTCATTGATTTTTTTTATTCATTAATTCATCCATCTACACGCTCTTCTCCTGTATACGAAAACTATGCCCTGTTTGTGATTACAGACTATGCTAATTTGCCACATAAAATGAAACAGGAAGACTGAAATGCCCTGTGATGCCAGTAAACCCCTCATGGCCGGTTTGCTGTTGAGTGTTTGAGAGGTAATGGAACCGTCAGTGAGCCACCACTTAAACTAACATCCCTCACAACAGGAAAAGAGAAATGTTCAGTAATAGATTCTACCAATACATGTTTAAAAAAAGATTGCATATGTCATGTTACTTATTTGTGTACATTTCACTGTTCAAGAGTATATGTGTGTGCTTGTTTACCTGTATGCAATTACAAAGTGACTTTTATAAAATGTCAATAATTACTGTAATTGCACTAGTTAAGATGGTGGTGAGGTCAAAGGTCATTGTTCAGTCACTGGAACGGAAGCTGTTGCTGTGTAATGATTGCCATCATTAGTGTGGAAAATTACCTTTTAGTTCTTGGAAACCATTATGACCAATGGTCATGGGGGGGGGGGACTCTTGAAAAGTTTAATTTGGAGAATAACTCCACTGTGGGTTACCAAGACCATCCATCTGGACAGCCATCATGAGATCATGTGAACTAAATCTCCCTCCATGCTAATTGCAGCTTAAGTCATTCAAGACATACAGTAAACACTTGATTTTATCTTAAGCCCATTAAAGTGCACAGTACAAGTGTGGAGGTAACTTTGTGGGCAAAATTACTCAAGAGCATGAGTAATGATAGCAAATGGATAATCAGAAGAGTACAAATTGCTAGAACAAATCTAATGGAAAATTTAACAAATTTGTCTCTTGGCCTATTTAAGTGATTGTTCAACCAAAACATTATCACAAAGTTTACACATGCTGCTGTTGTTCCAAAATTAAATTTTTGGGTGACCTATCCATATGAATTATGTCCATTGAGCCAATGTTCAGAATAGAACAAAACAGGACATGGAAAGAAAAGGAAATCACACATTTTGAGCTGTCCTACTTCCAGAAGAGAACGAGTGAACAAAAGTCATTGTTCAGGGATGGAGCTTCCATGTGCAGGCTGGACTCAGTGGAACAATTTGGAAATGATAAAAGCAGGAAAAACAATGTGTAGATGGAAAAGCCATTGGCGATGGTCCAGGCTTCATGGCTAGAGATGGAACGACCGGGGAGGTTAAAGAGAGGCTACAAACAAGAGAATGTGAGCTCAGAGCTTAGTTCACGGAGGATAATTTGTGTTAAATCCACTGCTGTGGTTGGGTTGAAGGTTGGGTTAAGGTACAGTATTGTGGACTAGCGATGTCCACCATAAATGTCTACGCTCAAACAAAAACACTCAAAGACAACACTCAAAGCAGAAATTAACTTTATGGTGAAGTTTGTGATTTCTGCGCCACTAGCATCATCAAACAGAATTGCAAAAATAATGTCAAATAGGTTTCCAGAACACTACCCCGTCTTCCATTGGTCAGTAACATATACTCATTCTATTGGTCCAGCCAAAGCTTCTGTGTCAGGTCGGTCAGACATGCTCAAAAAGTATTGCCATGCCAGCTTATTATACCTGACTTTGTGCCTTTTTTATTTTTATTTTTAATTAAAAAGGTTGTCGCGGGCAGCATTATAGCATTATTTCCAGAATACAGTTGCATTTTTTGGGCTTGTTTTTCTAGAGTCTAGACTGGGTCAAGCACCCCTCCCTGCCAATGGGAAGAAATTTGTGCTACTTGTTTTCACTTGTTTTTGGTGAGGCAAGTTGCTTATGTCAGACAACACTGGCTTAATCAAATAGAGCAATGTTTTGATAGTGCCACAGTGAGCCAGTGTGTTCACAATTTGTTCACAAAATGTTCATTAAAGAGATCGTCACACTAGGCTTTGTGCATGCACATTTTATTTTTCGGACATAATAATGGATCAGGAAATGATGTATTGCTCGAGGGCTTCTAGTTTTAATAAATTACAAATAACAACTAATATTATATTCAAAAAGTTAGAATACACAACTCACTTCCCAGCAACAACACAAGTACACAGTTATGAAATATAGATTCTGTAAATTAAGCCAAAAAGGTCAGTGTGTGACCTTTCCACAATCTATTGGTCACACGTCTTTTCGTCATCCAGATTCACAGGTCAAACTTCGCCAAACTCGAACTTTCCACCATCACATAGTGCGAAATTTCTTTGCACGTGTCTGCGTTTCCGTTCTCCCACATTTGGAAGCATCTGAATGGAGCACTAAGTATAATGTGACCGGCACTTTATATGCATTGAGGATGCATTCCATAGACCTTAAATTGAAAATATCCTGTAATATTCCTTTAAAAGTCTTAAGCTCACAGAACTACAAGCAGCATGGACGGCAGTGGCTGGAAAACCACAAGGCACCTTCTGAGAACGCAATTAGTGTTTCTGAAAAACGTACAGAGCTCAAACAGCCCGTCAGCTGCTCTGCTTCTCTCCAGAGAGACGGAGAGAAACAAGGATGGCAACTGAAGGAGAAAGAGAATAAAATGACTGCACCCTTGTGGTTGCTAAGAGAAGTGAAGTGTCTGTGATTAGGAATACAAATCAGAAAAGCATAGCAACTGTTGAAGTAACAACCTTAAATAAATAGTTCACTCAATGAAAATTCTCATCATTTACTAACCCTTATACCATTCTGGATGTGTAAGACTTTCTTTCATTTGCTGAACTCAACTGAAGGTTTTTAGAAGAAATTTTCCAAAATTTTTAAGCTCCAATAATCACATAATCCATACAACGCTAGTGGTTAAATCAATGTATTCAGAAGTGATATAATAGGTGTGGGTGTGAAAGAGATCAATATTTAAGTCCATATTTACAACCAATTTTCCTCCCTGCTCAGTCAAACTCAACTCTTTCACTTTCACTTTCACATTCTTTTTCTTGTGTTTTTGGTGATTCACATTCTTCATCCAAATCACCACCTACTGGGCAGGGAGAAGAATTTCTTGCAAAAAAGGACTTAAATATTGATGTGTTTCTCACCCACACCTATCATGTCACTTCTAAAGAAATGGATGGATTACTTTTATACTGTCTTTATGTGCTTTTTGAAGTGTCAACATTTTGGCACCCATTCTCTTGCTATTGTTTGGACATACAGAGCTGAAATTTCTTATAAAAATCCTAATTTGTGTTCTAATAATCTGCAGAAGAAAAAAATTCAACACATCTGGGATGGCATGAGGGTGAGTAAATAATGAGAGAATTTCCATTTTTGGGTGAACTATCCCTTTAACTCAAGGATGAACGTTTAATAAACATTAGCCTCATCTGAAAAGAACAGACTGACCCTTTCTACATAGGTAAAGAGAAAAGCTCTGATCAATAGTGTAGTTGATGCAATTATATAATAAAAGCATATTGATCTTAGGCCCTAGTGGCCATTTCTTTGGGTAGAACGGTATGTAGTTCTGCCTAAACCAATAACCGACCACTATCTTCAGTCTCGCACTCTTCACAAACAACTTCGATACACTCAGTCAGAGTCAAACTTTTACAGGAAGCAAGAAAAAAGCAATTTTCTTTCCTCAACACACAAAATAACATATTGCTGCATCATGTATCCATTGTTACCTCTCTCTTATACACACACAAACTCGTTCTCACTCTCTCTGATGTGTTAGGTGGAGGCATTTGTGCTCTCAGTGGGAGTTCTGGCATTCAGCAGGAGTGTTTGAGATGGGAAACAGGAGGGGGCTTTCACCCAGAGCAGCAGAGCGATCATACACACAAACATGGTATATATGCAACCCACACAAATATGACACACAAACAACTGCAAGCACACAAACAATCATACAAATGCAAAATTGCATATAAGTGTGAATGCACACAGATATTGTGCTTGTAGGACTTTACATAATACAACATAAGCCTATTCTTCCCTGCAAAGGCAAAACACAGTACTACATATTTTGTTCAAATTAGTCATGCAGTGGTGGTGGTGGTTTAGTGGACTAAAGCACATCACTGGTAATCAGAAGGTTGCTGGTTCGATCCCCACAGCCACCACCATTGTGTCCTTGAGCAAGACACTTAATCCAAGTTGCTCCGGGGGAATTGTTCCTGTAATAAGTGCACTGCAAGTCGCTTTGGATAAAAGCCTCTGCCAAATGCATAAATGTAAATGTAAATTAAGTTCGAGTCTGAAATTGGGTCTCAGGCTATGATCTGTCCTATGAAAGATTTGGCTTTGTAGGGAAGTATGGTAGCCTATGTCCTTATTTAGATATATTTGACTTTGTTACCTGGTAGTCTCTTTATGGGCTGTAGACGCATGTTGAGGGCCTGGTGTGAGAGCAGCGGAGAGGAGGGGAGAGAGCGTGACACACCCTCCATGATCCGGATGTGCTGCATGCCCTCAGTCACTGGGAGAGGAGGAATAGCGTAATCCCCCTCAAACACACACTCACCCTCCACAGAGTCACTGCCTGCAGGCACAGAGAGGGGGGGGTTATAACCTTACTCGTATGCAAAGTACATGCACAAATGAATTCCAGGATGAATCGCACATTTTCATAGTTTACGCTAGCAAGACACTAACAGCCCAAGAGATGTAAAAACTCATTTGAACATGAGAGTGTGAGAGGCACAAACGCATGCACTTTGTCAGTACAGCTTATTAACACTCTACTTTTACTATTGCTGATAAGACAACACCTCCAGAGAGAGTTTGAAAATGTTGTGAAATGCCTGTAGCTGTCTTACACATAAAAGCACATGCTTAAATTAAAGAGATGATAATTCCCTCACTATGAGTCGAATGAGATGGAAATATTATTCATCTATCCTTCATTATTGCCTATGCCAATGACTTGAACCTGTGCGCATTGGTATCCAAAATATGAACTGCTGTACCACGGCTCCGACAAACATAAAAAGTTACATTCGTTCAATTAATGAAAAGTTTGTGCTCAAGCTCTATTTCCATCGGTTTTAATCTAATTCCATCATTCCCAGTGATTCATGGGATTGTAGTTCATGCACTCATGAAAGAAGTTAGGTGTGTTCCAATCTGCAGGGTCCAACTCACTGAGCACAGGATATCTGTTGAAATTAATTTTACTTGACAAAATGTGTTCATTTGGCATACCCTACAATCAAACATAGGCAAGGCTTGAGTCGCGCTGATCACGGGGTTCAACTAAGATGACGCAATATACTTGCAGTGGTGAATTCTCGGGGCCAGCAAAGCCTTCTCTGCTGGCCCAACATGCCTAATAAATAAATATTTTTCATCCTTTCATTTTCAATCACCTTTTTGCCTATGTTTTTTGAATAACTTTCCACTTCTAATTCATCAACAAATGAAAATGAAAAGTTTATCCAATCAGAATTTATTCTTTGATAATTACAAGCGAAGCGTGATGGCTGTTTCACAAATCGAATGACGAATGCCCGAAGACGAGCTCGATACCCGAAGCAGCGCGAGTCTGAGCACACACCATTAGGCCAAAGAATTTCAACAGAATCCCTCAACAGTGCAGTAAATAGGCATCTAAAGTCAGATCATCAGATTCAATCAGCCACAGTGGCGGCGGAGTGTGTTCCTTCATTGAAAACAGTTTTTAGAACACGCCTTGTCCTCCAGATGCGTCTGGTGTGCAACCTCCTTTAGAAGTCTTTAATGAAGAATCTTTTACATCCTTAAGAAAATGAATGGGGAAAATACTTCTGGAACCAAGACAACTGAAAAAGTGGGCAGACACTGTTGCACTCTTAATTGTGTGTACGTATATGGTAATATATATATATATAAGATATATACGATTTTCTGCCTGACGTTGGTGATAAACAACTTATGTTGATGACAAAAGCATTTTGTATGCAAACCGTAATACGGAACAACATAACGCAGAGTAAAATCAGACTGTGAGAGAAGGAGAGGACAAATTTAGACAGAAAATCTGGTAGATATGAACATTTCCGAACTGTTGAAAATTGTCACTATTACAGGAATACTGATATTTGAGATAGCACATTCTCAGGTTGCCTGAGGATTTAAATTTTTGCTGCTGTGCTTAGGAGGAAATAGTTCTCATATAATCCATAAAAAGATCAACTAAAAGCTTTGATGCAGAAGAGTGACAGAATCATGACTCATCAGTGAAAGTTTCATAGTGACAGATTAATGACGGAGCACATTGATTGAAATCAGCAAAGTTATTCAAGTAACTCAGAGTTGATTTGATTGGACAGATTCACAAGAAATGGGAAGAGAGCAGAAAACCAGGCTGACTGCTTTATGGCACACACACATAAGGCCGTACACCACTCGAGAAAATCCTCTTCTGAACATGGTTACTTTAAAACGTTACGTATTTTTATGTTAAAATTCTAGTGGTGCAGAAATTGTGCACTTCAACTTTAAAGGAACCATTCTAATTTAAAAAAGGAGGGTCAAATGATGCAAACTCATGAAATACAGTTTGTGGTTAATGTGAATGCGATCTGATTTTAATGATAACTTGATTTTGGTATTGCATCATGTGGCATTTAGAAACATTTCACATAGATTAAAATGCAATAACAACTACATAAAAACATGCTAAAAATTGGCCTTATTTTTTTATTTTGTTATCTGTTGCTATGCTACTTTTTTGGTCCGATTCGCCAGACAGCAATTTACATCAACATACTATACGTGGTGACATTAAGTTCAGACTAAACACTCTTTACACGTAAGGGGGCGTTTATACAGGATGCATTCAGAATGCAAGGGCCTTGAGATGCTTTTTTGAAAATGTAACCATTTATAACTTAAAGCAGCATCCTAAAAACTGTACTCATGGTGTAAGATCCTGTCTGATACATGCATACATGTGTACAAAGACCAACATTTAAAAAATAATGCAGATGGAATCCACTCGACCATTTGGATAATTGATATGCTCAGTACTCCAGTCGACAAAATGACTAAAAATGCCTATTCCTATTGACAGCAGTCAACATTGAAGAGGTTCAACACAATGCAGTATGTCTGTTTGTCATATATTTGCTGACATTAGAACAACACAGTGGGTCTTTCATTAACTACAGAACCAACTCCAAATTTCATTTGACACAGCATAATGGCACTAGAGTGCATTTAATCACCTGCACGTGAGTCTTATCAGACCTGTGAGATCAGAGTCACACTATGAGCGTCGCTTTAGTACACTGCCCATATTTACTATTCATATAGTCAGTAAATCAAACGCGGGTGGGTTTATATGACTATGTGTGTTTGCTCTGCTGGTGTTGGGTGGGGCTCTGGACTCTCTGCTGATGTCAAGCAGTCTCTTTCTCTCCCTCTCTCTCCCCATTCCACTGCAGATTCTTCCTTTCATTTTTTTCCTTTATCCATCAGCCCCACCCTACATTCTTCTCACTGTCTCTTGCTTTGCTTATCTGATCATGGTTAGTGAGTTGCCCACCTAAGCAGCATTTCTTGGTATCACAGGCATGCTTGAATGTTCTAATAGAATATGTGAAATATAATTAGAATAGTATAAAATAAAGGGCAACAGTGACCAGACACTTTTTAGCTGCCCTGGGCCTGAAAGTACTGTATTTGTCTCATTCATTTCTCAATAGAGATTAAAAAAAAATAAAAATCAATAAAAGTTATAAGCCATGAACTAAACCAATAAGCTTTGAGATCAATTACATTACAAACTTAGCAAAGAGAGTTTTTAAATTTATACAGTATACAAATATTTAAATAGTTTGAGAGTGTAAGACCAGCTTGATTGTGTTATTTGCAATGCTTGATGAGATTGGGTGGTCGCTACGGAGTTCAACAACCCCCAAGTTCATTGTAGCACTTTCCTGAATGGTTTATAAATTTTTACAAAGAAATGTATACAGTATTATTATTATTAATATATTTCTCTATGGAGAAAATGTATATGATATTTTACTTTCAGAAACTTTTTGAAAGAAACGTTGTTATCTGATACCAAGTGCTATCAAGGCCAAAATCGCTGATATCGATACATTACCTCTATTATACCTCTGTTTTATTAGGATAACATTTTTTAATTTGCAAGCCATAATTATTTACAATTACTGACCTGAACATCGAAATAACCTATTTATCTGAAGTATTGATTCTTTAGGATCGATGCATCCATCTCTACAATCCATTGCTGTCTAGGTAAGCAGCTCACTAGATTTTAAGACATAGCCTTTGTATGCATCCAAAACACCAGAACCACTCCCAAAAATCTTCTCTCTCTTCCTTTCTCATCAAATGAGGTGGCTTTCATGATTCAAGCCTCTTTGGACACTATAAACACTGTCTATTTCACTCTCCCCTTTCCAGAAGCGGATTAAACCTCCTTTAGAGATACGATGAGCTGTCAGATGTGAAATCTTTCCTCACATCTTTCTGTAGCTGCTTCTACATATGTGAACTCTGTGCTACTGCAGTGCAGGACGTGAACTGAAGTGAAAATGCTGCCTTGACACAGGCAGATGGCAAGAGAGCCAAGACAGAGTCAGCAGCTCACACCCACAAGCGTTCAGACATTATATGCTTCAATGATTCAGCAACACTTGAGTGTACATCAAATGGAAACCAGTAACTGAAGAGTTTTCACAATGGCAGCTAAATATGGTTGCCACTCCTCACTACAGAGTGCTACAATCCCATTCTGTACACATCCAGTTGTTTATTTACAGGAATGACAACCGCATTCTACAACCAAAATCACTTCCAAAATATAAAGGTAGTGACAACCGAATTCATGGGGCCTCGGTTAGCAACAAGTCAAGTCATTTTTACAACACGCATAGTTTCGAAGCAACTTTACAGAAAAACATGCATTAACAGAAAATGAAACTGTAATATCTATAAAGTCTTAGTCATCATTGTGTTGTTTGACTAAATATGATTGTAAATTTTGTATAAAAATAATCAAATATAATTGTATTTATAACCCCAGTGGGCAAACCAAAAGTGACTGTGGCAAGGAGTCAATCCACACATCTTATCACGTGGTTCACTGTGCATTACACAGCAGAGAATCACAGCATGTGGCTCATGCTACTCTCCGCGATCCACACACACAACTTACCACATGCCCCATTGAGAGTGAGAACCACTTAAATCACGATCACGAGGAAGTTACCCCATGTGACTCTACCCTATCTAGCAACCAGGCCAATTTGGTTGCTTAGGAGACCTGGCTGGAGTCACTCAGCACACCCTGGATTTGAACTTGTGACTCCAAGGGTGGTAGTCAGCATCAATACTCACTGAGCTACCCAGGCCCCCCATTTTCTAGTATTTTTGACATAAATGGGATATTTGAAATCAGTCTAAAATTCTCCAGGATCAAGCTGTGGCATCTTAATAAGCTGTTTGATTACTGCCTTTTCACAGTGTCTAGGGACATGTCATAAGGCTAGCAAGGAGTTAATAATATTAAAAGGAGGTTCTGAGATTACAGGGAATCCAGCACAAAAAGGCACGCAGAACAGTCAAGCAAATGTTCAGTAAGTACAAAGAGCATGTAGATTCATCCATAGAACTGTCCTGAAGGTGTACCACTCCACAAAATAAACTCCAGCCGCAAGGCGGATCCAGCACAAAAAAAAGCGCACAGTGTCCCCAAACAGTCAAGCAAATGTTCAGTGAGCCGGTCCACTCGGCTTCAATGCAAGAACCACAAAATAACTTACTTAATTGACTTTATGAAGGACATCTCTTGCTGTGGGCATGTGAATGTTTTATGGCCATACTCAGCATCTATTCTCATTTTGGCCAAGAATAATAGTGCAAAAGTGACCTTCCACTGCAGTAAAAGTTTCTTGCATTCCTTGAATTGATCATGTTTCTCTCTTGTCGAATTCTGTGGTTCTTCCAAGAATGCCTTCTTTTACTCCTCGCCTTGCGTAACACAAGATCTTTATCGGATGATCTCAGAAATGTAATAATTCTTTCTTTAAAAAGAGATCACCGAATGGGGTAAACATGCTGATGTCTATGATTCCTGCTTACAGCCGTGAGATGCCAAAACTCCGACTGGGTGATTTTCACTAAACCTGTCAAAAAAACCTGTCAACCCCAAATCAATCCATAATCTATGTATATATTATATCATATAAATAATTATATTTAGCATAAAGAAAATAAAGCCTACTTTATATTTAGGACCACTAAGATTTCTTCACTGTGACATTAGTTTCAGGAAACCACATTTTTTTTTTAACTGGAAATCAGCAAGAATGAAAGGGAGTCCCAAGGGAGCACTACTTTGATGTATAAATACTTAATTTAAATAATATATCATTGTGGAAATGGGATGATCATAATGAACATCTTTTTTGCACTACAGTAATGAAAATTGAAGGTAAACTGTCATAAATAAATAACATCATAATGTAAAAAATCATAATGGCCATGAAGATTGGCTTTATTTTCTATATGAAAAATATAATTTTTCTTTTGATCTGGAGTAAAATAGCACCAAGACATTTTCTTGACTGGTTTTGAGAACCACCCTGTCATGGTTATCACTATTTCAAGCACTGCAATTTCAGGAGTGACTCCTGTACACACAGGGAATAACACTCTCGCATTTAAATACTTTTGTCACTCCCAAAACTTTGCAGCATGTACATGGCCAATGAGTCTGTTTTTATACAACAGTATCTTAAAAGAAGGTGTGAAGTGTGAGTCTACTGCATCTCAGCTGCGTCATATGATGCCGTCAAACAGGAAGAAGCCAAGCTGCACCCAGTCTGGCCACAGCGACAGATGGCACAGACAGGAAGAGCAGAATGGAGAGGCAAGACTGATGAATGAAGCGCCTGCATTTATGTTGCCTAGACTACTTTTATAATACATTTCTTTCTTCACTTTTAAGTGTGGCACCGCCACTGTATCGAAAAGACGGGCTGTGATAATTATTAAATCATCTCTTACTGTGTTCTGCTTAAAAAAGAAAGTCATACAAGTTTGGAACAACACCTTTTTTTGGGTGAACGCTTCCTTGAAGGAGCATAAGAAAACAGCCATGAAAGTATTCACTTTCAGCAAAAGAGTTTCGCTGAAATGGCTGAATGTCTGAGTGCACTAATCGCAAACTGACAGGCAAGGTCTTGACTGTCATAAAGTTTCACAAGTTTATGATTCACCTACGTAACATTAAGATGACATTTTAAGGAAATTAGAATGACACCTGCTCTTAGAGTACCTCACATGAGATCACATACGTGCAACGACAGCAGTGAGATTGAGAGATGCCAGAGTGGTGGATTAGGTGTCACCAAGACGACACACAGGAGGAATACTGTGTCGTTGATAAGAAAAACAGCACAAGTGGAGAATATATCAGAAAAGCGGATTTATGGTGCCACCTGCTACCCAAAGGAGATGAAAGAATGTTTAGAGTGAGAGAGGCAAAGAGGAGGAACAGCTTAAAGGTGGGAGACAGAGAGATAGAGGTGGCACAAACCAGATCAGTTAACCCAAGTACAGGAGCTTAAGTTCTCTCAGTCGAAAATTGAGAGGGTTGGTTGACAGGGGGTGGACTGGAACTGGCTTATACAGTAGTTAAGGAGTATGGAAGAGAGATACAGAGGTATACTATAACATATTATAACCATTTCACTTCACATTTAACAGTCATTTTAAAGAGACTATTTCACCCAAAAATACCATGTTTCAAAACCAAATCTTCTGAAACTAAGTGCTCGCATTTGGTATGTGTACATGCTTAAAGTCTGTTTGTGGCCTTAGTTGTGTCTTGTGCACTTCACATTATGTGGAGTGCCTAAGTGACCATTAATGGAGCTGCTGCCTATAATGAGTGTTTCAAGGTTCCATTTCATCACAAAATTTCCTTTTCAGGTTTCATTTGACTTTGGAGACTTCCTTACAAGGTAGCCACCTATGTAGAAAATAGACAGCGAGGCAGCTCACAGTGTTTTGGAACTGAAGTGCATTTGCGTATATTGCTATTGTCTTTTGGAATAAGCACCACTTTATACATTCAAAATTTTTCAATTCTTGTGGTTTAGAAGTGCAAACTGCAAATGACATGGTCATTCTGATGTGCATGTGTTTATCGGTCCAATTTACTGTAGGTTTACCTACCTGAATCGTATTCACCTATAGAAATCCCTTATCAGAGAGCACACATTGCGAGCTAACAGGAAAAAATGACCATCAGCGATTGGGAGCTAATCAAAGCATACTTCAGATACTCTTGTACTTTATTACATGGGTATCGCTACAGCCTCCAAGTGCGCACACGCATGCACGCACGAACGCACACACACAAAAATCCGTTATGAGCTGATATGAGCCCAGGGGGAGCATTGGGAGTGATTCAGAGAGCTGCTGTCTAATTTATGTAGGCTGATAGCAGAACCTGCTTGCCTGATCAAAACAGCCCACTAAATCTGAGCAGGGATCGGCCCAGTGCCCTTGAGCCTGGAACAGAACCATCACTCGTCATTCAACCCCACATCAACAGGGCCTGGAAATAAAAGCAGAGAGAGAGAGAGAGAGAGAGAGAGAGAGAGAGAGAGACAGAGCAGGCTCACTCCCATACATCCACTCTGAGACCTTTGTTGTGTGGCATGAAATTAATATTATCAAGAGATTAAGATTTAATGTCTTCAAGATCAGATGACATGTGGTTTGACAAGAGCGTGCGCCAAATATGTCAGAACAAAAAACATATCTTGATGTCACTATGACCTTTGCTGACATTTTCATTAGGAATCAAAAGATAATCAGAGCTGTGGCCCAGTGTTAGCACATGTACAGCAATGCATTGAGCTGCAGTGCACCTGTGCGCAATGCAAGTTCAAATTTTGGCTCCTGACATTTCCTGATTCCCCTTCTATGATATGGTCCTGTCCTCTTTCTACTCTCCTTTCAGAAAAAAGGAGCCAAAGACAACCAATCCAATGTGCAAACTAACTAGCAATGTACAAAACTAAATAATTTATATATGCAGAATATTGGTCTAAAAGGAATAGTTCACCCAAAAATGAAAATTCTCTCGTCATTCACTTACCCTGATGTCATCCCAGATGTCTTTTTCAGCAGAACACAAATTAAGATTTTTAGAAAAATGTTGAAGCTCTGTAGGTTCTTTTAATGTAAGTAAACGGGTGCCATCAGGCTTCTGGATATTTGCAGGTCCAAAAGGCATATTTAGGCAGCATAAATGTAATCCACACAAATTCAGTCAATCAATGAATGTGTTCTGAAGGAAAATCGATAGGTTGGTGTGAGAAACAAATTCATCATTAAAATGTAAAACTTTAAATCTTTGCTTCCACCCAGTGTTGGATCGCTGTTTGAAATGAACTAACACTCATGTGACATTTTATTGAAAATTTTTACACAGAAAATTGCATGTATTATACCAAAAATTAATTATACCCAGCAAGCTGACTAACATGTATTATATCGTGTCAAAATAGGAGTTCAAGGAAAATATAAGAATCATCCTGGCCTCCTCCATTTTTCCCGTTCTCTCTGACAGCAAACACTTGAATGTGTCTGTTGTGACATACTCGTAATTTCGACTTCAGAAGTGGGAAGTAGTATAATTCTGATAGCATATGAATGAAGCTCTCTGAGTCAATTCATTGCAGCTAAAAATATAAAAATTAAATTAAAAAATTATAATAAACAAAAAATCTAGATTATCCAATCACAAAACTTAATTCAAGAATGCCCACTTTGAATGTGATGCACAGGTTTGAAGTCATTGATTCCTTTGCTAATGCTACATTATTTCGCCTGCAAAAAGCATGTGTCCAGGCCCAGCTTATTCCCAATCATATGGCATTTGACCAATCAGATCAATCAAATAATACTTTATTTCCTTCAGCTAGAGGCAAGGAATTCAAAACCATTAGGGCTATGTACTAGATTCTGCTGCCTCAAGCTTTGAAAAGATCGGTGACCTCAAAATGAGGATTTCAGGTGATCCGAACTGACACACTCTACAGAAAGCATGTTCCTGTGGCCACCTAGCAGCTGCTGCCGTACACCCAAATGTAACTGTGGACGATCGTCGTTTGTTGCATTTTCATGGCAGAGAGCCATTGCTCCATATGTTGGCCCAGTTGCACTTCAACATTGTGGAAGTACTGCAAATTTTGAGACTTTCAGCATTTCCTCCTGATATTACATTCATACATTGATTTAGCCACAAACATATTCCCTTTCAATAGTCTGTTTCACAGAGCACTGAGAATTTTTAGTAGACTACGTATAACTGAAAGAAATCTGTTACAGGAATAGCTCACAAATCTGAAAATTTGTCACCATTTATTTACCCTTGTATAATTTAAACCAAGTATTATTTCTTCAAAGTCTAATAGTTTTTCCAGAGATAATCTTCTCTCCACTGTAGCTATAAAATTGTATTTGCGGTTGCATTAGATGAGTCGCATCATGATTGGTCATAACTGGTGAGAATCAATGACTTCAAACCTGTGCATCACATTCAAGGTGGGCATTCTTGAATTGAACACGAGCGTGAATGAGATTTGAAAGCTCCGGCAAAGTGGAAAATAATCATCCGATAAAGGCTTAAATTTCAGTCCATTGCTCGCACAAACACAGACTATTTTAACAATACTTTTTGGTGCATTTTGGTTCTTTATAGACATTGGCAGTACAAGTCACCATTCACTTTTGTTGTATGGAAGAGCAGGTCAGATTTTATGCCAAAGATCCCCTTTTGTATTGTCATCTGACTGAGACAAGTTTCTTAAGTCACAATGTTTATGAAATGAGTAATAAGAAATTACTAGGAAGGAAAGATCAACATGCATTAGAGTTGAGTGAGAGCTGAAAGGCTGTAAAATAAGAGGGAGAATCAACATTATCTATTTTGCACCCTTAGATAAGTGTTTCAGACATCTAAAATATTATAAATCAGACTTTATACCCTCTGTGATGCTACTATGAGATGCTCAACGTTAAGAGCTGACCTCAAAAGTTTCAAGCTGTATTTTTAGTGGTGCTTACTACAACAACTATTAATGTTGGTAATACTTAGGTTAGGGATTTGAACAAACCCCCCAAGTATTAAAGTTTAGGATGCAACTTGTCCCAACTGTTTCTGCTATGAATCACTTAGCTGCATGCTAGCAACAACCAAGAACACTCCAGCGACTGCATAACATGCTAAAAACCATGCAAAACACCTTAGCAACCACATAGAAACATGTGTAAATATTTGTATGGGAAGAATTTTAAATCTAGTTTTACAAAGCATTTACAAATTCAGGAATCGTCTAATCCTTGATCAGTCTAAAATATTGTTGGCCCACCTACCAGCAAACCTGCTTTAAATGGAGCATGTGGTTAATAATGATTTTATGCAAGAAGCAAGCTTTAATACTGAAGAAATCAAAAATACCCTTAATCCTGCCCTTGGATGTACCACGTTTTTCATTCAGTTTGAGAAAATGTCTAAGAATGTTTGTTACTGGAAAAATCCCCTCAGAGTTGAACAATGCTTAACCAGACATACTTGTTCAGACTGGTTGATGTTCAGGCAACATTGAAAGGGAGCCTATTAGTGAGCATTGGTACAGGCAACCACAAAGGGATCACTCACAAATGTACTGCAAAAGCAAATGTGCATCTAGAAATGTGATCCTCGGGCGTAGTCCACTACTGATGAATAATTTAGTAATTTTGCTGGTCACATAGAGACTTTTGCAGAAGAGATATTGGAACACTTGGATAGATATCCTTATTCCCCCCCCTCTCTATCTCTCTCTCATTTCACAAGACTTGAGGCGGTTGATGTTCAAACTGAGCCCTTATCTAACTGTTACTAGCCAAGCTCAGCTGCCTGCTGCATTTCAAAGTTTACTCCACCAATCAGCTGTTTCTGCTGAAACACCACAAGCCAAATGACAGTCAAGGGACCCTCCTATCATGCCCTGGTAGAGACACATTTAAAAACACTGCTACTTAGATACCAAAAAAGATCAAACTTAGATGCCCACCAATATATGCCGAATGCAGCATTGCCCTGAGTTATGGGTGCCTGAAAGGAAGTTAATCGTTATGCTAGGCTTTAACATTCAGTTACAGCTCCATGTATGGAGGCAGGATAGCTGACACAAGGCAACATATAAATCAGCCTCTGTCACACCACACAATACTTCTAGCAACCAACAACTTGACCGTAACTGGGATTTGTGCCTTTGCATACTAATGTGTAGGCTATACATAGCAAATTCATATATACTCATTGCAGGGACAAGCTGCTTGGAGTAATCTGTGTTTAAGTGCCTTGTGCAAGGGTGCAATGATGATAACTTTATGGAATACCACTTGCAGGTTTTGAACCCAAAACCTTTCAGCTCAGGTGTAAATCAGAAGGTCGCCAGTTAGACCCTATGACCCATCACATTTGTGCCCTTGTTCATCAATATAGGATGGTATGGTGAAGTGGTTAAATGTTCTGCGCTTGTAACAAGGTTACTGGTTCAACCCGCTATGGGCCATCACAATTGAGCTCTTTAAGTGTGTAGTGGTTTAAGCTCTGAGCTGGTAACCAAAAGGTTATGAATTTCCAGCAAAGGCAGAAAGATTCTATCTATTCATAACTATTGCTTCATTAGGTCAAATAATTCCATATCGAACTCTACAATGTCACTGCAATATGACTAATAACCCTAATGATACCAAAAAACTTACTAAAGTACATTTACATTTACATTTATGCATTTGGCAGACACTTTTATCCAAAGCGACTTACAGTGCAATTATTACAGGGACAATCCCCCTGGAACAACCTGGAGTTAAGTGCCTCACTCAATGACACAATGGTGGTGGCCGTGGGGATCGAACCAGCGACCTTCTGATGACTAGTTATGTGATTTAGCCCACTACGCCACCACCACTCACACCACTCAAGTGCAGTAAAGAAGTCAATGGAGGTCTCATAACACTGATATATTACACTTTAAAAAGATCTTTACAGTTCTGAGTGAGTTTTATGGGGATGAACTTACTGTGAGCCTCAACTCTGTCTGATTTGATATCAACAGCCATAACATGATAAATCTTGTGTATAAGCTGTGTCAGCACAATTTAGCTTAAGCTAGCACTGTGAAGCCGGGAGAGAAAGACAGAAAGAGCGAAAGAAAAAAGCGTGTAGGCACTACATAATCCTACTCACTTAACCCACCCCACAAATCTCTCTGGGAACACTGATTCGTGGTGAGGAACAAATATTATCTGGACATATATTTGTGCCTGAACTGCTAATATTTCCTTTAATGGCTCTGGTCCTTCACAGACTGATTAGACTCCACTGTCTCATTGTAAATTCATGCTTCAAAACATGCTTTACTGGCTGACAACAAAAGATCCAAAGTATTCTGCTGCCTCATAATCACAAATACATTTACATTTATGCATTTGGCAGACGCTTTTATCCAAAGCGACTTACAGAGCCCTTATTACAGGGACAATCCCCGGAGCAACCTGGAGTTAAGTGCCTTGCTCAAGGACACAATGGTGGTGGCCATGGGGATCGAACCAGCGACCTTCTGATTAACAGTTATGTGCTTTAGCCCACTACGCCGCCACCACTCCTATGGAGTAGGACAAGTAGGGCCGCAACTAACGATTATTTTGATAATCGATTAATCTAACGATTATTATAATGATTAATCGAATGATTAATGAATGACTCATCGATTCTGAATACAAAGAACCCCTGTAAGATCACTGAAATGGCGCCAGCTAGTCTGTGAAGTACAATGCGCTATTGACAGAGGGACACTCCGAGCGTCCCCGCGACGGTGTGCATCATCTGGATGCAGTTTCAATCTCTCCCTCTTAGATTGTGACATTCGCGCAACTCATAGAAGAGGAGAAATACCACGTTCTGAGTTTGTAGTTATTTACATGACCTGCTTCTGTATTATTTGAACTTTAATAAAGCTATAACATATTACATTTAACGGCATTAAAGATGTAATGACGGCGTTTCCTTTAAAGATGCTCGACACACAAATTTTGCTTCAGCGGAGCAATAATTCCCACACTCATCTGTGTTCCTCTCACTGTACTGACACATCTGAGTGGGCGAGGAACACTGCTAGGGAGATATAATGTAGGTGACTATGAATGTGTTTGCCCACATTAGCGTAGGTGTTAGTATTTTCCTGACTGATCTAGTGACTAAACGTGTTTGTGTATGTCCATGTGTGGCCCGTGAACATTTCCATTAAGCTCAGCCTGTGATCAGTTCACAATAAAAACTCACCCGCATAACGTGACATGAGCATACTATATCCTCTGAGAGCTCCTACGTATGTGACATCAAGGGAGTAACAAAGACAAGAAATTAACACCTTAGCGAGATCAGAGTCATCACTCTTGTGAGATGACAGATTTTCAGTGTCTCCACAACTCTTTCATTAATTTATGCCTGCAGGACCCCAGAGGGCATTAAGTCAAATCCTACATGCTCTTAAAACTTCATCAAAATATTTAGCTTCATTCAGAATATTGGTGAAATCAAAGGACATTTGAGAAGTCATAGAAAATCCCATCGAGTTAGGATGACACTCTTGGCTACAGATTGCCTAACCTGGACGAGCCCCCGAAATATGTCAGCACCACCCAAAAGATCTGGTAGCTCACCTCTTTCTCTTCACAGAATCCACGTTGTAAATGTATCAAATCCTGCTTCATGGTATATAACTGAAGATCCAGAGAAACTGTGGAGCTTAGGCCAATGGAAAAAAGGATAGGAAAAATGGAGAAAAGTGAGGAAAATATCCTTAGATGAGAGATGCTGATAGAAGAGAGTTATCTGCAGTCTTGAGAATGACTGCCAGGTACCGGCGCATGCGCCAAGAACATACATCCCCCATCACACACACAAATGTTCACTCATCAGCGAGGCGGACAGACCCACCCTCCTCTTTTCTCTTTTTTACCCACTCGATAACAGCTATTCAGCTTCATCTCATCTCACTCTCTCAAACTTTTTCTCTCTGTTCTCTTAACCTCTCTTGTGTGTTCTGCCTGCTGTATTATAATATTTTATATATATATATATATATATATTATATATATATATACAGCAGGCAGAACACACAAGAGAGGTTGAGAGAATCTGAACAGAGAAAAAAAGTTTGAGAGAAATGTTTCAATATTACACAAACAGATTTACAACACAAAGAATGTAAAGCAATGCATTTTAACAGCTATGTAAAGCCTATTGTGTGTGAATTTAAGAGTTGGATTACAGAACATCTTTGCCAGCATCCAAAGCACCAGAAAATGGATTCTAGTGGAACTGCTGAGCTGTTCCTTCCATCTAGTGTTCCTGTTCCTCTGAGTAGATATAAGAGTTGCAGTTACTGCACCACTGATAAGGACAAAGTGCCTAACTCATGTGTATGTGTCAGTTACCATTCCAACTTCTGGGGGGAATGCCTATATTTACCCAAGCCACAGTCTCTCTATCAAATCTGCTAAACAGACACTAACTAGCATATTTGTGATGACAAAGATGAACACTAATGTATTGATTTAATCACCAATCTAATCTTCTAGAATATTCTCACACTGTATCCATGGGAAAATGTATAATTTAAAGTTCATTAACTAAGGTAAATGAACAAACTTATAAGGAGTTACCAAAGATTTTTATGATGAAAGTTGATTGGAACTGAAAAAAATACCAAAAATTACGTATATCCATGTTAAAGTGCAGCTAATTCAAATGTATGATACAGTACAGGAGATAATATCAAAGAGGAACTAGGTGCATTTCTCTTTTTCAACAACTTCTATTAAAATGAATCTGTAACGTCTCCACTGGAGTAAAAGACTGGTAGTTCTGACGATGAACTCTCATATAACTTCTAACAGTTTCAGTCCAAATGAGACTGATGGGCTACTTTATGCGAGTACCAGCAAGAAAGATGATGAGTTACTGGTAAAAGTTTAGCCAAGTAGGGCCATATGCTTCATATATCTGCCAAAGCATTACAATAAAATTGGATTATTAATAGACCATTAAGAGTTGATTAAGAGCCACAGTCTGTTCTCCCAACGTGAGGTAGAAATATCAGCTTCCGTTGAAAGTGTCCTAAAAAAAAAGATCTTTAGCCTGTTAACCCATTAACCAGTTGCTTTTGGTTCCATCCCTCTTGTGTCTATTCACAACCCCCAACAACCCAAGTATGCCATGTTTTAGGTGAAACACAATGCATGTAGAATCATGAATCAAATTCAAAAGAAGGGACTGGTCCTAAAATCCTTAATCCTTTTCTGGTAGACTGGTCTGTTTTGCATTTTTTGGGGATGTAAAGGGTTCATCAGTCTTGAGGGTGATGAAGTTTTACTGTTGAGATTCTACACAGTGTGTTCTACTTTGGATCAATCTGCTGGCTTTCCTACAAAGACACACTACACAGCCAGTATTAAGCTTTTCCGAAGGAGGACTGAAGTAAGAACTGGTCCTACACTCCTCCTCATTAATAGATCCCCATCTGGCACATGTTCACCCTGGGTTGGTCAGAGGGCCACGCGTTTTCAGCAAGCAAAGATGGTGACAATAATGTAAAGGTGCAGAGTTGTATTAAGGCGGTAGGAAGAGATAATGAGAGGGACTTTGGGCTCTTGTTGACCAAACGAAGGTGCCAAGGTTCAGCATTTAATTAAAGAACAAATATGTTAGATATTAGCCTCTGGCAATAATGGTAATGGTACAGTATGCTCAAACTTGAACTAGAACATCTTCAACAGACTGAACCCTATACTCAAGAGAGGGATGTATACACAAACATGAGAATGGTCTGGTGCATGTGGATAAAGATTAGGGCCTTTTACCAAAAGAATGTTGGTTTGAATCCCAAATAGGACATAAAACCCATGAGCTACCAACATTGTGCCCTGAACAAGGGACTTAAGATCAGACTCAAAGGGGTTTTTTCCAAAGCAAGTTGCTTTGGATAAATGCAAATGACTGCTTACTTGTTAAGAATATGAAGGAAAAGCAACATATTACACCAGAAATCAAACAGCTGCACACAAAAAGCAGCAGATTTTTAAAACACTGCTTACTGAATAGCCAAGAATTACCAGCTGGAACTGGGCTTCAACGAACTGGCTAGCAAAGGTGAGTAGGGTTCAGCACCTAGATTAAAGTTCTTGATTCAGATGTAAAAAAGCAAGGCTTTTGTTTCCTGCACATCATGCGTTTCCAGCAGTAAATTGGTGCAGAGTTTAAACATACTGTCTACCACAAAGGTAAAATGACATACTCTGATGAGGAGGAGGGCGGGGTAGGGCCGTGAGGACACACGGATGACCCTGAATTGGGCTAATTAGCAGGGAGTGGGATAGAGATGAGCCGGAGGCACCAGTTCTAAAGAGAGACGCACACGGCCGCGTGTCTTTATGTTTGTCATGAGGTGGTGGTCAGGGCTGGGCTGTGAGAACACACAGACTGCCTTGAATCGGGCTAATCAGCCAGGAGGGGGATAAAGATGAGCTGGAGGTGAGAGAGAGAGAGAGAGGCACGTGGCCCCATTGTGCATGTCTTTGTTTTATGTTGTTTTAAGTTGATTTACATCATTAAACTTTACATTGACTGTTCAGCCGGTTACCATTGCCTCCTTGCCCGAACTTTATCGGTTACAATGTTGTTTTAAGTTAATTTATATCATTAAACTTTATGTTGACTGTTTAGCCAGTTCCTACCTCCTCTTGCTCGTCCTTATCTGTTACACATACATTCTTAGATGTTTCGTGAAAAGCAGGTAGGCAGAAGGGCCATGTTTAGTGTGCTGTTCCTCAACAAAATATCGACTTCCATTTCATTTTCATTTATTCACTTGGACACTTTTATCCAAAGCTACTTAGAGTATTCAAATTATACCTTTAATCAGTTTGTCAGCTCTCTGGGATTTAAACCCAAGAGCTTGGTATTACTAGCAACATGCTCAGGATTCACCCTTTTCAGTTCCGCTCTTCCCAAAGATTCATAAGATTATTTATAGGAGGAGGATATTTTTCACAAATTCAGAAGGCATTTTCTAGACCTTTAATACACAAGCCTCTTTCCAAAGGGAAAAGTAGCATCTTTCCACACATTTCAAGCACTTTCATACTATACTGCATGGTTAATCTTAAATTACTCAGTATTGTAAAGGCTCTACAGCATTTTTGCCTACAATGGTTTGGATGATAATCCTGAAATAAATTTGTCTAATTATCAATTTCACCACAACTTATCCATATATTCATCAACCTCTATTTGTATCAATTTCTCACTCTATATAAATAATTACACAAATCAAACATGTCAAATCCGCCAAGTTTAATGACACGCTTCAGGCAAAATATTGCCTGTGGTTTCGATACAGGCTTGCATCATATTCAAACCACAATGGGATCATGGGAGAGTGCTACTGGCAGCTTTTTGAGACTGTTAGGATTCCATTCACGATGTGCAAGAGGTCTGGAGGCTAACCATCAATCGCTGCGACATGTGTTTTTTTCTCCTGCATGGAGCTCAGTTCCGCTGGTGTGCTCAGTAAGTTTCTGGCAGTGCAGATCAAATTTATGGCAAATATATTCAGCAGAGAAAGCTGCATTTGCATCTAACTGAATAGCAAAGGAAAGAAAATCAGGAACAAATGAAATGACAGAGAAATAGACCAGCAGCCACACAGGCACTCCACATATAGACAGACACTGCAGAAATAAGGAGACATGCGGAGGGTAGAAAGCGGTTACTGTACAACAAAACCTTGTGGAGATCTACCTCGAGGTGAGATTAGAGACAAGTACACCAATGCAGCTGTAATCTAAAACAGAAAAACCCATAGGACTGACAACAACTCTCAAACACTCAAACTTCAAATGGCATCTTGATTATGTTCAAATAACAAATTCATTATCTTTTGGACTGCTTCCTTGTAATGATTTGAGCCAATTTGCTAATTATTTGTAAACCACTTTATCATCAGGGAAAAAACTGAAACCAAACAATTAGGGCTGGGGGATATATTGAATAAACACAATATAATCATGATGATTTTGTTGGCAAATTTAGCAATATTTCAATATCAAATTATATGAATATCGAAATGATTGTAATGGACTTTTTATTTGGCCACTACTTTTCCTGAAGATTGTGTCACCAATGAAAATAACATCAGAATCAGGATGTGGCCATCTTAAACCACAAAAAGGCTGCAAATTGTTAATATCAATACATGGTCTGTGCGTTTCAGAGCTGACAAATTTGCAATGAGGAATATTGTAAACTATCAATTACCCAGTGCATTTTCAGTTTTCCATCAAAATAAAGGCTCCAGGTAAATGATTAATATGACAGAATAAGGAGAGTAATCTATTATAATAATAAGATTGACTGGGTCCTGCAACAATAATTCAGTATTTTAAAACATTCAGTTGGGTTTCAAAAAAATAAATGAGTGAAATTGTTTTTGTTCATATTTCTGTCATGTTTTCAATGGGGCAATTCAAAGAGCTCTACCTTTACGTACACCTGTGACAGCATTTACCCCATTATGTGCACTGTAACAAGACTGATCTCAAGTATAACACCACTGCAAAACTGAACTGGCCCCTTTAAGCTGCAAGGGGAGCTAGAGGCACTAAAGAAAGTGGCCCAGATGGTCAGTGGAGACCACGCATGAACACCCTGTGAAAAGTGTCATTCTGGGGACATGCTTGTGATTTGCAACTGAAGTGAGGGAGCCTTTTCTTGGAAGTGTGAGGTGCCTTTGATACAGGTCTTTGAGGTAAATGGCTGATCTGTTGGGTGACTCACACTTGGCACTTGTTTGGCTCAAGCTTTAAGGGAGTCATAGAACTTAGGTATAGTATGGAGGAAAGTGTCTGTGTTCACATGCATATGTTGCGTTTGAGGAAAACAGAAGCATCACAGCCACTGTGGATGCCCTTGCAGTCACAGAGCCACACTTCAGTGAAAATCAAACAGCAAGTAGCAAGCCATATACACAAAAACAAGCACTCCGCCCTCATCTATCATACACCGCTATGACTGAGCTGCTCAGCTCTACCAGGACAACAATGAATGGAGTCGAGCAACTGGCAATTAAAAATGTATAGGAATGTTAACGGGTAGCTATCTCCAGGTTTTATAGACCTTGGCAGAGCCCCTCGGGCATATTAGAGCTTTAGAATAGAGGAAAAGATCAACAAGATAGTCCACATGTAGCATAGGGATGTACTCATTCTCTTAACATGTTGCTGCACATGCAAAAACACAGGAGTAGTCTTTGTGAATCTGTGCTCATTTATTTAACACCACCATTCATTTCCATTCGCTGTTCCAGGGGCCTTTTCTTCAATTAACGGCATTTCATAACAATGATGAAGCTTTAACTTTCATCTGGCGCAGTTCCATTGCACTTACTCTAACTGGAGCAACATGAGGACAGAAACATTGTGAACATGAGGAGAAATGAAAAAGCCCACAGCCGAATTTCACTCCAACAGCTGCTTCTGACTAACATAATCTCTTCAATGCTTGCCTGAAGTCTTTCTGTCAGCTTAAATGGACGCACACACACACACAAATGCACTTATGGGTCATCCTTGCAAGACACATTCTTTAATTTTATTCACACTTTTTTAGTTGGTCTAGGTGCAAATGCAACAGAGCCCTGCTGAACCCCCTACAGCTTAAAACAGTCTGATGGTTTTTTGGTCCATGGTCTCCCAGTCTGTTCAGGCTAGTCTGTTGGCTGGCCTTAGAGGAGATTTAGATGACCTCCTACTAACCAGTAGCGCTCCAGCCTGGGAGATCAGGTAGACCAGCTAAGGATCAGCTTGGCCAGCCTGAGAGACCAGCTTTAACCAGTTAGGACCAAAAAAAAACATTTTATTATATCATGAGAAATGCATCATGTTAAAAAACATTTTTTTGGCAAGAAATATCAGATGGAATTTTCATGCTGTTGAGCCCCTTGCAAGAACGTATCCTTTGTTAACATCCCCTTGATAAAGGGATCCGCTTGACCCTTCAGGCACATCCTAGGATGGCTTTTGAACAGAAGAGCTTCTATTCGAAAAAAAAAAAAAGAGCCCTAGCTCAACTTACTGCTGTTTCGATTCTTGCGGTTGGACTTGCCACCAAGCAGCATCTTTAGACTGTTCCTGAACATGGCTGCACAGTTTTGGACCTGGCTATAGAGAAATCTGCAGAGAGAGACAGAAAAACAATACAACACTGTGTGAAACACAAGCAAAAAAGGGTTTTTCAATGGCCGATGCGATGTCTACAGAGCAGGATGCCAAAAAAAACATAATACAATTTAACAACAGCAAATCAGATAACACAAAATTCATAGCGTTAAACAAACACTTATTTTAAGCAAAATGTACTAAAATTTGCATAAACTTAAAAAAAGAAAAACAGAAAGTGTTAACTAGCCATTGGCAATTCTATAGGAAGATTTTGGAACAGACAAAGGGGACACTTTTGTTAATCAGCCAAGCAAATATGGTTATCGGCCACTGCTGATATATTGGTCAATCACTAAAAAACTGAATTCACTGTGATGGAAAAACATTCTTGGTCTTAAACAAAAGTTAGAAAGTTTGAAAATTGCTGAAATTGATAAATGTGCACATTTGCAAGGTCATTCAAAATCAGTGATGTTCAGAAATAATTAAATTAGGTAATTGAGGCAATTATTTTTTTAACCAAAATGACCCAATGACTGAAGCGCAAAAGGTAAAGGTCATTTTCTGGATATGGTGCCATATTCGAACCATACCATTCTTTGAAGTAGCTTTTGTTAATGCCGTCTGACAACTTTATGACACATGGTACTGAACCATGTTAGAGGTAATCTGCAGTCTGCAATCAGCATTTCCACAGAGCTTCTGAATAATTGATTTCTGCTACCAATAAAAGTGTAGTACTCTGAGATCTGTTTAACATACCTGACCACGCTACAATCCAGTCAACAGATTTTTCACCACAATCAGTACAGAACATGTGTAAAGCAATTGTCCTGATTCATGTGGGGGTGGTCATCATGACTACAGAGTCTAGCAGAAGTAATTTCCAAATGTCTCAAAATCATTTGGGGGTAGGTAAAAAAAATTACATAATTTCAAGATGATCTTTGCCACATTCTTGATTAAAATAAAAGGTACACTGAAATATTTGAGCAACAGTAACACTTTACAATAAGGTTGTATTCATTAACGTTACTTTCCACAACACTGTAGCAATAAGGCACTTATTAATCTTTGTTAATGTTAATTTCTTCATTACCTTTTTACATTAAAAGTTGTATGTTTATATGCTTGTATATGTATTTTTTCATGTTCATATTGCATTAACTAATAAACAATTACAGTAGTTATAGTGTATTGATGTAACATTAACAATGATAAATAAATGAGTCAAACAAAATAATTGTTCATCATTAGTTCTTGCTACCTAATGCTTTAACATATGTAAACAACTAGAACTTAATTGTAAAGTGTTATCTGAGCAACAAACATACTTGATAACTGTTGCCATTATGTTTAAATCTATGAATCTATGCAGGTTTATAGTGTAACAACTCAATGACTACATGACTTTTCTATTTTCTTAGATATCAACACAGATTCTCAATATGTTAACACAGAAACCTGATCTCCGGCATCTCCTATTCCTTCAAATCACAGAAAGGGTGTGATCTCATTTTAAAAAAGTAGCTTGACTGGTGATATTAAGCTCTGAAGTCTAGACAAAGAGTTATTGAGGGGATTTTTGGAAGCCGGTGTGATTATATGTTTCAGGTACACAGAGGTTCAGTCTTTTGGATTGGTGGAGCTGATAATTAGTTTCATCTGTGGGATTCGTCATTCTTCTCTGGATTATTTTAGGACCCACTCAACAACCACACTGAGGAGGGATCACACCCTAATGCTGCTAATTACTGCTTCATGTATGAATATGGTGCGTGTGTGTGTTTACATGTGTGTAAGAGTGCTAGAGACACTGGCTTTGTTCTGGTGCTGCTGTAGGTAATGCATGATTCTTTCAGGTGGAGTATTTATCTTTTGTATAGAATAAATGTATGGGCACCATGGATTTCAAAGGAATTACATTACCTCCTTTTCTTTAATGAGTTTTGGTGGAAGTTGTGAAATTCACAAACTTATTACACTGAGAATGCAGAAGGTCTGCATGTGTACAGTATGTGGCTGTGGAAGTATTAGTGGGTGTATTTATAAATATGAATTATAATGGTTCAACCAATTACAGTCAAGTAAAGCAATGGCCCCCAGGATGCATTTGGATGCTTAAGCAACACACAAAAATGTTTTGAAATGTTTAAACATGTCATTAAATTAGGTCCTGGTTAGCTCAGCGAGAATTCATGCTGACCAACCACCCCTGGAGTCGCAAGTTCGAATCTAGGATGTGCTGAGTGACTCCAGCCAGGTCTACGAAGCAACCATATTGGCCCGGTTGCTAGAGAGGGTTAAGTCACATGGGGTAACATCCTTGTGGTCATGATTAGTGGTTCTCACTCTCAATGGGGCACGTGGTAAGTTGTGTGTGTATCGTGGAGTGTAACATGAGCCTCCACGTGCTGGGAGTCTCCACGGTGTCATGCACAATGAGCCATGCGATAAGATGCGCGGATTGACAACTGAGACTCCTCCAACACCCAGATTGAGGTGAGTAACCGTGCCACCATGAGGACCTACTAAGAAGTGGGAATTGGGCATTCCCAATTGGGGAGAAAACGGGATAAAAAGTAATAAAAGTAATTACATAAAATTATGAAATACTGAAATAAAGACACCACAAGCACACAAAACATTTACAAAAATACGTTTGTTAGGCTTTACATTTTCTAATAACCTATATACTACTAAACATTATAAAATTGGACACATTCTGGTTGTCAAATGTTAGTGGAACATGTTCAAAGTAACCAAGAAAAGTTAGTTCTAAAAAAGCGTCACTTGTTTTCAGATGTCACTTGGTATCTAATGCAATCACAATGGGCATTTTTAATTGTGTCTTAAGTGTCCAAACATTTTCCAGTTTGTTTTATGCTCTGGCTGTTGATGCTTCCAAAACACTCGGTAATTGAACAGTAGAGAAAGACACCGACAGTCTAGAAACACTGGTTCTCCTTAAAGTAAATAGAAGCACTGTGAGGAGTCACCCAGACTCCAGCACAGCTGCTTTGCGTGAAGACTGAACCCAGCACACAGGGTGCTTGGGGAGGCTCTGGTACCATTCAGTCTGTTAATCTGTCTTTCCCATGGTTTCATTCTTTTTCTACAGCAAAGAGTGAGTTTGTGTGTGTGAGTCCATGGGCTCAGAAAACAAACAGCCTCAGGAATTGAGAAGGGCACTCTAGGTCTCTACAAATTATTCAGTTGCTGGGAGGTCAGTGCCAGGTATAAGTGTCCTTCACTCTACAGTCAATTACATGCTTTGTTCCTGACATTTGGGAGAAAGAGAGTGTGATAGACATATAACAGACAGAAAAGTGGTGTTAAAATTATGACTTAAAGAAAACATTGTAGTTTCTAAGATGTTCTGAGAAATTTGTTGGGAAGGATGGATGGATGGACCAATTATTTGAAAGAATGGCTGGATGGATGAATAGATGGATGGATGGATCAATTATATGACATATTGATTAAAGGATGGAAAAAAAGGTCCCAAAGCCCCCAAAAAACAATACATTTGATTAATTTACTACAACTTATGTTATGTAGAACACAGTGAAGCAAAGAAATGCAAATACTTTTCTGGAACAATACTGGAACAAAATTTTGAGGTATCATGAGATGCAATTATCACAAGCAACATGAACTCCACATACCCTGCACTCGACTCCGTTATAACATTCCCTATGTATTTGGGTCTGTTTTATCTTGGCAGGGCTTTACAGTATTATGCTGGGCCTCCACACCTTTAGAACTGATTTTGGCTGAGGTCACACAAATGAGAAACAGATGGCCTAGTGGGGGGGATGAACATGCACACATGAATTTCTTTTCATAACGTGACGAATCAATATTAATGGCTAGATTTTCTTCTCTTCGACCAAAGGAGATGTTAAATGACAAACCAAGTCACTTAATGACCTGAAGGGATGAATCCCACTGTGTATACTTCTATTAAGCATGTACCGGGCTGATAATGGTTAAGTATGTCCTCAAAAGTATGAAGTAAAAAAAAGAGTAAGCCAGTATCAGGACATAGTGTACTACAATGACTTTAAATAGCATCTTGGTACCGTATCAGAGATCCACAGCAATCCAATCATCTTGTATAGAGCTAGGGGTTGTGGCAACACAGTCTCGTGACAATTCACAATAATTTCATAAGATATCGTACGACTTGGAAAGGCATGACTTTAATTTTACTACCATTTAGACAGATGAATAAACAATCTGAAATTCATCACAGACATCAAACTTCAGCTAAACGCCTATTAAACACTATATTTTAAGAATGGAAATGTTATTGAACACATTTTGTTACTCATACCATATATATTTATTCCTTCTGTAATACACAAACACATAGTTTCCTATTAAAATTATGGTTAGGTTTAGGGTTTGGGTAAGGGCTTAGACTTTTTGGTTAGGTTTGGGGTTAAACTTATGAAAAACCGTGATAAAAGTTTGTTGGTTTGTTTATTTTTCTCTATGGGAGTAAAAGTCATAGGTTTTTGCATAAGCCAACTTGAACGTTTTCTCCTCCTTGTGGTAATTTTTATGACTTGCCATGAAACCTGGTTGGACTGTGGTAAAAATTAGCCTGAAAAGCATGCACAGATGCACACTTCATAAATCCAATGCAAATAGTAAACCATCAGAGCACTTTTGACAAACAATTGTAACAGCTTGGTATGCACTAATCCTGATCTTGCAATGTACATAGGACAATAAAAAGAACATGAATTGGGATCCAACCAAGGACTGTGTTAATACATTTTATTAACTTTGGAATAAAATTGGTAAGGTCATTAATTTAATAGATAATGCTTTGGTGCAAATGCTAACAGAACACAGCAGGGGGGTCTGTGGTATCAAGACGCCATTTTATGATGTGGTAATATTTCCCAGTACTGGTACAATGTATTACTAAAATTTTAAAATATTAAAATTCTCTCATTTACTCACCCTCATGCCATCACAGGTGTGTAGGACTTTCTTTCTTCACCAGAACACTTTTATTTTTATCCCCTTTTCTCCCAATTTGGAATGCCCAATTCCCACTACTTAGTAGGTGCTCATGGTGGCGCGGTTACTCACCTCAATTTGGGTGGAGGAGAATAGGTTACCCCAGTCTTCGGTGATCTGACTTTTGAAGCTCCAAAAATAACATATATTCAGCATAAACGTATCAATATTTTCAATATCAATATATAATAAAAATATCAATATTCAAGTATTTTTGTAATTCTAAATCGTTGCCTCTGGTCAGTAGCGGCATGCGTGCATGATGTAATGGTGTTGATAAAACACATAAGCGATGTATTATAGGTAAAAAGTACTGAAATATTTATATTTTTTGCACCAAAAGCGATCATCTCACTTTAGAAGACATAAATGTAACCGCTGGAGTCGTAAGGATGACGTTTATGCTGACTGCCTGTTCTTTTTGAGCTTCAAAATTCTAATCCACTTGCATTTTAAGGAATTACTGAGCTAAATTCTTTCCATTTTTCTTCAAATGTGTTCTGCTGAAGAAAGAAAGTCATACACACCTGGGATATCATGAGGGTGAGCCAATGAGGAGATATTTTTTTTATTTGATTTTTTTTTTTTTTTTTAGATATAATTGGGTCTATTTGGGGCCATTCACATAGAACACTTTTTTTGCAATAGTCTGTGCTCTTTTTAAATCGTTTTTATATGTGAAGATTCGCTTACCTGTTATGATGTGTTTCACGTTTTTTTCAGCATCTTGCACAGGGAAATTGCATTATAGTGTGTCAAGTTTAAAAGAACCTGTGTTCTTTTCCATTCATTGCACTGCATTAGCGCAAGAACACATTCGGGTTGAACAGCTCCATAGACTATGATCTGTCCTGTGATAGATGTATTTGTCTCAACTATGCTTAGATTAATTAATTTATAATCCACATATGCCTGGAATCATAACATTTTGAGGCTACTTTTCACAACTTAAATGTTAGTGTAGTCGATCAGATCCTGTTGTGCAAGGTCTAGCCATACGAGATAGGAAGACAACAAGAAAATATTGAAAGAGACAGGAGGGGTGTGTGACTGCTTCTGAATAAAGAAGAGTGAGACGGAGAGCAGGGTGACATTCCCTAAAGCAGTGCTTCATCTAACTGATGAAGTACAGACAAGATGTAACTCAGTGTAGCGAGGTTTGCTGAGCGAACTGTGGTTATGCGTGAGAATGAACTAATGCTTTTACCCAAAGCAGTCTCTTATACTCGGACATACAATTTAATGAGGCCCTAATGTCTCTAGAAAAGCTGACCCACAAACTAACGAGAAACTCAGACTGAAAGTTGCAAGGCTGAAAAATGGTATCTGTAATGCTGCAGTGGAAAAATCACTTATTTTTTATAAAATGTCACTCGCCACTCTCAGTCTGAATGCAGCTCCAAAAAGCTGAAAATCTTCCCGTCCACAGTAGCTCTCAAATCTAATTTGCATTTCTGCATATTCAAAATTTACATGTCACGATCAGTTCCAAAACACACCAAAACCAAAGATATCTGGATGTCAAACCTAGTGTGATAAATCTTCACAAGCCATATTTTAACAGACGCAAACACAAATTTGTTTTGAGTGCTATGGCGGAAGGGAAGATTTTTGTTGATTAACGACTTTAATTTTGGTTTGTTCCTCACATAAAGCTATTCTATGGCATCAGAAGACTAGAATATAGTACGCAAGCTGTATTTCTGATACATTAAAAGGTAATTTTTCTATCCCCATTTATTTACATTGTTTGGAAAAAAGCAGCATGAATATTAGGCAGGAATATTCTGCCTAACAACTCCTTTTGAGTTCCATGGTAGTAAGAAAGTCATATGGCTTTGGAAAGATAGTAGGGCGAGCAAATGATGGCAATTTTCCTCAAAAGCATTTTCCTCAATCAACTGCATATACTTCATACAAACTGCTCTGAATGGGTTTGTCAGACTCTCAGAGGACTGCTCTAAAACTTCAGTCTATGTTTTAAATGGTTTATTAAATCATCCTTATGGCAGTGACATTTCTACCCCAAAAAAATCTAAACTACACACAGTTTGAAATATTTTTCATATCTTGGGCAAACAATGTCAAAAAATTAAAATTTTCCTACATGAGATAAACAGAATGTCAACTTTTAAGAAGTTAGAGGATTTGCTAATAAAAAACTGTTTTGAATGTGTTTTCACTTGTGTGATAAGTGTTTAGGGCTTTGGGGTGACCTGCCGGATAATCATCACCAATGATGGTGGTGGTGTTGTAGTGGTCTAAACCACATAACTGGTAAACTGGTAATCAGAAGGACGCTGGTTCGATCCCCACAACCACCACCATTGTGTCCTTGAGCAAGGCACTTAACTCCAGGTTGCTCCAGGGGGATTGTCCCTGTTTTAAGTGCACTGTAAGTCGCTTTGGATAAAAGCGTCTGCCAAATGCATAAATGTAAATGTAAATGTACTGACAGAAGCTTTAAAATAAGACTTTAGTCATCCTCATGATGTTCCAAACCAGTATGACTTCCTCTTTTCTGTGAAATAAAAAGGTGACTTTGGCCACACGTTTACATACTGTATATGAATATGAATGAAGACTGGGGCTGTCAAGCTCCAAAATGAAAATGACAAACCATAAATGTTTTCTAAACGTAATTCATAATACTTGTGCATTATATTCCAAGTCTTCTGAAACCATACTATAGCTATGTGTGAAGAACAGATGGAAATGTAAGGTCTTTAGTGATAATCTTCCCCATCAAGGTGACATTTGGGCAAGAAAATTATATTACATTTTTGGGCAAAGTATTCCTTTAAATGCTTGTAGAACCGAAAGGGTAGTTAAGGATGAATTATCTCCTTGTCTGAGAGCTGAACAGAGACCTTGGCACAACCTACACACTCCCAGACAGAGTGTCAGAATCTGACACCATCCTGGCTAGCATCAGCCAAATGTTCAGCCTCATCGCGTGTGTCTGTCCACTGTTAATCTCTAGCCAAGGGGGGGCTTGTGTGTTATAGTCCAACTGGATTACTGGTATAAGAAGAACAAAGAACAAGGGGTAACAGTGCGGGGTGGGACAGAGAAACGGAGAAGGACAAAAATTATGTCAAGTGCCTCAAGGGAAGGAGTTCAGGCCAAGGTTGTTGTCATACACAAGTTCAGTCATTTTTTTACCTACATTAACCACTTGCAAAAAAATATTATGATATAACTGTATTTATCAACTATAACTAATATATACTGTATCTGAAAATATCATTTGTTTTATTTATTTTTTTTACACTTATTGACCACTTTATTAGGTACACCTGTTACACCTAATTATTCATTTTATTATTTAATCTGCCAATCGTGTTGCAGAAGTGTAACGTATAAAATCAAGCAGATACAGGTCAGGAGCTTCAGTTCACATTCACATCAACCATCATAATGGGAAATTTCCCATTCCCATGTGTTATCATCTCAGTGATTAAGACAGTGGCATGATTGTTGGTGCCAGATGGGCTGGTTTGAGTATTTCTGTAACTGCTGATTACCTGTGATTTTGATGCACGACAGTCTCTAGTGTGTGTAGAGAATGGTGTGAAAAAAAAAAAAAACATCCAGCGAGTTGACAGGAAGGTGACATTAACCCATATAATGGCCATTCTCTGTTTAACTCTTTCATCAACAAGGTGTTTCCATCCGCAGGACTGCTGTTCACTGGATATTTGTAGTTTTTCGCAGCATTCTCTACACCCTCTAGAGACTGTCGTGCATCAAAATCCCAGGAGATCAGCCGTTACAGAAATCCTCAAACCAGCCCTTCTAGCACCAACAATCATGCCACGGGCAAAATCATTATGTTTTCACCCATTCTGTTGGTTGATATGAACATTAACTGAAGCTCCTGACCTAAATCTTCATGATTTTATGCATTGCACTGCTGACACATGATTGGTTAAGATAATCTCATGAATAATCAACGGTGCTTTTTCTTCTTTTACTTTTTGCAATATATGTCAATAATACACTGACATAGGCCTAATGATGAATGTGTCATAATACAAGAGTCTCTCCAACACAATCAAAACACAAGTGGTCAAAAATAAGCATAATATGGCCAGTTATAACAGTGATGTGTCTCGCTTGTCCACTTCTGACTGAAACACACCAAACAGTTGCGAGGCATTCTTTTATGTTGTTTGTTTATATGTTATCATGAATTAAATCTCACGTTGAGATTATGCATGAATTTCGGGATCTACTCACCTTTTAATCAACCAATGCGCTAAAGAAGTGTTTTAAACTGGTACACGAGACAGAAATAGCGCAGGCTGCTTTTGAACTTCTCAAAATGTCTGAAAAGTCATCCGTGGCAATGTAAACAATTTTTGAATTTGTCGGACATTTCCAGCTAACAGAAACCCTGCTGAGTGCAGTCTCCAAGGTTCTGTCACAGTGTCTCTGCATGATAGTGTGTTTGATAGTGCATTAGCCACTGCAGAACAGCAGACCCCTTTCACCAACGAATGGGGTGAATGGGGTCTGAATGGAGTTGTTGATGTATTTTACACAGAGTTGTAAATTGTAAATGATAAAGCAGAATTGTTTTCACATGAGTTGTGCAAATAGTCACATGACCAGAGCTATTTAATTACACTGTGCTCCTCTAAACATTATGTCTGTTAAAACGCCATAAAAGGAAGCAAATGCACCGATCAGTCACAACATTAAAACCACCTGTCTAATATCATGTAGGTCCCCCCTAGGGCCACCAAAACAGCTCTGACCCATCGAGGCATGGACTCCACAAGACCTCTGAAGGTGTCCTGTGGTATCTGGCACCAAGATGTTAGCAGTAGATCCTTTAAGTCCTGAATGTTTTGAGGTGGGGCCTCCATGGATCACACTTGTTGATCCAGCACATCCCATAGATGCTCAATCGGATTAAGATCTAGGGAACTTGTAGGCCAAGTCAACACCTTGAATGCTTTGTCATGTTCCTCAAATCATTACTGAACAATTTTTGCACTGGGGCAGGGCACAATATCCTGCTTAAAGAGGCCACTGCCATCAGGGTATACCGTTGCCATAAAGGGGTGTACGTGGTCAGCAACAATCTTTACGTACAGTTGAAGTCAGAAGTTAACATTTGCCTTTGTGTAGAGTTTTGCGTTCCTTGCAACAGTCGCCTTCAGTTTGCTAACTGGGGTTATAAAGACAATTATTATTTAACTACTTATTTTCACAATTGTATTTTGTCAAACTATTAAAGACCTTATAGATATTACAGTTTTATCTTCTGTTGATTCATGATTTTCTGTAAAGCTGCTTTGAAATGATGTGTGTTGTGAAAGGCGCTACACAAATAATAATTACTTGACATGTAAACATCTGACCCACGGGGAATGTGATGAAAGAAATAAAAGCTGAAAAAATTATTCTCTCTACTATTATTCTGACATTTCACATTCTTAAAATAAAGTAGTGATCCTAACTGACCTAAGAGATGCAATGTTTTGGAATTAAGAAAAACTGAGTTTAAATGTAATTGGCTAAGGTGTTTGTAAACTTCTGACTTCAACTCTAGGTGGTATGTGTCTAAGTAACATCCACATGAATGCCAGGACCCAAGGTTTCCTAGAAGACCTTTGCCCAGAGCATCAAACTGCCTCAGACGGCCTGCTTTCTTCCCATAGTGTTTCCTGCTGCCATCTCTTCCCCAGGTAAATGATGAACAAGCACACGGCCGTCCACATGATGTAAAAGAAAACGTGATTAATCAGATCATGCCACCTTTTTCCATTGCTCCATGGTTCTGACACTCACATGCCCATTGTAGTCGCTTTTGGTGGTGGACAGGGGTCAGCATGGGCACTTTGGCTGGTCTGCGGCTACGCAGCCCCATACTCAGCAAGCTGCAATTCACTGTGTGTTCTGAAACTTTTCTATCATCTACCTTTCTAAGTTTTTCAGCAATTTGTGCTATAGTAGCTCTTTTGTGGGATCGAACCAGATGGGCTAGCCTTCGCTCTCTACGTGCTCATCAGTGAGCCTTGGGCGCCCATGACCCTGTTTGCCGGTTCACCTTTCTTGGACCACTTTGCTAGTTATTAACCACTGCATACCAGGATCACCCCATAAACCTGCTGTATTGGAGATGCTCTGATCCAGTTGTCTAGCCATATATATATATATATATATATATATATATATATATATATACATACACACACACATACACACACACACAGTCTTATGTAATCATGTGCTTCTTACGTTGTCAGATTTTGACTAAGCTTGTTTTTGTTAGTTATGAGCATCTTGATAAGTGTCATGCTCTGTGTAATCTGGGAGAGGTGCAGCCTTGCTGCTGCTGTTTCTGCATCATAAATTCACCAATTTGCAAAGTGATCTTGCCATAATCATGCCTTTCTAAACTAAAGTGTAACAGCAGTGCAGATATTTTAAGAGCCATTTGTCCCTTTACATTTAATTTTGTGGCATTACATATTTTAGCCAGCAGGTGGAGGCAAAATAAAATTTTTGGATGTAATATGAGCCAATTAGGTGACGCGGAGTGAATCAGCATTACTCAGTGTTTATTCAACAGCGCTCCGTGATCGATCGTATTACTACTACACTTCTAAAACTAGGAAATAGCTTTAAATGGCTTTCAAATAACTTCAGCATTAAGGCTCACCACAGCTAAAAGCCAAAACAGACTGATTATTTATAACAAACTCCAGGCACTTACCAAATACCGGACGTTCCACATTGGAGAGGACAAAATGGTGGAGGACATTGCGGTTTCTATAGGCTCTTGCGCACCGGCTACTGTGAATTAGGGAGGAATACGGCTTTTTTTCCACTAAGAAAATAGGATGCATTTAACCAAACTGACATTATCTTCAGAAAGCTGACTAACAGACTACAGCATCATCAACAGATGATCGCACATGCTCCATCTCTCCATCTTTCACTCTCTATCTTTCACTCTCACACATTCTTGTTTTTCCAATAACTTGTTAGAAACAGCCCAAGTCATGATTTTAGTTCAAAAGTAAAACATTTTAATTACTAACGAAGGCGTGGACTCATCATTGGTTTTTAACCAGCAATGGCAGATTCTGATCCGTCACATAAGAAAGTTGTTCCATGCACGTCTATCACAGCAGTGCTGATGTAGGGCCATAACGCTTGCTCTTGTGATATTGCTTAATAAATATAAACACACACACACACACACACACATATATATTCCCACTACAGGAACACAAGTGAACTGTAAAAAGCTAAAAGATGTTTAAAAATTGTGAAAATGTAGAAAATTGTGAGACCAGACACATGACCTAATATATTCACGTTCCCTTATGCACTTTTGTATTTTATTGTATTTTAACCCAAAAACTTGATAAAGGAAAGAAAAATGTTTATTTGTTGTTTTTAATATACCTATCTGATACCATCACTACCATGGTACCAACACAGTACTTTTTTTGAAAGTTACATAAACACACATTTGTCTTGTTTTCCACATTAAAATTGGACTGCAGGTAGTGATTCAAAGATCAACATATCCACAACACATGTTTTCTTAAACACCTAAGGACACATTATGAACAAATTAACCATCATCTGCAATCAGAAACTAAGCTTACTCAAATGGTACACACCTGCAAAGGCTTATGCCATCAAAGAGAAGAGATGCTCTATCAGCTCTATCTACGTGTTCTATCAGCTACAAAATCATCCTCATTGGAGACAGTCTGAGCTTACAGGACATTTCTCTGACAATCAGATAAGAAACATCCAGTGTTATCAGAATCAAAGAGGCCTGAAGCAGGAATGCAGGCTTTAATTCACTGTTTAACAAAACAACAACAAAGCGCAGACTCTCTCTAAAGGTATTCCGACACAAGTTATCAGCTTTCATCAAGGTGATGGAATCTTCCGGACTGATGGACCACAGCAGGGGTGATCATGTCATGTCAGCTGCAGACATTTAAGTCTGGCTGGAAGCCACAGCTTGTAATTGACAGCCATTTTCTTTCTGCACACAGGATTCAAAATATCGCTACTATGGTCATGATTCAGGAGGTGCAAGTGTAGAAACCATATTTTGATGGTTTGTAGAAACAAATTAATCTGTCTAAAATGCTAATTGAAGCTATCGCTGCTTTTCCACCATCAGGCTGAGTGGCCCTGGTTGCAATCCATGCTGTTCTGTGCTGGTCCATGCCAGTTGGAAAGGTTATAGTTTATTTTTCCACAGTTGGCGATGCCGTGAGAGGTAAACACATTGGAGCGAGTGCGCAATAGAGGACGACATTCCAGTTGCAAGGACTGCTTTTGTCCTTAGTTTTACTCTGCTTAAGCACAGGAAATTCATTTCCCATGTAGCAAAAATGAAAGCAAAGAGAAAAATGCAAGAGGTTTACCATAATTTGCTGAGGGGTCAGTTACACATTGAATCAATGAAATCGTATCGTTGGTGACTGGATTGATGGATTGTTAAGAAAGTAGGCAGTTTTACATAATTCAAAGATAAAAATGCAACTCACTTTTGGCGCATCTCTGCAGACATTTCAACCTGAAAACGGAGCTCAAAGTAGCCAACACTCAACAAATCTTTCATCTTCGGCCACTGGGAGCAGTGGCTTGAAATTGGTAAGCACAAACCGATTTCAGCAGCAGAACTTTCAACCTACGGTCATCGATTTCACAGTGCAATCAGTCAGCACAAATGGTTAATGGTAGGGAACGAGTTACACACTGAAGTTTAATACTTAGGGTTATGTTTTTTTTTTTTTATAATAACAGTGATTCTTGCCTATCGACCTTGAAGAACTACTAAATGCAATCTTGCCAAGTATTTCTTTTACAAGTCCTGAAAATGAGTTTTCCAAATATCTTACAGTACTGGAGAGGTACTGAGGGCTTATAAAACTAGCTGGCCAGAGCCACCGTTCTGCAGTTGATGGATTCAACAGAAGTGCAAATGACTAAAAGCCAAGAGCCGCAGAGCTTTATGTTTTACAGTCGCTCCCTTTGACTAATGCCTCCCACGGTGCAGTGTACAGGAATCACACACATTGTTTGCTGCTGCTCCACAAAGCCAATGATCGGAGAGTGTGCTGGAGAAGGGGGTGGTAATAGATTCTGTCTCGTGACTGTGAGATTTGAGTCGTGTGCAATGAAACAAAACACAGTTCCATCAGCAGTCTCACACACACGGAAAAGAACAAAGAATGGCAGAAGGGTAAGGATATGAACACATACTGCAAATGCCCAGAACTTAACTACAGTACATAAACACAAAAGACACACACACACACACACACACACACACACACACACACACACACACACACACTGTTTCCATGTTTTATGGGGACTTTCCATAGACATAATGGTTTTTATACTGTACAAACTTTATATTCTATCCCCTAAACCTAACCCTACCCCTAAACCTAACCCTCACAGAAAACTTTCTGCACTTTTACATTTTCAAAAAACATAATTTAGTATGATTTATAAGATGTTTTCCTCATGGGGACCGACAAAATGTCCCCACAAGGTCAAAAATTTTGGGTTTTACTATCCTTATGGGGACATTTGGTCCCCACAAAGTGATAAATACACGCTCACACACACACAGGGGGTCAGCGGGGAATTGTGTTATCTTCAATATGATATGCTCACCATGTGTCTTCTGCTTTGATTTAGCACCTGATTAACAATAGGAAATACGCAAATAAGGTAATAGTGCATACAGACAAATATTTTGTGCTGAATGCAATTTGCATTGCATAATTCCCATCTTGTAAGCCGGTTCTGGGTTGTGCAGTATGAAGCAGACTAACACAATCATGCATACTTCACACAGACTGTCCAGCATCACTCCACCACTACGATCCAGACACCTGAATCGGTTCTCCAAAATGCCGAAGATAAGCTTGACAATCTACAGTTGTGGACAAAAAATGTGGCACCCTTGGTAAATATGAGCAAAGTTGGCTGTGAAAAAATAATCCTTTTGATCTTTCATTCAAAATATTCACAAAAATCTATGATAAATAGATGTGAAATATTATTGGCACCCTTTTATTCAATACTTTGTGCAACATCCATTTGCCAAGATAACAGCTCTGAGTCTTCTCTTATAATGCCTAATGAGGTTTGAGAACACGTGGCAATGGATCGGAGACCATTCCTCCATACAGAATCTCAACAGAGGTCTACGCTGGTGGACTCTCCTCTTCAGTTCACCCCAAATGTTTTCTATGGGATTCAGGTCAGGAGACTGGGATGGCCATGGCAGAATCTTGATTTTGTGATCAGTGAACCATATTTTTGTGTTGGTTTTGATGTTTGTTTTGGATCTTTGTCCTTCTGGAAGATCCATCCACAGCCCATTTTATGCTTTCTTGCAGAGGCAGACAGATATAAAAATTTTATCTGTTGAAATTTTATAGAGTCCATGATGTAATTTATCTGAACAAGATGTCCAGAACCTCTGGCATAAAAACAGCCCCACAACTTTAAAAATGCACCACCATATTTAACCATGGGCATGGGGTACTTTTCCTTATGGCTACCTCTCTGAGTGTGCCAAACCCATCTCTATTTTTATTTTATCTGCCTACAGAACTCAGCCCCATTTGCAGTTCCAGTAGTATCTGGCAAACTGAAGATGACTGCGTTTGTTGTTGGATGAAAGCAGAGACTTTTTTCTTAAAACACTCCCTAACTTCTTATGGTGATGTAGGTGACATCTGACTGTAGTTTTAGAGACTTTCTGACCCCAAGATCCAACTAATTTCTGCAATTGTCCAGCTGTGATCCTTGGTGAATTGTTGGCCACTTGAACCATCCTCCTCAGCGTATATGGAGACAACAAAGACACAAGACCTCTTCTAGGCCAATTTGCAACATCTCCAGTTGATTGGAACTTCGTAATTATTGCCCTGATGGTGGAAATTGACATTTTCAATGCTTTAGATATTTTCTTATAGCCAAGTCCAATTTGGGAAGCTCAACAACATTTTGCCACACATCATAACTATATTTTTTGGTCTTACTCATTGTGATGGATGACTAATGGAATTTGCCCTGTGTGTTACCTCATATTTATACCCCTGTGAAAAATGTCATGTTCCTAGTCACCCAGGTGTACTAAAAAAATATGAATGGTCAGATATATTTTACTCATAACAATTTCTAGGGTGGCAGTTTTGGAGAAAAATATTTATTTAATTATGAGACCCCCCTTTCAATTAGTTTACTTCAAATAAAGGTTAGATTTTTGTGAATATCTGATTTGGTGAAAATCAAAAGGATAAACAATAAAGACATACTTTTCACAGCCTTCTTTGCTCATATTTACCAAGGGTGGCAATATTTTTGGCCACAACTGTATGCCTGGATATATGCCTGGTTAGAAGTCTCCTTTCCATCATTTCATTATCATTTGGCTCCTTTCCATCATTAGCTTTTCGAAGGTAGTAATAGCATTAAATGCCCCAGCCAAACAGTCCTGACTTTTATGAATGGGGCACAATCTTCATTTGCATAGATAGGATGCATATTTCACTTAATTTCAATATTTCAGCATATTTTGTGCCTGCTTAAACTGGATTGCGGATGGTTCGTAAATAAAACGTACTAAAAAATCATATGTACAAAGGTTGCAAAACTCTTAAGTCTGCCCATTTTGTGAATGAAAATAGTGAATATGCAAGATCTACAGAGGGAGACAATCACGATTTGTTTTTCCCTGAGAGAAAACCTCACAGAGAGAAAGGACGGAAACAAAGCCAGAGGAATAATGGCAAATGAAACCCCTTACACGCTCACACACGTGCACACACAAAGACAGCTACACAAACACACTTTTGTCCATGTCACTTCCTTTCCAAACACAACACAGAAGCTCCAAAGTGCTTGCAAAAACTTGGGCTCAAAAAGGAGAACAAGATCCTCAAACAACCATAGGAGCCTCAAACAAACATAAGAGCATCCTTTGTGCAGTTTATAAACACATACGCACTCAATCTACTGTTCCTGATAAGCTAGCAAACATAACTCCCAAGACACATGTAAACATGGGCATTTTGTTTTTCAACACAGCTGTAAGCTTTCCCAGATTTAATGAGCAATTTTGTCTTGTTTTCCGATAATATTTTAAACATCCATTTTGGATGACTTCAATATTCAAATGACAAAGTCACCTTGTAAACAAAACTGTGTAAAAATTCTGAAATTGCCGTTAATATGGCTGGGTATTGATACAGATTCCAGATTCCATTCGATTCCGTTTCACAAGCTCTCGATTAAATTCCAATTTCGATTAAATTCAATTTCAGTTACAATGTCCATTTTGCTTACATATACAATAAATTATCTCCCAGCTAATGCTGTTAATTTTATAAGGGACCTTTTTAATAGTAGGTACATAAGGAAAATATTAATTTGACTAATTATATATTTTTAAAATGAACAAATAAATGCATTCAAATCAATAAATAAGATGTTTTCTTTCATATACGGTATTATTTTTGTTTAAATTGTTAATTTATTATTAAATTGCATAATTTGTGCTATTTACAAGTATTTACACTGATTTGTTGAACAGGTGCTCGTCTTTGGACACACATTATACGGAACAACTTTTACTCTCAACATGCAGTGAAAGGATCTCGCTGCTGAATTCTCCATGATTAAACTACTACAATCACTGCTGACAGAAATATGAACATTTAACAGCCAGTTGCCAAATATATTCACTTTAGTCGCATAGCGTGTAATTTGGTTGCAAATGCGAGTGATTTCCTGTCATTGTAGTTGAGGGTTGCACATTGAGTGAAAGATCGATCTTGGGATTTAAGAATCAATCTCGAGAATGTTCAAATGAAGACTGCGATTAATTGGAAAAACAATATTGTTACAAGGTTCATTGTTGGGTGTAAAGGAGGAAGCTGGGACCGGGTTGAACAACACATGTAGACAATTATTGCTGCACTCTTCCGTGACACACAATAAGTCACTGCTTCACACTGACATGCAGATACACACACACACACCTGCATATCTCTCTCTCTCTCTCTCTCTCTGATAGGGGCAACTCAGCGCCAGACGTGTATCCTCATGGCCCAGCCACACCATCCTCCTCGTCACAAATAGTTTTACCCACCCCAGGCTTTAGTATCTTGAGTAGGCATAGTTGTGCTCGTAAGGTCTAATTTTAAGGACTTTCAAAATATTTTATCAAGAGAGAAATTGAAATAGTACAATTTATAATGCAATTAATGAAAAGCTAGGGAAAATAAATATGTTTTTAAGGACCCCTGGAAAGACACTAGACAGAGATGATTCCATGACCAATGAAAGCTCATTCCAAAGTCTAGGGCCTGCCACCACAAAAGCTCTATCACCTTGAGTTTTAAGGTGAGATCGAGGGACCGACAGACACAGCTGATCACCAGAGCAGAGAGACCTTGAAGGTTTATGCAAACTTATTAAATCAGAGATGTACTCTCATGGATGTACACTCATTGAGAGCCTTAAATACATATAGCAGCACTTAGTACTGGATTCTGTATTGGACCGGTAAACAATGTAGGGAAATCAATACTGGGGTAACATGGTCTCTTTTCCTTGTTCCAGTTAAAAGCCTAGCAGGCGAGACAGGCCTGACTCACACCCAGATACAAAGCATTACAACAGTCCAAACGAGACACAAAGGCATGCACAAACTTCTCCAAATCAGCAAAAGAGGATGGACTTCATAGATCTAAGATGGAAAAGGCTATTTTTAACAACATCATTTATTTACTGATCAAACTTGTGCTCAGTGTGAAAATATAACACCCAGATTTTTCACATAGGAATGGAAGCAATGACAAGTTGACATCTACATATACCCCACATCCCCATAGATCAAAAAGAATAAACTCTGACTAATCCACATTTAATTGGAGAAAGTTGTTTGCCAACCAACACTCATTGGCCATGCATTTACACAGAGACTTAAGAGGGGTGCTTCCCATGTTTAATAGGAAATGTCAAGTTGAGAGTCATCAGCATACAGATGGTAGTGTATGCCATGCTTATCAAAGATCTTTCCTAATGGAAGCATGTAGAGGGAGAATAAAACAGATCCCAAAATGGAGCCCTGAGGAACCCCACACGTTAAAGAAACAACTGATGAAGAACAGTTTTCTAAACAGACTGAAATTGTTCTATCCTTGAGATATGAAGAGACCCAATCCAAGGCTAACCCCTGAATACCAAGTACAAGCACAAACACCCAGGCAAAACTGTGAAACTGTGCAAAAAATAAAGCCAATAATAAAGATAGAAAGTAGAACTAAAACAGATAAGAAGAATAAGTCACTACGGCCATGACTGCAAGCTTGTAAACAACCTGACACCATCATTACATCATGCTCAAGGATCTCACGCTTGCTATAAGGTGTCTCATAAAAGTTCTTAAATATCTTTCAAAGACTTGATACATCTTGGTGAAGATTGGAGGTGTTGGTCAGTGCCACCCTACCCTGCAGGATAAAACAACACTCAAACATGTTGTCTTTTGCTGTATCTTAAACCATATTCGGACAGGACTATTTTTCCCTGAGGAGGTCAGAGAAATTTGTGTTTCACAGGAGGTACTTTGTGGTTTTAATGCTGTCCGAATCTGACAAGTCTGTGTTTTTCTCACACAAACTCTGTTAAAAATTACAAAGCAAATTACCAAAGCAAATTTCTGCTATCTCAAGGGTACTCTGGGAAATCTAAAGCCATCCGAATGCAAATGTCTGTGATTGCGGATTACTGAATTTTCACAATGCTTCTCCTCATGTATTTTGACCTGATCGATCTACTATCTAGAATGCCTACTGCACGCCTTTCAGTATGGATGTAGGTTTTTTTTTCTCTCCATCAGACAGAAAAATAAGAAAATACAATGGTAAAGGAGAGCCAAATCACAGAAACTGCTCAGACTGGCCACTGCATTATCAGTGTCAGGTAAGATATTCGTCGTAATTTCTCCTCTCAATTACGTAATGTTATAATTCTATAATTCACAGATAAGTATCATTTATTTCAGTGGGTTTATTATAAGCAGCCACATCTATAAACTAATGTAGTGAAGTTTATTTTTTATAAGCTTTTTAAAATAAGTACTTTGTAATGTAAACTCAGAAATAGCAGCTGTATCTGTCTGGGTTTGAACAGATTTAATGGACAGCCTGAAATCAAAGACACCCCACCCACATCTTCAAACAGAACCCTGGCCCGTTTGTTCTTCCTGCTTTTCAAAGAATTTCCTGCTTCACTTCTTGCTTTGATTCGCACAGTCAAAATAATTGGCCAGGGTCTCCTCGCCTTTTGCCGTTGATGTGAGGGGATTTGAAGTTTGTGTACGAGTTTTGACAGTTCAGGTCATGTATATTAAATCACGCCAGTCTATCTGGGGGTATGTCTAATGAGAGTCAAGTGAATAAATTTATTAAATACTAGTGATAAACGCGTTAGTCAAAGTCTGTGAATAATATAAACAATGATACACTAATTTCTTCCTCCTATAAGGATCTTTTAATAATAAGATTCGGGCAAATAACTAGGGGTGTAATGTTTAACTCGTTCGCTTGATGAATCTCAGAATCGTTTTAAAATTCTAAAATGAAATCGCGATTCGACAAAACTGTGTCAAGTATCAAATAATATACAATAATATTTCATTAGTTCCATGTGCGATTTAACAAGCACTGTGTCGTTCTTTAGTGCGCCCTCAGAACTCTGCCCTCACAGATTCGCACTGTACTCTTCTGTCGCCCTTCATGGGATCACACCTACTCTCAGTTTTGTCCATAACTACATTTACAATTGTGCATTTGGCAGACGGTTTTATCCAAAGCAACTTACAGTGCACTTATTACAGGGACAATCCCCCCCAAAGCAATCTGGAGTTAAGTGCCTTGCTCAAGGACACAATGGTGGTGGCCGTGGGAATCGTACCAGCGACCTTCTGATTAAAAGTTATGTGCTTTAGCCCACTACACCACCACCACTCCCAACTCTCAATAAAAAAATTTCGGAACAGCTTTCGCGCACCTTGTCTCTGATCTCTACTCAGGACGCCCACTGACTATCACATGGTCGCGCTCTGGTCTCGAGTGAAATCACTTAAAGCACTGTACAGCTGACAACTCATTGCGTGGCCACTACTGAAATAAAATGCTTTGCAGGGAAACTTGGCCATTATTTTCTATAAGATAAATATTGCCATTTTACTGGTATCATTGTTAAGTTGGGGCCTTGGCATGCAGAAAATGCAAGTCAAGTTGAAATTTCTTTTCTTTTTAACTCTTTTGTATATGAGGCCTTGATGTAACTGAATGTTACTTTATCGCTGTAATATTTAGATTGTTTTACTGATTCAGGGTACCCATGGTCATGGAAAAGTCATTCAAATGAATACAATAAAAAAAAAGATCATGGAATTGTTATAGTGAACTATGGAATACTTTTGTAGTTTTGCTTGACTTTAAAATATTCTATAAGCACATTGCGCATCTGCTTTTGGTGCAATATCTGAAGAATCTTGTCTTTTTCTTGCCTAAGACACATTAGAAGGAGTATTTAAAGAATGCTATAAATGCATTTTTAAAAATAAAGAAAAAAATAATTTATGGAATTTAAATTTAATTGTGTATTGAAAAGAATCGTTCTAAATATGCAAAAATAATTTTGAATCTAAGCGAAAACCTATGAATCATGAATCTAATCAATCTGCTTTCAACCCAAAGATTCACACCTCTACACAAATAACAATTTTTTCAACAATTGATGTCCGCAGTGTAGCGTGGATCTAAACGTAACATTCTGCAAGCATCAAATGCAGGTAAAAAATTGGCTTTGGCAAATCAAATTGTTAACTGTTACTTTTCTAGTCATTTATAAATACTGCATTGTCAAAATTGCCATGTATGCAAATGTAAGAAATGCTTCCTTAAAACGTTTACCTTATGGAAAATTTGCCCAAAAGATTTTTAGCTCTGAACCCAAACCTTTGTTGTTGTAACTCCAGAACTAACAGCCACCAAAATTAGCAGCATTACGTTAACATTGCAAAGTTTTGCAAAACTGAAAACATGCTTTATTACATGTTTACCTGCAGTTTTAAAGTGAAATGTCCAGCAGGGGGTGCCAAAACAGAGCACAATGAGGTTGTAGTCAGACAAGGTTTTAAGGTGAATTTTAGATGGAGGTTTTAATAAGTAAATGTACCTCCCTAACCTAATAATTTACCATACACCTAACCAATAGTGTTAAAATAGATAAATGATGGTTTAATAAAACAGACATCCTTAACAAACACCTTAACTTAAGCGAGTGTTTTAAAATGCAAATTCAAAATAAATAAATTAAAACACATAAAACTGTAACTGAAGCATCAAAGTCATTTTGTCACTTCTATGTCACTTTCATGTGCATTTGGCTGGATTCAAATTGCGGCCGCCGAGTCCAAAGTCCAATGCTTTATCAGGTGAGCTACCAAGCAAGCTAATGACATAGGAATAATATGTATATGTAGGTGGGTCTATAAAACAAGTCTTAAAATGTTATTTTTTAAATAATGTGTTAAAGTAAAAGTGTTTTTATATCATAACAGGGGGTGAGTAATAGGCTGTAAAATATGTTTTTATAAAATCTAAATCAGCAATTGTACTTGTGATTTGTGTGACAATGATATAACCACTCAGTAGCGCCTCTAGTGTTCATTTCAAGAAACTGCAGAAAATTCAGAAAACGGCACGTACAAGTCAGTTTGGAAAACTGAATATAGAATAATGTTCATTCTATGAGACTAGGTTAAAAATGACTATATGAGGAATCACAAATCATAATTCCAGCATTTCTGTTCGAAGTGGCTTTTTAGCAAAAGATTTCTGACAGTAACACAATGACATACACTGTCTGCTGCAAATATATGAGGAAAACTGCTAAATCATTTTTTTCATTTCGACAAATTTTTAAGGAAATAGTTCACTGTAGTGGCTAGTTAAAATATTTATGGCCAGCATATTTTCTCTATATAGGTTTCTCTAGAACAACACAGAACTTTCTTGTTGTTTTCCAGGCATGAGAATGGCAGTGCCTATAAATCATGCTACTACTGGTGCTGACGGGAAGTTAATTTATGGCATTTCTGCTACACAGCTTCATGTGTTTGGTTTGGGAGATGATGAAAAGAAGATCACTGTGATAGGAAATTGTGTGGTAGTTTTTAAAGAGCAATGCATCAATTGATGAGACACCATGAGAGCCTTTATGCATGTTTGAGATCAATTGATTCTTTTATCTTTCATTAGGTACTATAAAACAAATGCACACCCAGCATGCTCTCAGCCCTTGTGGATTCTGATGTAGTCACATGGATTGTGGTTTAATGTCAAGAAAAGCACCACATAGAGATTAGTCAAAACCCTTACAAAAATCCATAGTTACTTACAGGGCCATAACCAGGGTTTGAAAATTAGTGAGGTGGGGTTCCAAGAATTGTACCACAATTCTGTTTTTACCAATGATGTTGTAAAAAATGTAAAGTAAATGTAGTAAATAAACCGAAATTGCGAAACTGTTACATTTGAGACACAAAACTTTCTTCCTCCAGGGGGCACTTGACGGCTCCAAAAAAATTAATCCTCCATTGATCCGCATTCAAATCTCAGGACGTTTTTTTATCTAATTGGAGACATTTTTACACTGGATAGTCATTTTAATGAAAAACAATAATTGCAATGATTCGTACCTGTGGATGGAATCCTGCCACAGCAAAATAATTTCTTAAACTACTCATCCATCCAGTAATAATTAATGACTGTGATGATCCATCCTGACCAGTGACCAGAGCGAAGAAAAGCAACATTGACAAGCGACAGCAATGTCAATGTGCTGCTATAGCAGTGGTGTGAAGCTCTGTCCAGTAATTTACAGCCGATTAATGATGATAATGATAAAAATCTTTTTTAATAATTAAAATAAAGAAAATTATTTAAGAATTAAAAAACTGAAAAGCTGGGTCCAAGCAAGTGCATAGATTGGCAGACAATTAATTCTTAGAGATGGAAGTCAATTGGCACTCCTTAATTTCAAGAATGGTTCACCGAAATTGGGCAGGGCGGTGGCATTTGAAAAGATGTCATATAAACAGCTTGGCAGTTAAGATGCATATGGTAAGAAATGGGACAAATACATGACCTTATGGAAGGCTCTCAGTGAAGGCCAAGTGGAGAGAGACTCTATTTTGTCTATTCAGGTTTATATATGTGTATACTCTGGCTAGGACCACAGGAACATTTGGGCCATGTGGAGAGAAACTCTTATTTTTCTTTTTCTATTCGTGTTATTGTATACTCCGGTTTGGACCACGGGGATGTTTTTTGGGGGTTGGGGACTGGAAGGAGGATAGGGAATTTTGGGGGGTTAAGGGGGTAATGGTTGTCTCTGTGCATGTGTGTTTTGCTTTGTTCTGTATTGTGTTTGAGAGTCAATTAATAACAATGTTAATCTGAAGAATTTAAAAACAGAGTTGCAGTAATCTGTACCTGTGGATGGAAACCCGCCAAAGCAGTATCTTTTCAATAATTTATTATACAGTGATAATAATTGACTGTTATTGGTCCATCCTGACATGCGTTGGGAAAAGTAACAGGTGCTACGTGACAGTGACGTGTAGTTACAGTACCACGTCTGGTACTGGACCGCTGCATAGTCATTTACAGTTGATTAATGATATTAAAACATTTTGTATAAATACTGAACTAAAGAATCAATATGCTGCATAATATCTGAAATTGAGTGAAATGAATATTAATTAAAAAAAATTTGTCGCATGTTGTTTAGTTAGAAACTATTGTATACTGGTGTAACTGGTCCTGCTCGACCCGCTCCGAACAGGATTCGAACCGGCGTATCTTGCATGGGAGGCGGGCACGCTAGCGAGGTGGCTAAAGGCTACAACCTCTAGTGTCAATTGCTAATGCACCTCTCGAGGCCAGGGGAGTGACATTTACGCACACTGCACATCAACCTACCAGCTGGCCACCATTACACTCACCCCCCTACACCTATCTCCCATCCAAGTCACGGCACTACTGCAACCGGTCCTGCTCGACCCGCTCCAAGCGGGATTCAAACCGGTGTAAGCTGGAATTGAGGCGTGCTAATGAGGAGGCTAAAGGCAACAGCCTCTAGCATCAGTCGCTAGTGCGCCTCTTGAGGCCAGGGGAGTGAGGTTTACACACACTGTACAGCTATTTACCAATTTACCAGCTGGCCACTGTTACATTGGCAAAAACTATAATGCTGAAAAGAGAAAAGGCAGTTAAGCTGGTATTCTAGCTAGACAAGATGGTTAGGCTGGTCTACTTTGATGGTTTTAGAAGGGGTTTGTGTGCTTGTCCATCTGGTCGACCAGCTAAATCAGCTAAACACAAGCTTTGGCACTCAAAGTGCCAAATAATTTTTTCGTGGCATTCAATATTATGCAAAAATGCTGCAGACTGAGTTTAACTTGTATTGAACCTGGAATATTCCTTTAAAATATTTTCATTAGCAGGGTATAGTTACCATTGTAAAATTTTGTAAGGAATTGACAAAGACTAAAACACAAAGATTTGGCCTTCTTTTGGTGTCTCATTCATGGAAGGATAAAAAACAATTATCTGATTATTGTTGGGCACCAACCTTGTGGAGCCAGAGGCTACAGTGCCAACAGGAAGTGACAGGAGGTAGGAGAAAAAAAGGCTCTAATGTAATTGGGCTGGACGGGCACATTCTGTTTCTGCTATCCCAGTCAGGATAGCGGCCCTTAAATACCATCCTGCTTGTGGCAGCACTCCAGTCCTTCCTCAGCTGCTGTGAAGGAACAGAACACACTTCCCTCTCTAGCTGTCAGGAAAATTTTTTTATTCTTGTGGCACATTTATAATACAAATGATGGGGAAATCAAAGTGTTGACTGATATCTGTTTTCAAAAGGTGATGCAATGCAAGGGCACCTGATTGCACTTTAAAAACTGTCAATGGTTATGATTAGGCTTAGATAATATTGGAAACATATTGTTTACTTGAGGGACTGTTCACCCAAAAATAAAATTAATCTTATAATTTACTCACCCTTATGCCATCCCAGATGTGTATGACTTTCTTTCATCTGCTGAACTCAAATGAAGATCTTTTGGTCCATACAATGCAAGTGAATGGGTGCCACAATTTTGAAGCTCCAAAAACAAATCACATAAATCAGCATACAAGTAATCCATAAGATTCCAGTGGTTAAATAAATATATTCAGAAGCAATATGATAGATGTGGGTAAAAAACAGATCACTTTCAAATTCTAGTTCTTGTGTTTTGGTGATTGACATTCTTCATGCATAGTGCTCCCTACTGGGCAGGGACAAGAATTTATATCAAAAAAGGGACTAAATATTGATCCGTTTCTCATCCACACCTATCATATCACATCTGAAAATATGGATTAAAACACTGGAGTCGTATCGATTACTTTTATGCTGACTTTGTGCTTTTTGGAGCGTGAAAATTTTGGCACCCATTCACTTGCATTGCATGGACCTACGGAACTGAAATATTCTTCAAATAATTACAATTTGTGTTCTGCAGAAGAAAGAAAGTCATATACATCTGGGATGGCACAGTCATACACATTTTGGGTGAACTATCCCTTTAAAAGGGAGTTTGCTTTAAAATGCTAAACTCTGCAAAAAAGAATTATAATTAAAAAAGCATTTTGTTCCATACAATGGTGACAGAGCATTCTACCTAAAATCTCCTTTTGTGTCCCATGGAAAAAAATAAGTCTTATGGCTTTTATTCATGAATACAAGTAAAAAAAAAAAAGCACTAATAATGGACAGACTGAAAAGAAAACCGAATGAAAGGAGAGTATGCCGCCTTTGCCAGGCACCATGGCGGAATCTTAAACTTCAGTGCAAATATGCAAGCGATGGCAATTCTGACGTGATAACGACAGTATTCAAAGCTAACACTCTAATTAATGCTTCACTTAGCAACAGCAGTAGGTTGCATAGCAACAGACGAACCAGAAGGCTCTGGTAGAGGAAAATGGTGGGGGTAAGTCTGCGAACGTGTGAGGGGTTTAGTCAGAATGAGATAGGCCATTAGCTCCACCACGTTGCATACTATTGCCTACACATGCATTCAAACAGTATGTGCCACTTTGAAGTGAGTAGCCATGACAGTGTCTCTTTTGTCCTACAGCCGCTTAAGAAGCACAATGCCTGGGTAGCTCAGTGGTAAAGACGCTGGCTACCACCCCTGTAGTACGCTAGTTTGCTAGATCGAATCCAAGGGTGTGCTGAGTGACTCCATCCAGGTCTCCCAAGCAACCAAATTGGCCCGGTGATTGCTATAATGTGGTTCAAGGAGGGTTTCAAGAAAAAAAGTCTCTGCTCACATCCAACATCAAACTCAAGCATCTTTGGTTTGCCAGACACTACTGGAACTTCAAATGTGACCGTGTTCTCTGGTCAGATGAAACCAAAAAAAAAAAAAGAGCTTTTTGCAGTAAACACCAGAGATGGGTTTGGCACACACACAGAGATTATGAAGTACCCAATGCCCACGGTATAATGTGGTGCTGGATCTTTAATGTTGTGGGGCTGTTTTTATGCCAGAGGATCTGGACATCTTGTTCAGATACATGGCATCACAGACTCAAGCTTACAATAGGCCCTGATTGGATCTTCCAGCAGGACAAAGATCAAAATCAACAAAAATATGGTCCACTGAGCACAAAATCAAGGTTCTGCCCAGTCTCCTGACCTGAATCCCATAGAAAACATGTGGGGTGAACTGAAGAGGAGAGTCCACCAGCGTAGACCTCTGTTGAGATTCTTTATGGATGAATGGTCTCAGATCCCTTGCCACTTGTTCTCAAACCTCATTAGGCATTATAGGAGAAGACTCAGAGCTGTTATCTTGGCAATTAGAGGTTTCAAAAATTATTGAATAAAAGGGGGCCAATAATTATGGCCAATGCTTTTTGGAGAAAAACATATTTATTTAATAAAGAGATATTTCACCTGTTGCTTTACTTCAATTAAAGTTTTTTTTATGAATTTTTGGAATGAAACATCAAAAGGATAAACAATAAAGGCATATTTTCACAGCCTTAATTACCAAGGGTGCCAATATTTTGGCCACAACTACACACACATAATATATTATTCATATATTAATAATCAATATATTGAAGTTACTATACCTCAACTGGTAGAGCATGGCTCCAAGATAACTGGTTCGATCCTCAGCGAACACACATTCTGATAAAATGCATACCTTGAAAGCACTTTAAGTCACTTTGGTTAAATGTAATTGTAAATTATTAATCATTTTATTCAATCAATATTTTTCAATTATTCAATATTTCCACATTGTAATAATGCAAATGGGATTTTACTGTTACAATACGGATAATTCAGGACAGAAAGTGCTTATTTGTCAAAATAATTATATATAAAATAATATATAATAAAAAAAAATCTCAATGGTCTAAATAAACATTTGCTTGAGAAGTATATGCTTACTTATTGATTTTGGGATGAAAACTGACCAGTTTGTCGTAGGTTTTATTGAGATTCACCCTTGTATGACAGCGAAGAGGTGAACTGTGGAATTACTTGAAGGAGAGCAAGAAAGGAGGCAGAACTCTCTTGAGGAAGAGCAGTGGTAATTTATTGAAACACACAGATAAGATGATCTGCATGGTAAGCAGTTTTAGAGGTTAAAACATCGTTCTGGCTTCCTTATGAGCACACACAATTCTTGTGTTTCCTTCGGATTTGATTTCAGAACATATGACAAAAATAACCTCCTCAGGTCCTGCACTCGATTTCTCATTAATAATCCATTGACAGACAGATATCAGAGTGACTGTGCAACGGACTAGCAGGATAAAGGGACAACAATGCACTACTGAGGCGAAAAAGCTTCACAGCTATTTTAAGAAATGTTTAAGTTTAAATTATCATGGGCACTGTTGCTACCATCTAATATTTGATCAGAATTTATGATGAAAGTAAACCGATAAGTTGCACTGAAGTTTGACATTACATTCGAAAAATGCATTAATACCATATTAAACCCTTTGAAGTGGTCAAATAGATAATTAACTTGCAAATCAATAACTTGTAGAATACAATGATTTCCAAAGAAAAATGTGTTGCATCAGAAACATAACAGAACTTTTGCTCCCACTGTTTATTCTGCTGTTGTTTGGTACAGTATATTGTATAAATTGTGGTGTATTGCACTACACTATATTGTGTGTTGTATGTTATATTGTATTGCATATTGCTCAGTGTTTAATGTTGGGAGCAACCCAAAAAACAAACTCCACGTAAAATCAATCTTACTTGTCCAAATTTAGCTTAGTGCACTTATAAAGGCAAAACCAATATTTTCCTGTTTGCATTTGTGGATGTGTGATTACAGTTTATACCATTTAAAGAAGTGCACCCGGTTTAGTTAAGGTGGCCATTTCTGGGCACTAGCCAGTTTATGACAAACTACCAAAACCGAGCCAAAAAGGCTCAATGAGGAGGATGTAGATTCACTTCCAATTCCAGTTAAATGCTCACTGTCAGAGTGAATGTGTTTCATAAACGTTGATAGCTTTGAAACATTTAAAAATGTATATGTAAATAAATTACTACACAAAACATTGAATATTGTCCATATTCTCTTGATCCTTCTCTGGCTTTGCTTTTAGGCTAACAGCAGTTGCCTTATTTGGCAAAAATAGTCCAACTGAAGAGCAACAGATTTTACAACTCCCTCTGCTGGTCAAAACATTTAAAGCATATTAAAAGAAGTGTGTTCTCCCCCCCCTTCCTCAAGTTATTTTTTTTTTTTTACATTGTTCTGTATGTTTATGCATCCAGACCAGCCAGAAATACAGTGGCATGGTCCAATCCAATGGTGTGAGTTTAGGGGCTGGACTATCTGTCTGACAGGAATATGAAAAAAAGGGGGGAGTGTTATGGAAAATTAATTTTTTTGTAATCCTGTTTGGTAATGCAAGTGGCTTGAAAATACACACTTCACCTTTAACCTCGTGAGATCCCACATCCATGCATGGACATTGCGTTTTGTTTGTCTGTCATTAAAGGGTTAAACTTTCAGCACACCGAGTCATGTGACAAAACAACAGAAAAGGAATTTTGTGGTAATCAACATTACGCCATCAATTGAGGTTTACTTGTATTGAACCCGGAATATTCCTTTAAGGGTAAGTTTGCTTCTTGTACTCTTTCCAGATGAAAACTAAACAAATTTTTCAGGAACGTCTTTAATCAGGTGTCCCACTTCTCCCAAAAATGGAAGAAGGGCATTACCTTCTCTTTAAAATGGAAAGGATCTCTCATTCACTGATATAAAACCAGATTTCCCCACTTAAATCTATACATTATCGATTAACAAAGCAAAAATAAAACTGACTAGAGATCAATTTACAAGGGCAAACTCCTCCAACACCATGTCCAAAGGAGCGATAGTGAATGTCCGTAGCTGGCAGGACATTAAACAGCATAGCAGACTTCCTTCACATCTCTTTGTGAGAGCCCAGAATGCAGCTGCTCTTTTAGGGGGGAATGACGGGTCTGACACACAACGGCCGGATTTCCTCCTTTGGTCAGAAGATTCTGTGTTCTCATTCATTCTCATTAAAGATTCAGATTACGCCACAAGAATAAAAGGTGGACCAGACACAGACCTGGACCAAATAAACAAAACAAACTTGGTTCCATTGACTCTTGTCAGAGTGGCTTTTAAGGCATGCAGCGAATTAGAGGAAAGATCCTGGTTCAATTATGCTCCAGAAAGAGATGCGCAAAACAACATATATTCAAGACTGACAAGATTTTATGCTGCTTGAATGACTAGTCAAATAATTGGTCTACAGGACTCCCTGTATAATTAGGTTTCGGGTTTATAAATACAGACAGGCATATATGATTGTTAGGCAGCTAGTCGAACACCCTATATCAAGTTCTATCAAAATGGGATGATCTTGACTGCAATTCAGTATCACTCTTCATTGTTTGCCCACTTCCAGTCCATTGTCCTTTTACTTGCACTCTTCAATCCCACAATGCTCTGGTAAAACGCTGAGGTCTCCATTCACTTAAAAGCATGCCTGAGGGAAGGAGTTCCTAGCAGAAACCCGCTCCTCAGATGGCCGTAGATGTTGGAAATATTTAGAGTGATCAGTCACCCAGCAATTAACAATACAGAGATACAGAGGGGAATCCAGCGAAATGGACACACATCAGAATCAATTCATCAAAATGGCCAGGATGACCTACATTCCATTTCTTAGCAGCCCTCTCCTACTTGTGCTACTTAGAACGGCCTTCATTAATGGCCAGCTTTTCTCTTTAATGCTAAACAATGGAGTTTGCCTTCGAGGAACACCAGTGGGGGTTCACAAGAAGGCAAGCAGAAGATGTGTGGAGATGCTGCATGAACTTGAACTGTTCTTTTAGGTCTGATAATCCAGCAGGGATGGGTCACGATTGTCAACCAAGATTGTTTTCTTATTTATATATGCAGTATATAAATCTATTAGAGATGTAAGAAAGTTTGCAAGGAAAAAAAAACAATATAAACAGAAATATGTTGATCGATGGTTAAAATATTAGAAAACTCTTAATTTTGCAGTTTAAATTAACATATCTACCTAATCTAAATACATTTTAAAACAGTTTACATATTTATATATGACACTGTTGCAATGAATTTAATGGACATGTCATGCCAATCACCCATATACAATTCATTACACTTATCCTTGTAGTGTGGAAATGCCGTTCAAATGATCTTGTTATGGTTTCCATCAATTTACCTCAGTGAGAGAGGGAGCCATTATGATTGAAACATTTCACAGAGACACATGCAATAACACAAATGCATGTCAGTGTGGCAGGGGTGGTGGCTTAATGAATATATGAGGTTCTTTATGCCCTGAACGTGTGTAATCCAGGGGTTAAACTAATTCCCCCTGTGGCCGTGCACTCCCTCGAGTCCTCTTGGTGCCATGAACTGTCAATCAATCAGGCTATACAACAAATCCTTGATGTGTGGGCCGAGTCACTCACTCACACACACTCTCTCTCTCTCTCACTCTCTCACTCTCACTCTCACTCACACACTCTCACTCACACACTCTCACTCACACACACACACACAAACACACACACACACACACACACACACACACACACACAAACACAATGGCATAAGGGGATAGTTCACCCAAAAATGAAAATACTGTCACCTTTTTCTCAATCTCATGTTGTTCCAATCTAGAATGACCTTTCCTCTGTGAAAGGAGACATTAGGCAACATTTTAGCCTCAGGTACCGTTCACTTAGATTGCATCCTTGTTCCATACAATAAAAGTTAATGGTAACAGAGGCTAATATTCTTAGGCCAACTCAATAAACGATGACCTGGGTGAACTATCCATTGAGCCTAAAACAAAATGAGGTCATCCTCAAAGACCAAACTAACATCTGAAGTGGCTATTCAGATGGGAATAAAGGCTGGGAATAAGAACTGCATTTAACCTCTCGTTGCTCATTCATCGCTGTAACACAGGAAAATAAATGCCTGCAAGATCACATTACCAATGCCACAGAGATAAACGTTGGAACGATTCCTCTAAAAACAACTACATTATATAAACAATTACCTCACTGCATCAGAGCAGACAAAATCGCTTCAATTCAAAAACTGACCAAACCACTCTAAACTGAGTCGACCTGTCCAGAGATTTGCTTAACAAATCAAGTCTGCTTCACCTTTGTGGACTCAATGCAAAGACTCGCTCACTGAAAAATGATGGGTTTGAAGGGGTAAAGTGGAAAGGCATCACTTTGCAATAAATAAGATAAGGATACAGTACAGTAACATACATCATTTGAATATAAAAAGTACTGAAATAATGATGTGTGTAATTAATGCAAAAGTGTGTTCCAGACATCAAGAGGCATGTTAGTGGACAAAGACAGAACATTTCTCAAGCGATTTAAAGATTTTCTTTTAAATATAATATGAAAGAGCTTAAATGGGTGGGAAGTCACTAGTCTTGCTTGTGGGGATAGATTTGTGCATCAAAGCCTTCTGACTTTCTGTATATAATGTTCTCCTCAGATTAGAGTTTTTATCCAATTTAGGAACTGCAAGGGTGAATCTCACAAAACCTGTCAAGAACATGTCCAAGTCACATTTCAGCCCTAAATCAAAAGGTAAGAAAATAAGAAATTATACTTTGCATGAAAACAATGAAGTCTACAATAGGACAATTACAATTGTATGCATTGTTGTGACATTATTTTCATGCAAATTAAGTACGACAATTCTCATTACCGTAATGCCAAAAAAATCTCACTCATCACTGTTATGCAACAATAACAAATATATATTTTTAATTGAAAATTTTACATGGTAAAAACTATTTAATCAACATACCACATTTTTTTCCTTGAATTTATGCAGATTTAAATGAATCGTTGTATTTTGTATTTTTTTATTTGTCATATTCTAATGAGAATCAGTGTTGAGAAAAATAAGGATTACAAAAAACTCCAAAGTTAAACACATTACATTGAGAATTTGGAGCAAAAATGGGCTTGATTGTCAAGAAAATAATGCTGCACTGCAAAAACTCTTAACGGTTCTATACATTTTCTTCCAAAATATACAATTACTTTTGAAGCTGAAGGGTGTAATTTCAGAACTAGGGATCCACTGATCCGATACCTGTGCATTAGTCATGTTCATTACTGTCAAGCTCAAAAAATGACATAAAAGAACCATTAAAACATCATTGAAGCAGTTCACAGGACTTCAAAGCCACTTTAAGATGTGTAATAGCTCTGTGAATCACAAAAGGGTGTGTTTCATAAGTAAATATATAAAATGCACGCGCAGCTCCAGCCTGTTTTTGAATGGTGCTGCTTTGTTGAAGGCTATTTTTTATGGAATGATATTCATCTCATTATTATTAATGAATGCACACACAATTATGCATGTACTAGATACATTTTGTGAATGTATTTTACTAACACAAACAAATGCCATTTGATTTGAATCTGTGGAATTCGGGATTGAATGATTGTGCAGCGATTTGTACAAATACAGACATGTTTGCAAATAAACATGGTCTGTTCTACATTAATAAATCAAAAATTGCTCATGCAAAAATGAATCCGTGCATTTGTGGATCAGAAGACACGCGTGCATTTATTGACATCTTGTTCGAATCGACACACACACACACACACACACACACACACACACACACACAACTAACGAACAAGCCAGTGCTATTCATTAACGTGAACACGATTCGTAAATGGGTGTCACTATACAATGAAACAAATGCTTTTCAACCGATGTCTGTAGAATTAAGAATTACATAAATGTGCAGCAATTTGTACAAATAAACTCATGTTTCTGAGTATAAATGTTCTGCTTTGTATTAAAGTGTGACAATTTCCGCGTGCAAAAAGGAATCCGTGCATTTGTGGATCAGGCGACATGCGTACATTTATTGAGTCCTTGTTCGAGTCGATCCTGTTCAGTTCATTTGGATTTTGAGACTTTCTTTCCGCACTTTCAGCATTGAGGATCCACACGCAACTGAAAGGCAAGGCAGGCAGCTACCACTAGATGGCAGTCGCAGAGAATTACAGAGTTGGCCTGCCCTGGTTTGAGAACAGATGATAATGGACATTGTTGGCATTCTCCCGAAGAACCTTTAAAACGTGGATAATACCATTTTAAACCAACAAGCTGGTTGGGTAAGTAAAACTAATATCTTTTTTCTTTTTTTTTCTTTTATTGCATACTGAAAAGAAAAAAAATAACTTCCTATAGACTAGCAAGTTAAAAACAATGTACATTTGATATATTTGACATATTAATTACATTTTATAAATATTCATTTGATGAGATATTAACAAAAAAATGTTGGCTCTTCATTATGTATGTTAGATTATTGTTTAGAGTGCGAGCTGATCAGGGAGGAGAGAATGTTGGCGTGGCTCGTCTGATGTTTTCTGTACGTGGAGAAACTGCAAGAAAAACAAAACTAAGGACACTTGTGACAAATGTCAAAAGGTAGTGTGTGTGGGATCTACACATGGAAGGTAGAGAGTACATGTGTTGAGTAATCGATCCACAAGCGTCAGTGAATGATGTGCGGGGTTTGCCCCCAAAACAAGCAGATGCCTTATTCAAGTGAGCCCACTTTTAGGAGAATTCGTTCATAATGATTTTACAGCATGATATTTTTGCTCACAGTAAAACAAATATTGCTTTCTAAATCAGTTCGTCTTCCCACAGTTTAGCGAATGTTCATATTCTTTATTAACTGTTTTGGCCATTTTGGGTTTGGCCTATATGTGTTTCATACATGTCTAAGGTTTTTACTATGCATTGAAATACACATTGGTGATGTTTTTATAAGCTATTGTATTGATTTGTTTTTATGTTACAAAGAAAATAATTTAATATTAAAGCTGCGAGCAGCGATGACGGGCCCAAGCCGGTGGCACCGCCACCCCTGGGCCTTTAGGGTCGCCGCGCACGACGGGCAATAACGTAAGCTCGCTTCGACCGTCGAGAAGATGTGTGCAAATTCCAAGAAATCCACATTCAAACCAAAATATCTGACTTTCTGTTGGTCTGTTTGTTCACTTGAGACATAAGGGGGTGATTTAAAAGCATTTTGAAAGTGACACACTTCCTTCTGCCAGTTGGTGGCGCTATAACTGACTCACAATAGCAACATCCATGCGATCGGCCTCTTACAGCGAACACACTGCTGAAGTTTCAGTCGAGATCAATTAATGTATGCAGAAGTTATAACAGACTTCCTGTTTCTCTTACTGCCTTCTGCCAGTTATTATAGGCTTTGTACTTTACTCACGCTGCAATACCGACGTAGAAAATCATCCTCTTTACATGCTCAAAAATATGCTTGGAAACATCACAGTGGAGCGGTGCTTACTGTGAATGATACTAATTGTACTACTGACTATTTAAACAGAGTAATTTTTATATGGTAGGTTTACTATTTTATTATTATATTTTATTGCAGCTATAATGAACAGGCTGCAATGTCAAGATTGCAATGATGGAGTGTGTGTGTGTGTATTTGTAACCTTAAAGGGGTCATATAATGCCATTTTTGTACAAGTTAATATGAATCTTTAGGGTCTAAATGAAAACTTTGTAATATACTTTTATTAAAAATTCTCATTAGTATTTTAAGAAAACACTAATTTTACCTGCTCAAAAACAGCTCCGTTTTCAGCACGCCGTTTCAGTGCATATGACTTTAAATGATAATGAGGTTTGGTCACCCCGCCCCTCCCTCCGTTCTGGGGGAATTCTAGTCTTGAATCATATGCATTTGCAAGATGTAAACAGTATTTTGCCAGTATTGTGTTACCATTCATCTTCATGCAGTTATAACTGTTTTTTTTACATTACTTCTTAATCAGTAACATACAAGTAAACCAGGTGTAACTTAGTGTTACCATGTTAACTGTAACACCTGCGTACACAGTTTTTAATAACACAATAACCATAACGCGTTGTTCATTATAAACGTGTGATTATGAATTATATTGAGAACGTCGTAACGTTATGGAAAACATGCCGTAATGTACCCTGAGTGTAAACATTAGCCACATGCAGTATAGCGTTGTTTTGGTTAAACTAACCTCTGAGTGCCGCTTTACCTGCAGTTGAGCGTTGTTAAACTCACCGATGAATGGGGTTGTACGCCACAATGAGGGTTGGTAAACTCACCGATGAATGCGGTTGCCTATGAACGCGCTAAACCTTTGCTGAGAGGGCACTTTGATATCAGATTGTGAGGGTTTTTAAAAATAAAAAAACTGTTGGAGGGCCAGATAAAGATGATCTGGGGGCCACCATTATACTAGCCCTGCCATAGATCATTTATTGTAGCCTATTCCTTTTTATTTTTATGTATTGCAGTCTCGACCCATTCGCAGCAGACCAAAAACGTACGTGCAGGTCCAGCTGTTTCGTTTTGGTGGTGCGATGAAGACTTTCGTCGAACATCAGCACGAACGGTCCCGTGATTTTGGAAATTAGTCATCATCCGCTATTCCAAAGCGCGTAATGGCTGATGGCTGTCGTTTGCTGGAGACCCTTCACAGCAGTTAGATATTTTTCACTTTTTGAATGAGACTCCAGCGCCCGTACACCCAACATTCCCAATGTAATAGCTTTCTTGCATAAGCAGTAGGCTTCAAATGCGTTATTTGCAACTGGCTTTAACCAAGCACGAAATTCAGATTTTTCAAGCCAAGTATCGCTAAACTTGCACTTCCTCATAGCTGAATAAAATCCGTTTAACGTCTTTCTGTTGTGTCCGAGAGACTCGCGCCAATAACACGAAAGCTCAAAGCTGGCTGTTGCATGTTGGTCTATTTTGTAGTCATAATACAGCTGAATTATATTTGGACTAGCGAAATAAGAAACTACAACACCACGGAAGTAAAAAAAAGAAACATTCCAAAGCGCTGCGGGAGCATTTAAATGAGATTTACATGGACGTAGGAAAATTAAGACCTGTTAAAAATTATTTAAGACCTAGAACACAATACTTCAGCAAATTTAAGACTTTTAAGGCCTTAAATTTTGATTTTGAAATTTTAGACTTTTTAAGACCCCGTGGAAACCCTGTTTTTTTTTTTTTTTTTTTGTAGAGTATTTTTTATTGTATCACCAAAGCAATGACGCTCACGACTCCCGTTGAAGTATCCAGCATCTGTAAGGTCTGCAAATAAGTCCATCCAGAACTGAGACCTATATACATTTTGAAGAGTCCTCAAGCTGATGTTTACACCGTGTACAGCGTACGAGTGGCCCTCGTTAAAATATTGAACGTAATGATGCAGTATGTCTTGTTTTTCCGTCTGGTCCGCGTCTTTTAAAATCTCCAAACACCGTTCTCAACAGTCAACACGTACAAGTCTTCTTCTTACGTTAAAACAACGAGAATACAGAAAATGTGCTTAGACCTCCATCTAGTGGTTATATTATAGAATTAAAGGAGAAATTACATATGAGACAGCTTTATAACTGAAATAGACAAGTTTAATATAACTATTCTGATAAGTGTATATTTCCAACATCATGTTTGTGTTATCCGTTTCTGTAAGTTTTTGTGACGTGTTTCAGAAAGATAATCGCTTAGAGTAATAGTTTATTTTCATCTTAACCGGACATCACAGTTGATCACTGAAACAATTAATAATTCAATGTATTGATACCGATTTCTTTATCAACTGTTTGTTCAATTGAGACATAAGGGGGTGATTTCAAAGCATTTTGAAAGTGACACACTTCCTTCTGCCAGTTGGTGGCGCTATAACTTTGACTCACAATAGTCACATCCACGCAACCGGCCTCTTCCAGTGAAGAAACTGCTGAAGTTTCATCGAGATCAAGTAATGTATGCTGAAGTTATAACACACTTCCTTGCTGTTTAAGCTGCATTTATGTGCTTTTTGAGCTTCAAAGTTCTTGTGCAATGTGTTCCACATTCAAACCAAAATATCTGACTCTAGGTCAAAGTATGAAACCAATACCCCACTTTTGTCTGAAGGTGGCGCTACTGAGCCCCTGCACCAGGCATCAAAAAAGAAAATTCAAGTTTGAAGAGCTGCCACGACAACAGTATTTAAGATATCAATAATCCTTTCACACGTCTACATCTGCCGTGTGTTTACATTATACACCTAAAGTTTGAAGTAAATCGTGTAACAATAAGTGGGTGATTTTAAAGCATTTTGAAAGTGACACACTTCCTTCTGCCAGTTGGTGGCGCTATAACTTTGACTCACAATAGTCACATCCATGCGATCGGCCTCTTACAGCGAACACACCGCTGAAGTTTCATCGAGATCAATTAATGTATGCAGAAGTTATAACACTCTGACTGTTTCTCGTTTCTCGCCAGCATTTCGTTTCCTCGCCACGGCCAAACCGTTAGAGATATCAAAAATCTGCCGGCAATTGTTCATGCTCAATGTCTTGACATCATGCTGACCGAGTTTGGTGGCGATTGGTGGAGTTCTCTGGGAGGAGTATTCCAAATTCCATTGCGTGCGTTTTCAAACAACCCTAAATAGACGGTTTCCTGTTGGTCTGTGGTAAAAAGTAAAAGTATGAAGGATATATGAAACGATGAGATCTATATGTGTAGCGAGTTTCATATTATTACATGCAAGCGTGTTTGAGTTATAGACCAAGTTTTCGGCCCCTGTTCCAGGGGACGCTGTCGAGCCCCCTGCCACGCCCGGTACCAGCTTCAGCCCGGCCCTAATGACCGCAGGTTCTGACCCGTGTGCAAAGTTTCAAGAGTTTTTGAGCATGTTAAGAGCCCCAAAAGTGCCCCGTAAGTCGTAAAAAAAAATAATAATAATAATAATAATAATAATAATAATAATCCTAACGAAAACAATAGGGTCCTACGCACTTTGTGCTTGGGCCCTAATAAATAATCAAAGTTGCATCTGTAATCAGCTACAATAGCAAGTTATGTGATTTTCGATGAACTAATACATTTTCACATTCATTAGAATTCAAATTTCGTGTCCTGGTGTTTATTATTAATATAACAGATTCATTTATTCATGGATTTCGATTCCAGTGGTGGCTGCATAGGATTGTTTCCAATTCGTGTTGTCCAAACATTTCCAATAACTCCAGAGCGTTGTAAAGTCCAAAAGTCAACATGTTTTGAAAAAATATAGATGTAATAATTTCCCAAATTCACAACATGTTTTTATCTAACAAAATATTCCGCCTCAATCCATGTTTGTTGGCGTTTAGACTTTCAAAAACATTTTCACTGTGGTGAAAAAACTTGCTGGACACAAAGCGAGATGCGCACCTTCCGAGGCAGTCTAGCAAAAATGTACATTGTTTTCAAACTGCTTTCCTGAATATTCCCTCCATCTGAATATTTCCAATGCCAACGGCAATGGGTTTGCTTACATACTAATAAATATATGCTTTGGATACACTGCAAGTTGCCTCGGATAAAAGCACCTGCCAAATACATAAAATTATACATGTAAATTGCTGAAATATGTGTGCCAAAAAATGGCCAAACATTTTTATGAAACATTGATTGACCAGACGGAGAGAGTCTGGCAGCATATGTGAGGTGAATTAATTTATCAATACAACCATCTAATTTTGCCTGTCAAAATTCTAGTAGATCATATTTTAAAGTTGCCTCTTTTTACGTGGAAAGTGTGTTTTATCAATGCAGCTCTGAGAAGCCCACAGTGCTAACACTAAACGTTCTGCTCACAATCTGAAAAACAGGCTCATTAGCCAGTTAAATGTCAAACTAAGCAGTGAGAGTAAGGTGTCTAACTATTCCCTAATTAAGCAAAACCTCTGCTTACTTTTTATTTGTCAAAGAAACAGAGGATAACAAGCATTTGCAGAGACAGCTGTGACAGAATTCGCACCCACGAGTTACCATGTGGCCAAGTAAATCCAGACGTATGAGAATGCTGGATAATAAACATAACAAAAACAGTGTCTATTAAAGCTTATAGCAATAGTTTTTTGGTTTTTAAGTACTGCCTTGAAAGGTATTAAATAATTACAAGGATATTGGACCATTATAGTGTAACTTTAAGTCAGTCAAATTTTTACTCTGTTAGAACAAGATAAAACATCCTTGGTTAATTTGGTGAAGTGAAAATATTTGAACACAATTTTCAAACTAAACTTTCAAAAAAATTTTAGAATTTTTTTTTTTCAGAAAATGCAACGCAAAAACGGCGTAATTGGCAAAAATCTACCCTTGTTAATCGATTTATTCTTACGCTGTGTATGACCTTTTATGTTACCTAAATCATTCATGTAATGATATAACTGCAGGTGCTTGAATGCAATGAAAGTTAAGCAGCCATTCAGGGTCAAAGGCCAGATCATATGGAGAGGTCTGCAGAAATTGCCACTAGTGGTGCAGACATTTTACACTACAGTAAAAAAATAAATTAAAAAAAATCCTCATCAAACTAGTTATACCAAGGTGACAAGGACTGGACACCCCTTCAGAGATTCACTTAATCATCATGCTCATTCGTGTGGATATCATAGAGTGCTTCTCTTTAACACATCATCATCATGATCATCATTTAAGTCATTATCAGAGTTTGATATTGACGTTAAAATGTCCTCCACATGCCCTGGGCATATCTGCCGCATGTGGTATTTTAAGAAAGGTAATGTAACCCACGCAACAGCAGAGAGCTGTCCCCATGGACCAAACCCCCCCCTCCCCCCTCCCCCCTCCCTCCCGCTCACTTGCTCGCTCCTGCTCTATCAGGCAGCCAAAGCTTGAAAGCATTTTTTTTTTTTTTTAAGAGAATGGTGCATGTGTTGTGCGAATACCATGTTTAACATTACCTGTCACCTGACCAAGGACAGATGACGGACAAAAGACTCACTAAACGTCACTATTCCAGCTGCAATCCTTCATTTCCCCAGCCGGTTTAAATGAAAATGTAACGGTTCAATGCACAGAAATAATCTATGAACAAAACTTGCAGATGACTTCATGGTTTGCCCAATATGAGCTATTCAGCTCTGCAACCACTTTAAATGTAAACACATACTTGAGAGCGCTCCAAGAATCCAATTTCCAAGCTTTGATTGTGTTTGTGTTGAAGTGCATGTTATTTTTAATCATGGATATTTCCCTCACCTACAAGGAGACACAGTGGAGACATTATTGAGAATAGGGAAACAAGGGAATAAGAAAGGCAGTGGATTGTGACTAAGACCCCTGTGGAGACAGCACCCACTCAGAACTCTTCCATGGCCACAACAAATCTGCTTCAATGTAAACAACATGGCGAATGTTTGCCATTTACAGATGAAGATCATGAGGACATACTGTGGCTCCACAACTTTTCAGATATTTACTCTCATTCTCTGCTCTACGAGGTAAAGCTCTGAATGAAAGTCTTAAATATAGGATGCTTTTGCACTAGCACTTTTGGAGAGTTCAAAGTCTGATTCATTTGGTTGGTGTGAACGCAGTTTTCGGGTGCACACCATCCGTAATTGCGTAAGTGAACCTGATGATGTATAATTTGTGTCTGCCTGCTCCCGGTGACAATAATCATTGTCTAATGCATTTCTTAAACCTGTCTGTCTCCAAAAAACATGATCACGTTGACATTTCTACTACAAACACAAGTCGTGCTGTGCATGAAAAGTTTAGGTGGTAAATCCAAAAGGGACAAATACTTCAAAACTTCATTTTTCACAAACTTTTTAAATGTCATTAAAATGCAAAATAACAATTTTCTTAAACATGTACGTCATACGACAACAAAGGAGCATACTATAATTTATCATTGCTTTATTCACATACTTACAAAAATGTTATACAGTAGACTACATACAGTACAGTACTGTGCTGAATACAGGAAGCACTAGTATTTCTTTCCAAGCATAGCTAAACATTTGGCCATTATCTTTCGACTCAGATAAACAAATGAGAAAATAGACCATCACTGCAAAGCTAAATCATCTGTCATTATGATTTGGAAAATAGAGTTCCGTTTTAATGAATATGTTATTAACACACTATGAATCCTCTGTACAATAAAAATAAATTCGAAACAGATGTCCTGCCTTAAAGAAAAAACAGCACAGGAACTGTTTGTGATCAGATCACAGGTGGTAGTCTTGCATGAGCAGGAGCAACATGGGGTATTCTAAAATGAGACATCTCAAAGGGTCCATGCTGTTTGTTTCAACACTGAACACATGGCACAGATCTCTGCATCTACAAACCATCAGGAGCTCTTGGAACTCTAGACAATAAATATTAAAATATTGGACTGTGCTGAAAAAGAGAAAAACATTCCAAACGACGACACTTTTGTTTGTCTATGTAGCATTTGCTTGTTCTAAACTTAATCGTCAGGGTTTTTTTTTTATTATTTACTTAAAATAGCATCTGCTTCACACAGGGTGGTTTTGCAACTAAAATTCACCTAAAAGTCACATACATGTTTGTTGACATCCACTGAGCAATTCAAAATAAGTGTCAAATTAATTCTTATTAGTGAAAACGTATCGGTTACCTAACGTAACCTCGGTTCTCTCTAGATGAGGGAACGAGTATTGCGTAAGCTAGCTTACGCTACGGGAAAGATTCATCTTTTCTGAGATATTGAAGCCAAAAAATTATCCTTAATTTTTGTATCCATTGTCAACGCAGTGCGGCAGCTGCAGACCTTGAGCGAGCTAGCTAGCGAGCTCATAGGTTGCTCTGCGGCAACTGCTGCAGCCTATAGACGAGCTTGGGCGAACTCGCATCCAATGAGAGGCGTCCGCGCGCTCACTGCATCAAAGCCCGCCAAAATGGGCGTGACTAGAGTGCATATAAGCGTAGTTCAGTAGGCTGGAACCCTGGTTTTCATTGACTGAAGCGAAAAGTCGCTCGTGGCGCGAGCACGGCCGGCTACGCAATACTCGTTCCCTCATCTAGAGAGAACCGAGGTTACGTTAGGTAACCGATACGTTCTCTCGTATTGCGTAAGCTAGCTTACGCTCACGGGAACCCATTGTCAACGCCGTCGCGCTCAAGCATCCACTGTATGAGCCCCAGGGAATTAAGGGGGACCCGGGGAGCCCTTATGAGTGGGGAAATAATATTTGGCCGGCAAGAATGCGGGTCATTGATTGTGTAATACATAAGCACATAGTAGGGCGGGAGCGACAGAGCGGCGGTGCCGGTCTGTGTGGAATGTGTCCCATCAGTGCAGCTCACCAGGGGAGCTGTAGCGTATTAAACCGCTAGTAGTTTTGCCTGCAGAGCGGGCACTTCCATATTGTAAAATCTGACAAAGGTGGAGGGGGAAGTCCATCCCGCTGCCACACATATGTCGTGAATGGAAATTCCGCTGGACCATGCCCATGAGGATGCCATGCCTCTAGTGGAGTGAGCCATAATGCCCAACGGGCATGGCAGGTCTTTTGACGCGTATGCAGCAGCAATAGCGTCCACTATCCATCTAGATAGTGTCTGTTTCGAGGCGGCAAGACCTTTGGTGCGCCCTCGAGCGAAACGAAAAGCTGCTCGGGCGTCTGAAAGCAGCGGAGCGTGCAGTATACAATCTCAGTGCTCTGACCGGGCAAAGGAGATTGGCGTCGCGTTCGCTATCCGGTGCTGGCAGCGCCGATAGGGAAATGACCTGTGCTCTGAAAGGAGTACCGATCACCTTGGGAACATAGCCGTGTCTAGGCTTTAAAATGACCTTGGAGTCACTTGGTCCAAACTCAAGACACGCAGCTGACAGACAGCGCGTGAAGGTCTCCCACACGTTTGACTGATGACAGGGCAGTCAGAAAAGCGGTTTTGAGTGAAAGGTATTTCAAAACCACGGATTGAAGTGGTTCGAAAGGGGGCTTTCATAGTTTCGAGAACTATAGAAATATCCCAGATAGGAACCGATGGGGAGCGGGGGTTCATCCTTCTAGCTCCCTGAGGAAGCGGATGACCAGCTCGTTTTACCCCATGACTGGCCGTGCAGGGGTTCAGCGAACGCCGCAGCGGCCGCCACTACACTTTGAGCGTGGATGGGGATCTGCTCTTATCCAGCAGCTCTTGTAGAAATACTGAGCAGCGACGACACCCCACATGTCCGTGGGTCCAGGTCTCTGTCGGTGCACCATTTTGAGAACACAGACCATTTTGGCGCATAGAGTCTTCTCGTGGAGGGGCTCTAGCGTGTATGATGGTGTTTATTACTCCTTCTGGCAGAGCGACGGGTAGTCGTTGATCACCACGCATGCAGCGCCAGCGCTCTGGGTGGGGATGCCAGATTGTGCCGCGAGCTTGAGAGAGGAGATCTGCTCTCACTGGGATGGGCCACGCGCTGTCAGTGACAGCTGCGTAAGCTCCGGGAACCATGTCTGATTCTCCCAGCGGGGCTATGAGGAGCACCGAGTGGCGCGTTCCCTGATCCTCTGCATTACCTGTGGCAATAGCAAGGCGGGAGGGAAGGCGTAAAGCGGGCGTCTGGGCCAGTCCTGGGCCAGCGGCGTCCTCGCTTCGAGAAAAATATTGGGCAGTGAGAGTTCTCTTTGGGCGCTAAAGAGGTCTATCTCTGCTCTGCCGAATAGGTGCCATAACGTCTGGACTGTTTGAGCGTGCAGGGACCATTCCCTGGGGAATATTGTCTCTGGACAGTCTGTCGGGCCGTCGTTCAGGTGGCCTGGCACGTCGCGTCGCCCTCAGCGGCGCAGGTGGCACTGGGACCAACTCAGTATGCGTTTTGTCAGATGGAAGAGGTTCCTGGATCTGACACCGCCCTGGCGGTTTAGGTAGGATACCACAGATCTGTTGTCCGAGCGGACCAGGGCGTGGTGACCCTGAATGACCGGGAGAAAGCGCCGCGGCGTACTCGACCGCTATCATTTCCAGACAATTTATGTGAAGGAGCTTTTCCTGAACTGACCATAGGCGAAACCGGAGAGCCCTCGCGGACCGCGCCCCAACCCGTGTTGGGCGCGTCTGTCGAGATGACTTTTCGGCGAGATACAGCTCCCATTGTCACTCCCGCTGATACCATTCGGCCACTGTCCAGGGCTGCAGAGCTGATATGCAGGTCTGAGTCACCTTGATGGGCTGGCGGCCTGTGGCCCAAGCCCGGCGAGACGCTGGTGTTTAGCCAATGCTGAAGCGAGCATGTGCAGTAAACCCAGCTGAAGTACTGCTGCGGCTGAGGCCATGTAACCTAGCACTCTCTGGAATTTCTTCAGAGCGTGAGGCTGTTCATCTGAAAAGATGCGTCTAGTCAGCTGAACACGGCGTCGCGCTGTGTAGATAAGCGAGCCGTCATTGCCACGGAGTCTAGTTCTATTCCCAGGAAGGAAATGGTCTGACTGGGCTGTAGTGAGCTCTTGGTCCAATTGACTGCAAGACCCAAACTGTTCAGATGGCTGAGGAGAACTGCTCTGTGAGACAGAAGCTCCATATGTGACTGAGCCATAATCAGCCAGTCGTCCAAATAGTTCAGAATTCGCAAACCCTGACTCCGCAGGGAGTGCGGCGCCGCATCCATGCGCTTCGTGAAAGTACGGGGTGCTAAGGACAGGCGAGCGGAGGACGGTGTATTGATAAACCTGGCCGTCGGGCGAATCTCAAGAATGGCCTGTGACGGGGATTTATCTGAATCTGAAAGTATGCATCTTTCAGATCGAGAGAAATAAACCAGTCCCCTGGCGCACATGCGCGAGGAGTTTCCTGATTGTAAGCATTTTGAGCGGTCTTTTGCAAGCACCTTGTTCAAAACCCTGAGATCTAATATGGGTCTGAGGCCGCCGTCTTTCTTGGGAACAAGAAAATAACGGCTGTAAAGCCCGACTTCGCTCAGAGAGGGTGGCACTTTTTCTATGGCCCTTTTGCACAGAAGGCTTGCTATTTCTGAGCGAAGCATGCACGCTGCTTCCGTGTTCACAGTGGTTTCGAGCGGCTCTGAAGCGAGGGGGTGGCGATCGAACTGTAGCAAATAGCCCTGTTGTATTGTGCTTAACACCCACTTGGATATCCCTGGAATAGCTTCCCACGCTTTGAAGCGTAGCAGCTAGAGGGTGAATGGCCAATTCGCTCTGATTGCCGCACACAGAGCTGAACAAAATGTGTGGCCGCGTTTAGTGTGTTCATGCATGATTGCTCGCAGACAGCATGAACAGGCTGTTTTGTGAGTGACTTCCGATTGGAATGAATGGGGAAAGAGTCACATCTGTTACGTGATCGCTAAGCATAGTCATGGGACTTACACACAGAGGAATGGTTGCTGGCCGTGTAACAGAGCGGGCAGAGAATGGGCGCACGCACGCATTTGTGGGCGCATTTATTGACTCTAGCGCTCGGCGGTTCAGTAACCGCTTTATGTGAGCGTGCTCTGGTGGGGACACGAGACATGCAGTGCTTGTGTGCAGAAGTGAACACTGGATTGTGGGCACATTTTCTACACATAGGGCTGGTCGTGTGACAGAGCGGGCAGAGAATGGTAGCGCGCGCGCATTTGTGAGCGCCTTCATTGACTCTGGCGCTTCGGCGGTTCAGTAACAGCTTTATGAGAGCGTGCTCTGATAGGGGCACGGGATGTGTTATGCTTGTGTGTAGGGGCGAACACTGGGTTGTGGGCACTTTTTCTACACATAAGACATGTTTGCTCTTTACAAGATTTATTTGGGTCGCCGTGAAAGCGGCGTTTGAGTGCAGGCAAGCGGGCAGTGTCACCGGCTTGTTGGCTGCTAAATTCACCACTGTAGTAGCCTGAGAGAAGGGGACTGACAGGGGGTAAAGCTTTGACAGTGGTCCGCCGCGGCGGGACTGAGCCGTCGTTTGTTCAACACAGTTAGGAAGACTTCGGCTGCTCGGGTTTCAGCGTTACCTTAGATCGAGGCCAGCGGAGCGGCGGTCTGCGGCGGCTGTCTGAGCCTGATCGAGGCGGCCGCCCTGTCAACGCTGAGAAGTCTGAGATTGTTGAACTGGGCGCTGTGAAGAGGCTTGTGCAGGAGGCTGATCACGTGAGCGGCCTGCAGAGGAGCTTAGCGACGCGGCAGGAAGAGGTTCATGGCTTGGGTGGCTTTCTGGACTTCTGAGAAGCGGTCAACAATGCCACTCACCGCGGAGCCGAAGAGACCGGTTGGAGAGAGCGGTGCGTTGAGGAACGTGGAGCGCTCTGCTTCTCCCATGTCGGCTAGTGTTAGCCATAAGTGTCTCTCGGTCACAGTCAGCGAGGCCATGCACTTCCCTAGAGCTTGGGCTGCAGCTTTGGTAGCCGAAGGGCGAGGTCTGTCGGCCAGTAGATCAGTAACAGCCTCTGGGTGCCTGCCTTTCTCATCCCACTCCCGAAGAAGGTCTGCTTGTAGGATCTGTAAAACGGCCATTGAGTGCAGAGCAGATGCGGCTTGGCCGGCGGCGGAATAGGTGCGGCCAACATAGGCGAAGTCGCTCTGCAGGCTCCTTAGACGGGAGCACAGGCTTGGAACGCCATCTCGCGGAGGGCGGACAAAGGTGTGCTGCTACCGAGTCCTCGACCGGGGGGATGGAGGAGTAGCCTCTCTCAGTGGCGCCGTCCACCGTCGCGAGAGAGGTGGAGACGTGTGAATGGGTCCTGGCTGAAAAAGGAGCGTTCCACGACTTTGCAAGCTCCGTATGTAATTCCGGCATGAAGGGAGCGGCCCGGGCCTCGGGTGTAGAGCGGCGATGGCTTTGAAGAAAGCAGCCGTCGAGTCTGTTGGGTGCCTGCTCAGGGGGCGGTGACCACTCGAGCCCGAGGCGGTCGACGGCCTGTGTGAGGAGGCGTTAACTCCCCTTCGACTCCGGCGCGGGTCCTGCTGGATTCCTGGGCTGAGGAGGAGGCTTGGGAGCCTGTCCACTCCTCGCTGTCCGAAGCCATGATGGAACAGCGGCCCTTATCCTCCGCCGTCATCCGAGATGGCAGCAGTCGCGGCCGCTGCGGCAACTGCTGGCGTCCGGGGCGGGGAGGGTGAAAGCGATGCTCGAGGGAGAGGCTCGGCGAGGCAGTCACTTCAACCACAGTTTCCGGCAGCCTTTGTGAGCGGCGCTTCTTCCTGCGCGGCTGAGGGTAAGGCGGCGTGGCGGTTTCGCTTTGACCGCTTCGAGTCGAGCCCGCAGGGTCGACATCGGTAGCTCCTCGCAGAAATCGCATCCGCCCTCAGTGAGGGCGAGCTCTGCGTGCCCCAGTCCCAGGCAGAGAGCGCAGATGATGTGGCGGTATCCTGTGCTGAGAAGAGCGCGACATGAGGCGCAAGTGGAGCGAGGCATCTTGAAAAAGACGCTCGTACTCTTTTGTGAATAGTTCAGTGAGAACTAGCTTGCTGAATAAAAGGATACGTCGTCGGATGGCGTAGCTTCGCAGGATGGCTGAAGGTGGCTGAGGCGGCCGGCTTCTTCTAGCGCTGTCCACGCTTGCTAGATGCCCCTCAAGCGGCGACGCGGCTTCCAGGTCAGCGATGCGGAGAGCTTCGCTGAAGAGATGAAAATCGGGGTTCCAGCCTACTGAACTACGCTTATATGCACTCTAGTCACGCCCATTTTGGCGGGCTTTGATGCAGTGAGCGCGCGGACGCCTCTCATTGGATGCGAGTTCAGCCCAAGCTCGTCTATAGGCTGCAGCAGTTGCCACAGAGCAACCTATGAGCTCGCTAGCTAGCTCAGCTCAAGGTCTGCAGCTGCCGCACTACGTTGACAATGGATACAAAAATTAAGGATAATTTTTTGGCTTCAATATCTCAGAAAAGATGAATCTTTCCCGTAGCGTAAGCTAGCTTACGCAATACGAGAGAACCTCTCGTAAGAGAACTGGAGGGGTAGATTGGTGGTCTCACACAGAGTAATGAAGCCCTTGTTAGGACCATACATTTGTATTTTATTTGTATTTGTATATTTTCATTACAATTAAGCACATTATACCCTATTATTATAATCAATACTACAACGCAAAAAGTAATAAAAAATAAAAAACAAATCGATACTATATAAAGTAATAAAAATTATCCAGTCTGGACAAATACATTTTTTTAAAAATCTGTATAAAATTATATATATATATATATATATATATATTGTATTTTACAAATTACTGATAATTACAATTAGTAGTAAACAAACAGCAGGAAAAAAAAACAGCATTGCCAAATACTGGGAAAAAACATACATCCAAGTAGCTTTGGTGCGTAAACTCCAAAATAAAATATAATCCAAGGGAGAGAAGGCTCGCACATGTCCATAGAAAAATCTGCAGGACTTTAAGTGGCCACAAAGTGATGGAAAAGAACATCATTCCGACTTCCCGTGTGATCATGTTATCCAGAATGTGTTAGCATGGAATTGTGATCCAGCACTGCGCCTGTGTGATTCAAAATGCTAATTTGGGATTTTACAACATTAAAGAGCCCTTGAACAGTGTCCTTGAGGAGACACCCCGTAGTTACTGCTATATCTTATCTAAGAGCTACAAAACAATTAATCAGCCCTAAACACGTATTAGGCACGTGGATTATTTGATGTCCCAAAGAAACACTGTTCGTTAAGAATGCTGGCAAAGTATGATCCTTGCCGTCCCTAAAAACATCCCACACGGATTCATCTTCACGCTTTGAACTCGTCTCTGTGACTGCAGTGCCCACAAATAGCAAATAAGATTTAATAAAACATGTCTCAACAGACATTGGAGACAGTGTCTAAAGCGTCACTTTGAAGAGAGGTCTTGTTGTTTTTCTCCATTTTCTCTCTGCCTTGTTGTTCTTTGAGAAAGATCATTCTTCACTTAAAAGAACAGTTTAACCCAAATTTTAATTTGGTCATTTTTTTTATTTACTTATGGTGATTCTCAAAATATGTCCTGGACTTATATAACCCCAAATCAATAGTAAAAAAAATAAATAAAAAATAAATAAAATAAGGACACTTTATTTTGCTAGGGAGGGTTGAGTCACATGGGGTAACCTCCTCGTGGTGGTGATTAGTGGTTCTCGCTCTCAATGGGGCATGTGGTGAGTTGTGTGTGGATTGTGGAGAGTAGCATGAGTCTCCACATGCTTTGAGTCTCCTTAGCAACCAAATTGTCCCGGTTGCTAGGGAGGGTAGAGTCACATGGAGTAATCTCCTCGTGGTCGTGATTAGTGGTTAAGTGGTGAGTTGTGTGTGGATCGTGGAGAGTAGCATGAGTCTCCACATGCTGCGAGTCTCCTTGGCAACCAAATTGGCCCGGTTGCTAGGGAGGGTTGAGTCACATGGGGTAACCTCCTCGTGGAGGTGATTAGTGGTTCTCGCTCTCAATGGGGCGTGTGGTGAGTTGTGTGTGGATCGTGGAGAGTAGCATGAGCCCCCACATGCTGTGAGTCTCCTTAGCAACCAAACTGGCCACATTATACCTAACAGTTCTCTTGCACAATTATGATTCCCATTACCATAACTCAGTCTTATTGTATTACAGTACAATTATTTGTTTAAAATTAAACAGTACCCAGGAAGTTCTACTGATGCATAAATAATTTCCAATTTAAATAACATATCCTTTTTGCACTGCAGAAAGAAAAATGGCAGACACTTTTTGCACCCTGGTGCAAATAATGGTATAATTGTACCCATATTTAAATACTAACAAACTGTATATGGGCATTACTGCGGTGTGTTTATTGTGTTTATTTAGAGTCCCACAGACACACTACATTAACCCCTACCATTAAACCTAACCTTAAATAAAAAAATATCCTTGATTTTACTACAGTAACCATGGTTTCATCATTGTATTTTTTGTAAATCCTATCCTATTCTATCCTTTTAACAGCAACTAAATAAATGCATATAGAATAAACTTGTCTCTTTCTCATAACTCCCCTCAACCCTCTGCCCATCCTGTTTTGGACCAGATAAAAGGTAATAATCCCCCATAATCCTCTGCTGTGCCCTTGCTGTTGTTATGGTCATTATAACAGCCGCATTGTTGCGAAGCTATCATGATTGTTCAGAGGAAAGCCACACTGGCTCAGTTTCACAGCGTAATGCCTATTTCATGGACGGAGAGCCAGAAGGATAATTAGATGGGCCCCGAGCAGAAACAGCAACGACATGCTTCTTGGACACAGAACAAGGCCTCATTTTACGTGAACTAAGGAGTCAGGCACAGTGCAAAGAAATCTTTGTAAACAAAGTTGATACACTTTTCTCTTTAGTTGGAAAGAGCAAGCACCACTAATTACACCGGTAAAAAAGAAAATAAAAGTGAAAAAAAAAACAGCACGTTTGTCCATTCTTAATCGATAAGACACTCTCCAGTTTATAGTATAACAGCATGGGTTGTTTAAAAGTTAGAAGAACCTTACAAGGATTGAAACATTGTAACAAAGATGGGAATCATGATAGCTGCTTTCGTCTTTGCCAGAATGCTGTCAAAGGAACTGTTATTATTTGTTGGCTGCATGCAGAACAATTTTATCAGATTACAACCATTTTTTGGTTAAATACTGAAGGAGCATTCATGCAGTCAAGTTAAAAAGCTTTCACTTCAAACGTTTAATGCACTGCTTTTGCAGGTCCAAATTTTGGTATTCAAGTATTTCGCTGAGACTGTTGTGTTTGATTAAAACCTTTAGATTGTCACTATGGTCTGACAATTTGAGTGTCCATATTGGACTTTTAACATGGACAACATAGTAAGAGTCATTGAAATTCATGAGGAAAGCCATTCCTGATTAGTCAAATAAACTATAGCCCATCCTTGAGTGAAAAGCCTTGAGTGATGAATCATTCAATAAATCTAAAAGCTGACCCAGCCATCAAACCAAACAAATATAAATAAAAAGAATCAGGAAAGTCATTGTATGACACCAAGTGGCAGATTTATAAAGGATGAATTGCGGCCGGTAATAGCAGAGTTTTTTTGGCACGCGCTCTCGAAGCTGATTTAGCATTCAATTACTAAAGAAATTATGCAGATCAGGCAAAGGCACAAACGCACCTGTTTATATCTGTTAAAGTGGCACAAACAAAAACAAATCTGAAACATAAACTAAAGACGTTAAATGGAGAAAATTGAGGCGTCTTGACACACCTTCCTTCATGGCGCTGCATTTAGCTTTTTTGCACAATGACACGTTCGGTGTGAACGACACCTTTGTCTGACCAATCCAATTTTTGTTGACCAAGTACAAATATTGTGATTCTCAATTCTCACCTGTGTTTCATCATAAGAAAGAGAAAGTGTACTCACCATTAGAAGGGGGTATGGGGCCTAACGGCAAACCGGTCACAGTTATAGGTGCAGAGTTTGGATTCGTTCTCCTATGGGCAGATGCCCAAGTCCCATTTCCTTAAAACTTAAACCTCAGTGGCTCTAAAAAGGGGCAGAAAACACAAAAGGCACATTAGAAGCATGATTAAAAAAAACAGTGTCAATCTTTTTTAGATCCTTCTATGCACATATGTACCACAAGTCCTACCGACACATTCAGCGACATATTGCCGGATGCTGATAGGGAGGGGCTGTCTATGTGTGTAGCCTTAATGGCCCTAAAAAACCGGAAGACTACACGTGTAATTAATTAACACATACCGTGAACATTTACACATGTCTGAACACACAAGGGAGCTCAGATCCTCTCTAGAGACAAAAAGAGAGAGACAGAAATGGAAAGAGAGTGAATAACATCTGCCAACCTAATGACATAAAAACATTACAAAGCAAGCATCTCTATTACTTTTGCTCATACATACAGGATTTGAACAAACCCCTAACCCTAAGTATTAAACTTCAGACTGTATTTTGTTCCACAACACCTGTGCTGCATACGTGAATGATACCTAGCTAGCAACCACCCAAAACACCCCAACAACTGCATAACAATGTGCTAAAAAAAAATTCAAAACACTTTAGCAACTGCATTACAATGCCTTGGAAAACACCTTACATTGTGGCAATGACTTTCGCTGAGACAAGGACCTTCAGTCATTTTCCAGACTTTTGCAATTTCAATAGTTCATAATAGTTTCCTCAATCTGTTATTGTGAATGCAACTTGAACAGTAACATGTCCAGACGGATGCCGAAGTCTCCTGTGAGCAGTAGGCAAACACCGGTCTCGTCTTACTGTGCCGATATAAGGCCTTGTTGTGTGTATTGTGTGAGTGACACCTGAAACCCTCAAAGCAAAGAGGAGGAACATGGATACTAAAACCGTAGCCAAAGCAAGAGGCCTGACAGATACCTTTTACAATACCAACCGTATGTGTGGGACATCTGTGCATGCCATTAGCATTTAGTGAGAATATAAAGAAACTTTTTGGGTCAGTCCATCTCAAGTGGTCCAATAATTGGGAGTTGGTTGCTTGACCATTTTTAATTTTCATTTCCATTTTTTGAGTGATTACCTCTATAAATTGGTGTTCCAAAACCAGTTTTGTTTTTATGTTACTTGGTTTAACCATGACAGCCATCTTTGTGTCGTGGCACACAACAAATTAGAAAAATTGAAAAATTAAACCTATATCTCTGCTCAGGATGGTCCTAGCTCCTTAGAACAAAAACTGACCTCTAGAGCACATTAAAAGCTACATATACATACATAAACATTTTGCACATTCTTGTTCCTTAGATTTAGAACTTCGGTCTAATGTAATGCTCAAGATTGCTCAAAGTTCCACTTTTAGGGTCAGTTTATAATGGAAAGGGTTTAAGTCTCAGTCTTAATGTTTTTAGGGGGTACCTAGGTAAGAATAGTGTGTATGCAGAACATTTCAGGTTTGAGAATTCTCTTATTAGATTCCTCCGTAGGAGGGAATCTATTGT